>NW_024498685.1:3202336-3737625 GCF_017590055.1 Onychostruthus taczanowskii
CCCACGGGCGGGCGCGGGGCGCCGCGGGGCTGCTGGCGGCGCAGTGCGAGCGCGGGCTCTTCCAGGAGGTGTTCCCGGCGCAGAGCGCGGAGGAGCAGCTGCCGGCGCTGCTGGAGCCGGGCCGGCCGCCGCTGGCCGCCTACTGCGGCTTCGACCCCACGGCGGACTCGCTGCACGTGGGGCACCTGCTGCCCGTCATGGCGCTGCTGCACTTCCAGCGCGCGGGACACGACGTCATCGCCGTGGTGGGCGGGGCCACGGCGCGGCTCGGGGACCCCAGCGGGCGGGAGCGCGCGCGGGAGCCGCTAGCGGCGGGGCGGGTGCGCGCGCAGGCGCGGGCGCTGCGCGCGGGGCTGGAGCGGCTGTTCGGGAACCACCGGGAGCTGTTCTGGGAGCCGGGAGCCGGGCGGCTCGGCCGCGCCGCCCTGCTGGACAACGCCCGCTGGCTCGGCCGGGAGCCGCTGCTCCGCTTTCTGGGCGGCGCGGGCGGGCGCCTCCGCATGGGCACGCTGCTGAGCCGGCAGAGCTGCCAGGCGCGGCTGCGCAGCGCCGAGGGAATGAGCCTGGCCGAATTCCTGTATCCCGCGCTGCAGGCCTACGACTTCCTGCACCTCCACCGGCACCACGGCTGCCGCATCCAGCTGGGCGGCCACGACCAGATGGGAAACATCATGTCCGGATACGAGCTCGTCACCAAGTACGGCGGGAGCGCGGGGCGGGAGGCGATGCGCAGGGTCTGGGCAGCGGGCAAGCTGTGTCAGCGGGAGCGGGGTGTCACTGTCACCCTGTGCTGGGCGCTAGTGAGGCCGCAGCTCGAGTGCTGTGTCGCTCTCATTCAGGAGGGCATTGAGGTGCTGGAGCAGGTCCGGAGAGGGGCAGCGGTGGAACGGACTGCCCAGGGAGGCGGTGGAGTCCTGTCCTGGAGGTGTGTAGGGAAAGGCTGCACCTGGCACTTAGTGCCACGCTCCAGGTGCCATGGTGATGTTCAGTCGCAGGTTGGACTCGACGGTCTCAGAGATCTTGCCCAACATCAATTCTGTGGTTCCATGACAGAATGCTTTGTGACTTGGGGCTCACAGTCTCTAAAGCAGCAAGAGATTTGGCCACACACAAATCCCTATGATTTGAGAGGAGTAATGAATTGGCCTGACCATAAGCTTGGTACGCGCATACATTTTGACCAAGTTTATGTTAATTTTTAAGAAAAATAATAGGTTCTTGTATTAGTGAATCCAAGAACCAAAATCAAACACCCTGAAGCATGGGACAAAATTGAGACAAGTCTGCCAGCACACCTATCCCGGTGTAACCACACCAAATATGATTATGAGACAGTTGCAGTATATAACATATAAACTACTTAGAGTACATAAATGTTTTTGATACATACAAAAGAACTTAAAAACTTACAGTGTGTTTTTTTTCCCCTAAAGCCCTCTTCACACAATAGTGTTATGGCATCTTTTTGCCCATCATCCCTAGCTTTATATGAAGGATAGAATCTTGCAGAATGCTTGTATTTTAGTGAGCTTTACCAAGATTGGTTTATTTTTCTTAACATGCAGTGACTCTTTCTCAGGATGACAGGAGCAGAGGTGTTTGGAATTACTGTACCCCTTATTACAAGTACTACTGGCGATAAACTGGGAAAGACTGCTGGAAATGCAGTTTGGCTGAACAGGGAGAAGACTTCTCCTTTTGAGCTCTATCAGTTTTTTGTTAGACAGCAAGATAACGTAGTTGAAAAGTAAGTTTTTCTCCACCTTGCTTTTTGTCATTGTTTATAAAACCTGATTCTAACTGTTCACTGTAACCGCTTCATTTAATTATGTGCAACACAAGCTCCATGTGGAAGTATGTATTAATTATAACTGTTCATGAAATAAACAGGCATGACTGGTTCCTAAGTAGATGGGATAGTGGAACTTCCATATGCTGAAATATGCATCTGAAAATTAGAAGGGAGATGACAGGGAGTGAAGCATAATGCATTTTTGTTCTGTCACTGGGTTGACTCTCTTATATGGCATATTAGTTTTAGTACTGTAGCATCACAGATTTTTTCAGTACACTACATTACTACATTAATTTTAATAAGTTGCTCTGTGTTCTCTTCTAAATCTGTTTTACTTTAAACGTCAATAGCACTGTTAAATCTGAGCTACTTCCCTTTCATATTGGGACCTGCCTTATAACTTATGTACCTCTCTGAAAGGTTTATACCCTGATAATTCAAATCCGTGTTCTAATCCCCAACACCTTTCAGACTGAAAAGAAGGGTATGTGGGTACTTAAGACTAAAATATTTCATCCATTCAGACTTTTTACCAGTAAAGGTACCTTTAATATACTGCATGGGACGGACAGCTCATTAAAATGGACACTGTTGTAAAGAGTAGGCTTAGGGTGCATCTTTAAATTCTTGATTATCCTAAATAATCTTCCTGGTGAGTTACCTGCCAGTACAAGTATGCTTTTGTCCTATGATGGCCACAGACTAGCATTGGGAATTTGCACTGGCATATTGTTAGTTGACACACGGTGCCAATAAATCGTATAAAATTTCAGGAGAAAACGAAATTGTTGTCTGGAATACAAGCTTCATAAAAGCATCTGACACTATCTTATGGCTGACCTTAGGCAGAATATTAAGTGAAATGTGAGTTTTAAACATTTGATTGAAAGGACAGAGCATCTTAATATGTATTTTTTAAATTGACTGAAAATCATTTTCATGCAGTTTCTGAAGTTTGAATGACAAAGGCAGGAAATCTATAATGATGGCTATATAGACAAAGTATTTTTTCCCTGCTCATAGATACCTGAAACTATTCACCTTCCTTCCTCTTGAGGAGATTGCCCACATCATGGAAATGCATGCTAAAGAACCTGAGAAATGGGGCCCTCAGAAACGACTGGCTGCTGAAGTAACTAAGCTTGTCCATGGTAGAGAGGGGCTGGAATCTGCTAAGAGGTAAAGTTTGATTTATTAAGCAGTTTTGTTTCAGATTTCGATGGTAATTCTCCATAGCTTTTCAGGGACTATTTTAATCTATTAAGTTGTTGCTTAGATGTTAAAAAAGAAAAATGTAATAATCCTGTAGACTTAAAAATACACTGCAAATATTTAAAAAAGCCTTGCAGGGCAGTAGGGTATAATAAAAAAGTGGGGGTGTATTTAAAGCATTTCTTTTAGTTTACAGACTCCCAAAAGAAACTGGGGAGGGGAATGTGATGAGTAGCACTTTGTGTGAAGAGAAGACTAGCTCTGTATTTTGAATGCTCTTTGTTCTCACAGGTGCACTAAGGCCCTGTATTACAGCAGTGTGGAGGCACTGGAAGAAATGTCTGACCAAGAGCTACAGGAACTTTTCAGACAAGCTACTTCTGCTGAACTGATGCTTGAACCTGGGATGACTGTTCTTGACTTGTGTCGCAAAGCAAATGCCATTCCAGATGGAGCTAGCGGGTAAGTTCTCACCTGTGCTCGTGGCTAATTCTCAAAGCAGTATTTAGTTACCCTTCCCAGAAGGTGTAGTAGTAGAGGCTAAGGTTAATTTCAGTTATTGTTGACCTGGGCTGGAAGTGAAGAAGAATTAAAATGTATTCAATTATGCATCCAACAACAACAACAAAAAACCTTAAGTGAACTTTCAATTCTTAATAAATAGCTTTCTCTTGCAAGTAACAGTTGTTTCTGTTTTGTTTTTAAGGTACCGGAAAATTACAGATGGAGGAGTTTCAATAAATGGGAATCGTGTAACTAATCCTGAGACTGTTCTTATTCTGGGACAGCATATTCTGAAGAATGGAGTATCATTACTAAGGGTTGGAAAGAAAAATTACTACATTATAAAATGGCTGCAGTTGTGACAACAGAGTGTCTCCCTAAAATGACACGTCTCTAATCTGTGCTGCTTGAAGATGTACTTGAAGATATTCCTGTACTGTGCATTACTACACAGCTCACAGACTGCCCTGCCCAATACTTCTTTTTCAAAATTCACCAGAGTTCAAATAAAGGAGCTGAGTTATACCACTGAAGAGATTGTAGATACTCTGCCTTATTCAAAGCACCATTCATAAGGATCTGCATAAGAAGAAAATGAAAAGATTCATTTCAAAGTCCAGCGACGGAGATGCACTTCCCCTCCTGTAACAGCCCTCTGTGTTGTAGGAGAACAGTGGCCAGTTATTCCACAGGGTAACCCACAGGAAAATGAGCCAAAGCAAACTCAAACCCACTCCTTACAGCCAGTGTGTGGTCATCTAACCAGGAAACCTTGCTGGGCGCAAAGACCACCAACCTGTGATCATGTTTCCCTGAACAGGCTTGCTTTGAAGGAAGCTGCAGAAAATTCATAATAAAGGTTCATAATAAATGATTAGGCATTAATGTAAGTCGGTTCTTGGTTATGTATGGGTCACATTGCACTAAAGCTTTCCAGCCTTCATGTGGGAATACAGCATTTTCACTTTTGAAATCTGAAAGTACAGAGCCTTTCAAAGCTTAGATCAACCTGATGAATCCCTTTTAGGACTTCTGTGTGCATAGTACGACTTACAAGGGGAGTGACAGTTGTTCCACTTCTTTGGTCCTGCGAATGACCATAGCATCCATGCTATCCAGCATTCCTTGCTGAAGGAATATCCTGGTACTAGTTCTGTAGGCAGCCAGCTGGAAGATAGTACATTATACCAGAACATTTGGAGCATGTACATGAAAGGGTTTGTTTTAATGTTAGATGCCCAGGTGTTGTGGGTGAACAGCACCACAAGGATCTCTGGACCAGGGAACACATGAGGAAAGCTGAAGGGCTTTGCAGTGTTGCTTTCAAGGATCAGGCCTCACTCTTAGGCCATGGAGAAAAATTTCCTGGTCCATGAAATCTTCTATACAAAATTTGCAGTGACAGCAGCCACAAGGGGGAAAGCCTTGATCTTAGCTTCTGGAATGTGATTATATATTCTAGAGCTGGGTGGGGAGTTACTGTTTTTATGTTTCTTTTTACTTGATAAATTTCATGCTGATTTCATTTGCACCATGTCTCAAGAGTTCAGCAGTAATAAAATACAGTGGCTTGCTTGTTATAGATGACAGTTTCTTCTGGCAGTGGAACTGAAATAATGGGACTTTCAAAAGCTCAGGATGTTCTTAGTGTTAAGTCTTTCAGTTTCCAGATCCTACTTATCTGTCTCATAATGAAACCTCTCTAGCCTAATCTCTGTTACATAACAAAGAAAAGTAATGGAGTTATTTCTACCTCAAAGAAAGCACATGGAAGAAAAGTGGGAAGGGCAGGGGAAAGGGAAAGTCCATCCACCTAACACAGCCTCCTTGCTCCGTAAATGACAGAAGCATTAGAGCAAATCAGAAACATGCACCTAGGACCAAAATGCTCCAGTACACACCTTTTTGAGTTTCGTTCTGGTTACAGGAAAAACTAGGAATAAGTAGTGGTTCATGTCTGATCTCCTTCCTGCCTGTTTTCTGTCATTGCCAAATGGTGCAGACACACACATATCCACCTCTAATAAATTAGTAAATTTATTTTTTAGCAACATGAAACAAACAAACAAAAAAAAAAGAATAAAGTTCTTTGCATGCAAGATTTATAGTAAGATTCATAAACTCCAAGAAATTTAGTCCATGCTTGCCTTTGACCAAGTCCTAGGACTCCAAACCCTTCCCTGACTCTTCCCAGAGAAACAGCTGGATACCAGCACTACTTGCCATGACCATACAGGGCCATCATAACTGAGCATTTGAACACTTAGGTCAAGGATCAAGGATGACTGGAAAAATCAATGATTCTTTCTTAGCCTCGTCTTAATTCTTATGTACAGGTACATTCAGATAATCAGAAAGAAAGAGATTGTCCAAACTTGTTCAAATGTGAACAAGGAATAATTAATATTAAAGTATTTAACATGATTACATATGCATGATTTAAAAGTGCAAAAAGAAAAGTAATTATTTGGGCAAGATATTTAAAAAAACCTAAAACCAATGAACTAAAAAAGCTCCACCAAAAGCATTTGTAAAGCACAACCTGGAAGACTTGAATTTAGCCTTAATGTGGCACCTACCAGTCAAGAGGTAAAGGATGAAAGGGAGCTTTCAAAACTATGGGAGCATGAAAGCACCTTCACTAGTTCAAACATCGTCTTTGAGCACAAAACCATATCCAAGTGGTATTAAACTTTGGGAAACCAATCCTCTAGCTTTTACCTCAAAGCAGTGCTTAATTAGCAACAAAAAGCAGATGCAGTGGAGATCCTCAGTAACTAGAGAAAACACCAGCTACCCATTGCTCTCACAGCTGCAGAAAAAAAATTACCCAGGATAATTCCATTCCAGTTCCCAACAAGGGCACAACAAAGTGGCAGGTTGTTTCTTTCCCCTGCTGTGGTCCATAAAGCAGGGATCTGAGTTTGCCATATCCAATCTGGCAACTGTCATTCACCCACAAAGCAATGACTAAAGGCAGGTTTTACACAAGGTCTGCTCCATTTACTTCAGAGTAAGGTCTGAAGCACACAGACACTACCACCCTATCTGTTTCACTAAGTAAAATTTGAACCCGACTACTGCATACAAACTGTTCACATCAGGAGGATACTGTGTTTTAGTTACAGCAGGACTACAACAGCTCAGGTACCAGTGTCAAACATTTACTAACCTGAACTTGGCTACAGGGAGTTTTCCCCACCATGATTCTCTCCCCACTGGAGAGCAAGTTAGCTAAAATTCGTGCATTGGTGACAACATTTTTTCAAGTTTAAATTAAATAAGGGGATCTAGAAGACAGCTGTAAACCATCAGTATAATTTGGAAATTTTTCAATTGCTGCCCTCATTAGGCTTTTTTCCACAGCTTTCCCATAATTTTTTAGTGCTGGTAGTAATAGTGGCATTTGAAGTATTTTAGCTCAGTTCCAGAACACAGCTTACTTCAAACCTATCAGTAGGCATGAGCAGGCTGTCCACATGAGTTATGGAACTCTTCAAAAATGCAAAATTTAGTGAGAACAAGTGAAATCATAACTAAGGTTGTACACATATAGGTACTTAAACTACTAATTTACAAGTGCATGTAAGTCATGCCACCAGAACTACAAGTCAGTCCAAAACTATTTCTGGCATAAAGCATTTTGTGTATTATCTGTTTATTAAATAACAGGATTGTTACAGCATGGACCTTCAAAGTCTTGCATTAAGGATTACAAATCAAGTTCATTTCTTGGCACTCAAACATTACCAAATTTAAACTTTTTGTGAAAGTTAAACAAAAAAAGTCGTAACATTTCGGAAACCAAATTAACACTGGAAATTTCATGACATTACAGAGCCAGGTATCACTTGCAAGTATTTCTTCAATAAATGAAATTCATTTGCTTTATGCAGCATTTCAAAACTTTACAAATCAGAGTATTTCTTCAGAAAGAGACTGTTGACTGACCTTTGAGAGTTAAAGCTTAGGTAGCAGATCACTTATGGACGGCACTACCTTGTTGAAAACTTCTTGGATGTTGAAAGCAAAAAGGAGAGAGGTGTCAGGTGAATACCAAACAGAAATGTAACGCTTTTGACAAAACTTAAAAAGCTTTCACTGATCACCAAATAGATTTAAAAAGTGGTTTGCACTTCAGTCATATTTCTTAAATCTGAGAACTACTATCCCTGGATACAATACAAGACAAAAGTACCTCCTTTATATTCATTACATGTAATGCATACACCATGACTTTTTAGGCTGTTTAAAAATACACCATATGTATTTCTGTGTTCTGCATTAATTACCTCAGATCATACATGAAGTATCCAGAAGTTGCATCTGTCAGACTTAACTCCTTGTGCTCATATTGATGCTAAACTGAAGATTATCATGAAAAAAATGCATTTTTCAACAGAGCTTCTTGTAAACTGAATTTTTAAATTTTCAATCTTTAGCAGCTTACCAGAGGAATTCCTTTTTTGCTAACTGATTTCAGGGAGAAGGAACTGCATACGGTAATGAAAACCTCACTATCGTGGCCCAATACCATAAAATCAAGCCATGGAGGTTAACAGCAGTGTCCCATTTTTCATGCAAGTTGTGTTAAAGAAAAAGTGTCAGCAACACTATAGTAAACATTTTCACTTTATACAAAAAGAGTGAATATGCTTGAAAAGTACATGCAAGTATGCTGGCTGGAGTTTAAATAAATGTTTATTCATAAAAATTAAAATGTTTACTTTTTCAAGGCTAGTGTGATCAATAGTCATCTGTATGAATTGTAATCAGAAGTAAAAAAGAAACCTCATCAACTTAATTTCCAACTTAAAAATTCATAATCTTACGATTGTCCTCAAAAAAAAAAAGCTACTTACAGCACAATAAAATTTCCTCAAAACCAACTGTAATCTCTGATATAAATATTCCAATTCCACAGACTTTCTTTCATACTGTCATACATCCCAAAATTTGCAGAATTTGTGGGCATCCCCTTCTCCCTGGCCAACTAAATCTGTTTTTAAAAGAAACACTTACTATCCCATGACAGTTTTGAAATCCAGTTTTATTTTTCAGTTCTGCCAGAGCAAATTTACTATCAGATGGTCCAGGGGCTTGGTCCCAGGGGGGAGGAAGGGGAAGGTGTCCTTGTGCCTGATTATAAACTCCAACATTCATACACAAGCTCCAGTGCACGTTAATAACTCTGCAGCCACTTTTTAGTGGGCTGTTCTTGTTCACAAGCTCCAGGCTAATTCTTCCTACATGATACTCCATGAAATCAAGTCTGAAGTTTTGTCTGCCGTTGAAACATTTGGGGACAAAAAGAAAAAAAAAAAGGGAACACACATACATAGTAATACGCTCGACATATCTACTGTGCTATAAAATGGAGACCTCCATCTGTCACAGTGCATGCAATATATTCATGAAAGAAAATACTCAGTGCTCTCTTTTCTTCACAGTATTGAAACTTCTACTGGAAAAGCAGCTTAAAACTATGCCACAAGACTACACTGGCTGTCTTAACCACAGGCAACCTGTTCAGCAAGTCAGGCACTGGAACTTGAACGTTTTCCCCAAGTTCAAATGAGACTGTCACTGAGACAGAAGACTTGGTCTGCTTTAATTTGCACCAGAAACCTGGTAAGGAAACATTTAGAGCCATTTATTATATGGATTAAATACGACTTCTTTTGCAAAACACAGCATGTTTTTTTGTTTGCAAATCAAACCAACTGTCTTTACATGAGCAGATTTACACAGTTGCAGTACACAGATAAGAAGAGTTCATAAATAAAAATTCTACTCCGTATACCATGCCTAGAAATTGTCAAGCCAATGTAACCTCCAATGCATATAAATAGTGTGGCTGATACAGTCTTCACCAAAGATGTGTCTCACGGATCTCTGCAATGATCTGGCTGGCTCGCTGCAGGGCCTGCACACAGGAACACACAAAGGCCAGAGTTAAGTTATGCTGGAAAGATTTTCCAGGGACAAAAAAACAGCAGTCTGGGAAGTACAAAGCTAAAAAATCAAACCAAAGCTGATCAGTGTCATTACAAAACAAGTGGCAACCCATTAAATTCTCAAGAAGGGCAAACTTCTTCACCATACACAGTTTTAAAAGCCTGCCATAAAAGAGAAACTGCACCTACTTTCTATCTAGCCTGCTAAACTGCAGATTTAAAAGCTCATCTGTAATCTTTTCTGGTCATGTATTGGTTTTAATTCCTCTAGCAGAGAAAAGCAATACACTGGCACAGTCTTAAAAAGCAGTAAAGAAAAAAGGAAGACAAGTCTTCAAAAAGCCTCCCACTGATATGGTGAACTGCTCCCAGGAGCTCCTGATCTCCTCATTACCTTTAGCATGTCAGCTGCCTCTTTCCTGCGCTGTGCCATGTCCTCAGACTCTGTGAGAAGGTCATCCAACAACAGGGATTTGTACAGCTGGCCCACCAGCTCACTCTGGAGAGTGTCCTTCACATGGTTCACCAGAAAATGCATCACTGCCTTTGGCACACTGCAAGCACATAAAGATTGTTCCTTTAAAGTCATTGTTCAAAACCAGGCCTGTTCAAGATGAAGAATGCATAATGAGGGCAAGCAGCTACACACAGCATTGGCTCAAACCACCAGGAATCTATCACTACCATAAATAAAACCCCTCTCAATTAAAAGCAGCATCATGTACAATATTGGAGTAGAACTAATTAATATAATTTCCTCCAAATAGAAAAGCTGCATTGTAAAAAACATGAACAGAGTAAGACATAAAATAAGAATAAATAACTTTGCTCATTAGAAAGCAACCTATCTTTACTGTGCATGGGATGACACATATTTAAGTATGTCAACCCTAAAACCAAATTTTATGTGTAAATGGGAAGAGAAAGAGGCAAAGAAATAATTCACATCTCTGATATTACATAGTATGAACAGTGCAGTGAAGTTAAGCTAAGCAAAGCACTGCCCTACCATGAAATACTAAAAATTATATTGAAGGTATTAGTTTATTGTATAGACTAAAACACCTATGAGTCTCACTAACTTGATCTAACATCTGCTTTCCAGATTCCTGCACCTCCCCCTATACTTCCCATATACATAAAAATACATATGAAGTTAGACCTTTCCAAAAAGACATAAGCAAAAAAAGTGTTATAGAATTCCTCATTAAAGAAAAAGTATGACTTTTCCACAGTAGAAAGAACTTTTTCATGCCATTTCCATCCTTATAGCTAAGTGCTAGAAAACTGAGCCACACACATTAGCTTCCATTTGATGTAACAGGATGGCAAAGCTAAGTTCTGTTGGGGTATACAGCATCTGGAGTTTAGTCCAGTTATTTGCTGCAAATCTTCAATGTGAATTGAAGCATCCTCCAGAAAAGATAAGTTCTGTTTGGGTATACAGCATCTGGAGTTTTATTCCAGTTATTTGCTGCAAATCTTCAATGTGAATTGAAGCATCCTCCAGAAAAGCAGGCATCTCCTAAATAATTAAACCTTTTACTTAATAATATACAGAACTTGCAACCATTAGAGGAAACAACTTCTTCTTTAAACTGCTTCATTCTGTGAAGGGTTAAAATTTTACTGCTGCTGTCCCTTCTAAAAATTAATTTATTTTCTCTCTTACAAACATAAGAACGTGAAAAAAATAACATGATCATATGTATGATTCATGAAATACCACAATATTTGCATGGCTTAAATATTTCAAGGAAGTTTGGGTTTACCTGTCCTGAATGTTCTTCCTGACAATAAGGAAGTAAGATTTAATAAGTCGTTCAATCACTTCACAATCTCGTTGTTCACGGGCAGAAAGTTTGCGTGCAACAGGTACAGGCTGTGTGAAAAAAATAAACCCCTCAGTTTACCAATTCTGCTCATTTGCATTGGTAAATAAAACTCAAAACTCTAACTACTGCTCTTTTAGCCTGAGTTTGACAGATGCAATATGTCTTGCAACAAACCCGTAATTCTTCAGAAATAAAATTAGGGACACATCAAAATCCACATATGTAAAACAAAGGTCAGAGGGTCCCACTACACTTTTTCTAAACATCTCCAAATACTTCAAATATCTCCATCTGTTTTTAACTTAAGTGGGTTTTGTCTTTAATGGTTCTTCTCCTCTAATATAAACATTAAAATTCAGCACAAGAGCAGGAATTTGAGTTGAGCTAAGATTTGTTTCTGTACCAACAGCTATCTAGACAAGGAGTTCACCTGCACAGGAATTTGTCAAAGGAAGCCAGTTATCCCAATCATAGCCTGAAACTGGAGCAGGCAGGGAGACTGGAATCAGACAAGAAGCAAAGCAGAAGAGACTGGCTAGAGCTCCTTGTTGTGATAGTGGGAATTATTTACAAAGAGACCACATATCAGCAACAAAGTTACAAGATCTGGAATTGTTTTCTTTCCTGAGCCTGTACTACAAAGAAAAAGAATTTGTCTTCCAAGACTCACCACATCTAATAGGTTTACAGCATGTCCTTTTTGAGGACTAGCAGGTAGGGCTGCAGCTGGCTTGGATTTTTCCTCTGCTGATACCTCTTCTGCTTTGGAGGGTTTCAGCATTCCTCTCCAGTTGCCTGTTCCAGACTCCTGAGGTGCATCTGCTCCTACAGAAGGATTCTGCACACACAGCACATTGAAAAAACATGGCAGAATTAGAACTCAGCCACTATAGAGAAGCATCTGATCAAATCACTACAGGTAAAATTCACTAAAGATTATCATAGGTATATTTCTTCATTCTGTCCCTCACATTCCCCACATTTATTTTCCCTTCGCTGGTTACAGCTCACAAAAGGTCCCAGTAAAATGAAAGCTTTACAGAAGGCTTTTTAATAACAAATCAAAACAAAAATCTTCATCCTCTCAAAGTGAAGATCAGAGATTCTGGGGAGTTCCAGAAAAAGAATGACTCATGAATCTTCTGAGAAAAAAATGTAACACCCAACCCTCAAACATTGGGAATCACTGAACAAAAGAAATATTAGTGGATGGCATCCACCATATGTTAATTAGTATTAAAAAGCTGAAGTTTATTTTGATGTAGAACAGGGGCAATTTTTATTTTGTACCTTTCTACAAGCCTAATATTTCTTCTATTTACTCTGTGCTTTAAAATCTAGTCCTGTTTGAAAAAGGTCATTCAAGGCTTTGTACTTGTCTTGCTTCAGATATAGGAAGAAAAAAGCTAAATTTATCTATTGTGTTTACAATGAAACCACAGGCTGATGTTAAATCTAAAAAAAAGTGAGAAAAAAAGCACAGCAAGTAGAATACCAGCAGCAGCATACAGGAGGAAACCCAGCTAAGCTTTGCACATCAAAAATTTTATTTAAATTGCGCAACTGCCCAGAGGCATTGTACAACACATCAGGAATTCAAATCAAACTCTGCTAATAAGAGAAAATTATTGTTAAGGAAAGCTCCACTGTATGATTTCTGATTGCAAGGCAGCTGCTCAAAATGACAAAAATGCGACTCTCATTCTGCATTACTGTGGAGCCTGCTCTACCTCCAAAGCAGTTTCAGAAACAAAGCCACACAAGAGAGTGTGAAATGTATCACCCCATAGAGGACAGAGTTTATGGGAAATGCAAACCACATCTGGCAGCTTCCTGCTACTTCCTAAGTCACAACACTATCTTCACAGTGGCTCTTGGATTCTCTTTAAATTTTACAGCATATCAAAACCTCTAAAACACTGAGGAAAATAATAGTTAAAATTCTACTATTTACTAGATTTGACTTTAACCACTTTGCTCAGGACAGAAATGGAAGCTTTGCATTAAAATCTGAATGTGCAAGAAAGCAGAAAGCCTGAGTCCCCTTGGTACTCCTCATACACAA
Source organism: Onychostruthus taczanowskii (assembly GCF_017590055.1). Taxonomy (NCBI): domain Eukaryota; kingdom Metazoa; phylum Chordata; class Aves; order Passeriformes; family Passeridae; genus Onychostruthus; species Onychostruthus taczanowskii. The sequence continues at coordinate 3,215,705 of NW_024498685.1, forward strand.
ACTTGTGACTGCCCATCTTTTCTGACTCCTAGCAAGAGCAATTAGCAGAAAAGCCTTCAGGGGAATAATGAGCTGTTATTTTAACACATGAGACAGCACACCTAACATGTAAAAAACACTGCAGAACACATTTCACAAATATAAGTAAACCAGGGATTCAACAATTATGTGAAGCAACACAAAGGAGGTTCAGTTTGAGCAAAGCCTGTAAAGATTCCCTGCAGGAAGCAGGAAACTCACATTTTAGCTTATCTTCTGTCCTCCTTCTTTAACTGTCAACACATTAAAAACATGCAGTTTAACAGCCATGCTGAATATTTCTGATTACAGTACTGTTGCACTCAACACTCTATTGACAGTTTGAAGCAAATTAGGTGCATATTTGCACCACAATATATTGCAAACAAGAGTTCAAAGAGAAAGCAGCGACTTGGCCAGCTCATGGCACGTCTTGACGTGCCACTGCACATAAAACCAGTAGTGCCAAGTAATCCACACTGGGGAGGACATCCAGACTGGGTAGGACACACTGTTGGTGACAGAACACTAGGGACAAACTGCTTTCCTTACACCTGGGGTGCACCACAACAGAAACGTGCATGCAGTGCTTAGAGGAGAAATCAAGACAGACCTTGCCATCAGCCTCAGCAGAAGCAGCAGTAACAGTCTCCTGGGAAGCAGGTGCCAATGCACCTGGAGCTTTAGTAGACTAAGGAAGGTAAAAAATGCAGGGAGGGGAAAAAAAAATTCAACTGAAGACCACCAAATTTACCTAGCAAATTGCATACACTTTTACTACTAGCATCTTTCAAAATCCAGAAAAGAAATATTTTGAATTTGCAAGAAAAACAGTAATAGAAGAAGGAAAAAAAAAGAAGGAAAAAAGAAGAAAGAAAAGAGAAGAAAAAGAAAAAATAAAAAGCATCTCCAAGACAGTTATTTGGATTATCTGACCTTCAATTTCATGCAAGCTCCTAGACTGATGATTTAACTATGAAATCAATAAAATGAAGGATCAAAGAGCACTGAAAGCAATCTCTAGATAGCTACCTTAAATTTCCTGTTTATCCATCAGTTGTCTTAGACGGACTAAAGGCAACAGTATTAGATCTCTCTACTCTGGGACTTAGTCTCACTTTTTAAGGTAATGAACTTAGTGAACAGACTTCTATCAGCTGTAGAAACTCCTGTTACAAACTCATGAGGAACCTAAACTATGGTCTCTATCTTTGAATTCTTAATAATTCACATAATATTAAATAACTGTCTAAAATTCCAGCTTGTTGTCAAGACTGTTCTACAGCCAAACAGTGTTTTCTATGACATTTGGTTGGTTCTTCCACTCCTGCTATTGCACTAATCCCAAAACCTGATGAAATTAAGCAAGCTCCAGAGACAGAATACATGACTGGATTATGATGAACAACCAAAAATGTCACCTCCAACATCTGCTCCCAAAGAAAGTAAGACGGCAATAAATTGCAGTTTTAAGAATGACTTAACAAGAACCAACCACAAGTCACTATGTTGACACTGGATATTTTAAATAATTTATCTTTTGAAATCAGTGTGTGTCACCTACAAACTTAAGCATGAAAGTTCTGAGTCCATCTTCAACATCTGCAGGCATTTTATACCTTACCTGACAAAATTCAAGTAATAAGTGTATTGTTACATTTATAGACAAGTCTTCCGAAATACCAGATTTAAAACCTCCCATAAATTGCATCTTTTAAACAAAATTATATTCCACTTCTATCTTATGAAACTGAAAAGAAAAAACTCAATACCTGGAAGCTCCCAAGACTGTTACTTGGGAAGCATATGAAATTTTCCAATAGTTAGATTGTATCTAGGACAATGCATTCAGCTTTATGTAAAAAATAAAATCCAACATTTACTTACCTTGTCTCGTGGCACGGAAGAAGGCAATTCCCGGGTTAACCTGTTCCGCCTTTGCTCCTTTAAAAACAATCCAGCAAGATCTCAATTATGTATTACTCTCTATCAATACACAGGCAAGATTCACATTTTACAGATGACTTCCATTTTAGACACAAATACGAGTGATTTCATCTCATCCAGTGCCATGCTAATACTGTGGTCCATGAAACGCTTGATTATACTTTGATTACCTGGTCAAAACTCAATTCTCAACATAAGAAGTTTAGCAGAGTTTTTTTTGCACCACACTCCCTAATCAAAGCCTGAGCCTTCAAAAAACAATATCAAAGCTCCACCCAAAGTGTGGTAACAGATATTCTACAGCCCTCATTAAGCTGTAAATCCTCCAAGTAATCTAAAGGATTTGATTCTGTGGCCAGCACATGATTAGCCCAAAATGAAGGAGGCAGGATTTGCTTCATAGCAAAATAGAATTTGAAGCAATCAGGACAAAGAAATGTCTGATTTTGCTTGAAATTAACAACTGACTGTCCACCGAATAACGCTTGGGTTTACACGGTTTGGTTCTTAAAAAATTTCAATGTCCTGTTAGGAAAACATTAGGAAAGAACTCCTTTAAGTAATACACAATGATAAAATTTTGTATGTTCAGCTTCACAAAGTCTTAAATTCTGTACTCACAGTAGTTTCCATACACATTGTTTTTGAACTAGATTAAAAGCAGTCTACCAAGTCAAATTCAAATGCATACCTAGTCAGTACAGAATACACGTATAGAACGAAGACATTTTATAGATTATAGAAGAAATTGTATAGAGTAGAAATTTTACTGAAAGCATTTAAAAAAGAAACACTACAAGAGCATGTAGTGACAGGACAAGGGGGAATGGCTTCAAACTGAAAGAGAGTAGGTTTAAATTACATATTCCATAGGAAGAATTTCTTTACTGTGAGGGTGGTGAGGCACTGGAACAGGTTGTCCAGAGAAGCTGTGGATGCCCCATCCCTGGAAGTGTCCAAGGTCAGGTTGGATGGGGCTCTGAGCAACCTGTGTCCCTGCATATGGCAGGGGAGTTGGAATGAGATGACCTTCCAAGCCAAACAAGCCATTCTATGATTCTGTGATGAATGAAAACGATGTGTTGGATAAACACGAAGGTATTAATGAGCTCTTAGCCATGATCAAGTATTGCAACACCACCAGATTGGTTCTTCCAATCTAACAGAGCAGATTGGTTGCTGAACTGCTTTCACAGGATGATGGCAGCAACAAGTATTATCAGATTTGGACTTGAAAAACAGAAGATTACTGACGGGAGACTGAGGGAGACAATGTCTCAGGGAGGCTGAAGTGTGGTAACACAGAGATTCAAGAACAATACCAAAAGCAAGCAGAAATTAGAACCTGAACAGAGGAAACAAGACTTCTATTATCCTTTAATGAATGAGAGGAACATTATTGATACACTGTGTCAAAGACAAAATGCAGTTACTTCAACATGCATGCCATTTCACAACTACATATTTAAATTTCACCTTAAAAATATCATTTCATAGGTAATACTCAATTGCCCATTTTATTTTCCAGACTGAAAAACAGACAGAATCCTTCCAGTGAAGTATCAACCAGTGATCCGAAATGTAATATGCAATAGAAATTAACAAACCCACAGATCACTAGAGTATACACCATATTCATAATTCATCACATTTCTCATGCTTCGAAATTCAGAAATGTGCTTCAAGGAAAGAAGTTGAAGCATTTGTTATTTTATGAATTTCACCTTCACTTAAAGAGACAAGAAACTTTTTAAGAGAACATATTTTCTTACCTCTATGTTGTTATTCATTAACCCACAGGCATCAGCAAAGTCTGGATGTTTGGTATTGATATAAGCTAACTCAATGGCCACCAAATTATGAACCTGCAATGCAAGATATTCCCAGATCAAAATTCAGGGAGTAAACCTAATGCCAGTGCAGAGCAGTGACCTACAATGCAGGCAAGCAATGCAGACTGCCCATAGCAGAAGACCACTCAGCCACAAACCACCTACAATACGTGAACCGAGGGAGATGGTACACTGTGAGGGACAGTGAGTATGCAAAACAATTTTTGCTTTTCACATCAAATGCAGAGTCAAATACTGAAACACTCTTTACTCCCTAACAGGCAGTCCAAATCAGATTTTAATATTAAAACATATTTATTTAAAGATATAAGTTGAACTTTTAGTTTTCACTAGGTAAAGGGCATTACAAGCCTCTGAAACACACAGAATAAGGATTACAATTTAATTTTCATCACTGAATCCCAAACTCTACTGTAAATGCACAGCTTCTGTTACAAGGGAAGGAAATAACCTATATGAGGAAGACTAGAAGATGTTAAATTGAAATTTTGTAGAATTCTTCTTGGGAAATTGAAACATAGGGGACAACATGCTTAACCCTAACCCCATTCCTTTGTTTTATATGTATCTATAATATAGAAGAGTGCGTACATATTAAATGTGTACACATCAAAATGTGTACATATTAAATAACTACCAATTTAACAAATAACTTAAGATTCCTTTAATAACTTGGGTTCCTGTGCAAACAGAAACATCAAGACTCCAGAAAACATGCACTTTTACCAGCAAAATTACAGCAGACAGAAACTTACCATTTCATTTGTGACAGGAAGTCTCTTACGCAAAAGACAGGTTACTACTTCAACTATGGCATCGTGCAATTTAGGAAACCTCAGTAATTCCTAAAAACAAACCCAAATTTTACTGGTGAGACTTCCAGAAGTTTTAAAGCAAGTAATCACACACCCACACACAATGATTACAATCTCAGTAGTAGAACATGCATTTTTACCTGTGTACTGTAATTGCTACAATGCTGGATAATCCTCTGCATTTCCTCATGAACCAGCTCCACACAGCGCAAGCTCGGTTCTTCCAAACGCTTGATTTGCCTTTTTACCAGCAACTCAAAGGAAACTTCAGGAACAAACAAGGCAGGACGGGGACCCTGGCTCAAAAAGAGGGAAAAAGCTGCTAAATTGTATATAAAACATGATGCATTTCTAAGAAGTAGTATTTCATAAGGTCCAGAATAAGTCAGGTCACAGTGACACTCAGAACAGGTCTCAAGTATATGTAAAAATACAAGCTCTAAGTTCCTGTCTTTAAGATAAAATGTATTAAACAATGATTAACTAGCATCCTTATAGAATCTCTGAGATTTCTACCTACTTATGTCACTTCAGGCTTACAAATCAGAACAATGCTTTTCCACATCTGAGGATTCACATTTTGATGAAATCTATTATAAAGGCAAAGACATTTTCTTTCTAGTTTCAGAGAGAAAAACTGCCATTATTTATTGGACAGTCTTGGGCATCTAATGCCATACCAACAAGATAGGTGGATTTCAGTGTCTGGAGTAAATTTCATTTATGACCACATGATTAGCTACACATATAACATTTTTTACCTGAAATAGGACATCTTTCCTGTTACTAAATCCTGTTTTTACATTTTACATTTACAGGAGGATAGGAACATACACACAGACCATTACTATGGAGTACCTCCTGCTCCAAGACCATGCAGAAATCTGCCTGTCTGTCCACACAACAGACACAGTACAAAAGCAGACTGACATCTCTGACATTCAAAGTCAAGCCTGAAGGACTGAACATTTTATTATATACTGCAAAATTTAAAAGTGGCCTTACTCTGTTAATTCTCAGCAACACCAATTCCCATATTAGCAAGAAATCAAATCTGTCAGGAAAACACTGAACCATCTCAAAGTTGTGCCCCTTATATAGAATTAAACCTTAGCTTCCTATCTAACATACAGCCACAAGACTCAGAAATACAGAAGAACACTCACAGTGGCATTTCTAATGGCAGTCAGAATGTCAATTGTGTTAAGGCCACCCAGAGGGTCAACAGATTCTAAAGTTCTTCCAAAAGTCTCATGAAAAATGTAACAGATTCTGGCTCCACCACATCTGAAAGAAGAAAATAACAACTGAAGTAGCAAATAACAAGAAAGCTCTCACTGAAAACCTTTCTTACAGTTGCTTGGATTCAAACATTTTTGAGTATGTTATGGTCCAGTGTAGTAATTTTGCCAGTGAAAGCCACTGGGTGAACCAAACCACTCAGTCAATATTCCAGGAAAACCTTTGTACTTACAGCTCTGAAGTCTCTATGTATTTTGCTGTTCCTTCAATAGTGTTACAATATTCTGTGGCAAATTTGGTGATCAGCTGCAATAAAGTAGCACTTTTGTCTTCAACAGGTTCCCCATAGCTGTTCAGCAGAGACTGGTACTGGGCAGCTAAAACATTAATTCTGGTTTTCAGTTCTGGCAAGCAATCCCTGATATGATGCATCAGCAATCTAAAAAAAGAAAACAGTCTCTCATTAGAAGGGAGGAAAGGTTTCAGCTTTATCATCTCCACCAAAACAGAGAAGAGACACAAAATAACGACCAAAGGAAAACATTTACTTGGGAAAATTACAGTAAATTCAGAAACTGAGAGAACCAGAGTTTGCAACCAGAGTGTTCTTTAATGCATTACTGTACAGCACCAAAAGAAACACTAAGGGAAAAAAGAAAGGTCTGCACATATGTCTAACCCACCAGTTTATGTCCTCAAGGAATACCTGTTCAGTGTTCTAGCAAGATACTTGGTTCCATTTCTATTGGCAAGGGAAGGATATTTCTTTTGGAGAAACCCATACTCATCACGAATGGAATCAGCCACACTCTTCTTATTGTTAATATCCAACTGACTCCTGAAGGTAAAAGGCAGAGTTACACATCAGTTACTGGATGCCCAGTAATAGTTATTTACACTATTATAGTTATTTACACTTCTGCTTTTCCGGACAGAACATTTAACAACTAGGTTTTACTTTACAGACATAACTCACCTTCCTTAGACTTTAAAGGTTTTTATTTGTTACTCCATGCAACATAGTCAACAAATCTGTATTGGTAGCAACTATACACAGAGCAAACAATGCTCTTATCAAAGATGAGATTTGACCTAAGTAAGGTAAAAAAATACAGCAAACAATACCACAGTCATATGCAGTTAGGACTAATATATACAGGACCTGTGCTGGATCAGAGCTAATGTGAACAGCTGACCAGAAGCACCCCTCAAGCTGAAGGACAACAGCAGAAGTGGTGACACTACAGTTCTTCCAAAAGTGTCTAGAAGTGTCTCCACTCCTGCCTGCATTAGCAGTTGGTCGAGTGGAAGAACAAAGGCTTGGAGAAGTCAGCAACAAGCTTCTCACTTGCTTATTCAGAAGTTTATTTCAACATTGTCACCTTATTCTTAAAACTATATTCATGGCTAAAAAAGCAGAAGCATTACTTCATATTAACAGAGTTTTAAAAATAGCACCAATGTGCTCACACAGACCTATTCACTACTCCAATGATGCCAAGTTTGACTGGAATCACTCTTCCCATGAGCACATCCATAGCATCAGTGCCAGCATCCATGAGATCCAGCTTTGTGATAACAGCAAGGGTTCTTCGACCTACCAAAAGGAAAACACTCACAGGGATGTTCTGATTTCACCAGAGTAACTAAAACTCATAATTCAGTGAATGAAGAATGACCTAAATTCATTAAATAGGGAAATATTGCCCATCTAAACCAGCAGACTGACATGCACAGGATTTGTCTGAGACCTCAATATTTCCTGAGCTCTTGATCTGAAAAAAAATGTGCCAAGAACCTTTTCTTTAAAATATAACACACTTTTTGAGTCTAAAAAAACCCCAGCATCTCAGTAAAATCAGTAAGTTCTTGGGTCTTGAAATTTTAATGTGAGTATAGCTACTTTAGTACTGTCATACTTCTCACTATATAGCATTACTCCTGCAGAACCTGCAACATGATCTGCCACTCTAGACCTCTAAGTTTCAGAATTTTGGGAAGTGATCCAAAAGACATTGTCAATCATTTTTACAGGAGTAAAATAAAAGGGATATCTTGAACCAGGATAGTTTAACTGGCCAGACTGCCAGAAGAGGTTTTCCCTCAAGGTTATGTGGCGGACAAGTCAAAGCAGACCTGGAGTTTGAAAACAATCAAGAAATGTTACATTTTATGGAAAGAAAAATTTGAGGGTACCAACACTAAATTTTAGCCTAATTTCTGCATGTTTATTTTCCAAGTGTATTAATCCATGTTCTTTCAAATCACACAATGCCATTTGTTAGTCAATGGTACTGACAGCACTTTGCAAAAGCAAGAAGCAGGCAGCCAGTAGCTTCAGATCTGTTTCAAAGTCCTTAGGTAAATATAACATTATAATCTTCCTATTCCATTAAATCAGTCAGTTCTCCCACATAAATACAGGAAACAGAATTCATCTTATCCTTACTAAAAGTCACTAAACTAACAGCTAAACAGTCAATTACTTAGCTGTGGGGTGGCATATTTTCTCTACCAAAGGAAACAATGTTGGACAACAAAGCATGAAGTTGTCCATTTAACATTCTTAATACCATTTTGCTGCTGTGGAAACAGAAGTGACTCCATGACTATTAGAATAGTTACTTGGCCTGCTGGCAAGCCAGAAATCTATCAGTTATTGATTCATCCCAGCATCCTCTTGAGTTGCAGAGACTGCAGCAAGAAGTCTTCAAGCAAATATAAAACCTGTATTTTCTAGGAAATGTGATGACATTTAATTTTCTTACTATATTTTGCTCAAACAACTTCAGTTTTATTTTAGGATTGAGTTTTAAAAAGCAGTTGAACTACAGCATCCAGTTAGCCTTGGTGCTTACCATCTGGATCCACCTCCCGAGCTATTTTCAGTGCTTCAGAAGTGGCCATGTCTGTGTTGGCAGCCGTGACTGCCAGGATAATGGAATTGGGGTTGCTGATGAACTGAAGGATGAGCTCTCTTATTTGAAGTTCAATGTCTTTAGGCTGATCACCAACAGGCACCTAGAGAAAAACCCAAGATGGAACTATTCAAAATTGGTCTTTACGCCTGCATGGCTTGGTGCCCAAGAACCATGTGCACAGCTGGCAGAGTGGGTGGGGATGTGTGCATGGGCAGGGAAAGAAGTCACCTTGTCATCTCCATGTCTCAGAAAATTATTCCATATGTAACCTGAACAAGCAGGATCTGAACATTTCCATTAGGATATCCTCACTTTATACAGCCTCTTACACAAAATATACATAGCCACTCCTGGAGAAGCAATGTGGAAGAGACCTTCCAAGTTGCCAGATACTGATCTATCTGCAGGTACAACTCTGAGACCTGGAGTGCTACCTCTTTTGTGGAAAGGAACATGCAGCCCACACACCTACCATCACTTATATGTAGAAAGAGGAAAAACATAAGCAAATCTATCTCTGACATCAGCAAAGTGCAGCAGAAACCCAAATCATACCCCAGAAGACAGTGACACGTCAAATTTACATAACACTACTTAACCTCCGGAAAGCAGTTTATCTAGCAATGCAGAACAATGGCAAAGAGTGAACAGGCACGCCTTGTTCAAAAATACACACCAAGTCAGACGAGGAGCATTCTGCACCTTACCTTTGTCATTCCAGGTAAGTCCACAAGAGTCAGATTTACAACATTAGAGGAAAAAATCTTAAGATGAATCGGTTCAGGACTGATGCCCTAGAAATATATTAATAAGAAGCAATAATTACTGTCCTGGATTATTCAAATTCATCATATGAAAATCCAAAGGCTGTAGTTTCATACCACAAAGACTTTCTTTCTTTCTTTTTAAAACACACAGCAAGAAAAAAAACCCAACAATCTGTCAACCAATTATTTTGTCTTTGTCAGCAGCCAGTTTTATAATTACATAAAGCCAGGCATGTAGAAAATTAAAGCAAGTTTAACTGAAAGTTTATTTTTTGCACTTTTATTACAGAATCTTGAAGTAAAGCAACAAATCTTCTGTCTTTCAGCTGAAGTAACTGTTCTCATGAACACAGTGAAAAAAATCTCAAGATAGCAAGTATTCCCATGTTCTTCACTGGAGCAGTTAAGTGCTTTTCACTGCTAGCTGCTGAAACTCTTTAAGAAAGGCTCAAGCAGCAAGAAAATCAATAGCAAGACAACAGATGCACAGTGCAGGATTTACCTTATTGTTTCCTGAAATCCTCTCTGTTTCACTTTCTATTTCCTGACGAATTTCATCAAAATCTGTATAGATCTGAAGAAAAAGAAGTTTAAAAACCAAAGACAGCATTCACTTACAACAAAATAATGTTCTCTTCTCCAAGGGATAGTGAAAAACTCTCCAAGTATACAGAATATGAAAAAAATATATAAGAATTACTAGTAGCCCTTAAACTGATGCAAACAGGAACGATCAGTGCTAAAAATTACATAAATTGGCATTTAATCTGTTGACTAATTCTGTGAGATGGCAGTTAGCACTTATGACCAATGTCAGACACAAGTTGTTAATTTGTGTCCACCTACACAGAGTTCCAAATACTTAATTCCCTTTTGAGTCTAGTTGTAATCCTTTGAAGTTAATAAGCAACATGTAGCCTAAACCCTTTCTCATCATGAAGAGGACAAAGGGCAGTTTCATTTTCAAATTTTTCCACTCTTGTAAAAACTGTTCTCCTGCCACCAACCAAAAAGGTTAGCACAGAGCTATCCTTCTACTGCTTCCCGCTACATTCCTCTCTAACTTTACTTCAATTTCCAGCACTGCCTAGAAGGTGAGAAAATAATAAACACTTGTATCATTTATTTGCCAACAAAAATATGGCTGTCTTCAAGCAAGAATGAATTAAGCTTTGACTCTTCGTGAGGTGCTAGGTCATCTCAGTTTGTGCTCCTTCACCCTGACGCACATGAGGCTCTTTTTTCTTTCTAACAAACCTCTGAAGTAGCCAATTCTTCAACAGACTGAAATGACTTGTGCTTACACCTATCCTTGTCTTAGTGACATCCATTCTAATTTTGGCAATGCACAAAATAGCATAAACAACAAAATAACCCAAAAAGGACTATGATAACTCAGCAGAAACAATGACCCACACAGACATTTTATGTTTTCAAGAGTTTTCTACTCATAAAAAGCAAAACACAAAATCCTTAATATTCTGCCATATAATATATTATTATACCTGCCAGCAGGTATAATAATACCAAGAAACATCATCTTTTCAGGAAAGTCAAGGGAAGAGATAACAGAATTAAGTATATGTCTGTTAACATATTTATGACACTGCTACTTCATCAAGAGAGTAAACATACCTTATTTTTGGTATGAAGAAATTTACCCCATTCTGCAGCATCTACCTCTGAAAACAAAAATGGATACATGAGAAAAAAGTAGATGTTTCACTAGCATTTTTTCCAAGGCCTGGTCATTGAAAACTATGAGTTCTTTTTTTTTTCCAAGCAGCAAAAGAAAGCAACTTAGTTAGCTTTCTACAGTTAGATGTTAAATAGCTCAGTATAAATAGATTTATGATTCTGTCTATTGAAACATTGCACCTCACTACTATGTCTAATTTGTTGCACACAAGGTCCACCTTCCTACCTATGACTGAGCTAATCACCTGTCCTACAATATTTCAGAAATGGTCTTATTCACTAAATATCAGCTTGTAAACAAAAACAAAAGAATTATTAGCAATAGCTTAAAAACCTGGGAAAGAAAAGGCTAGCATTTAGCATCTTTTTTTCTAAAACATGCAAGTGAGATCAAATTACAGCTGAAAGAAAAAAGTTAGAAAAACCTGTAGAACTAAAAGCAAGCGAACAGAAAATACATAAGAATTCTGCATAACAAAGAAGCCTTAGGAGAACATGTCTCTTCCCAAATCTGTCAAGGACCAAACATCTTCACTCTTGTCAGTCACCACTGAGGTCCAGAATTACTCAGGGACTATGCAAGAGCAGTCCCAGAAACAGCAAAGGAGGTTTTGTTCAATTCCTGCTTTGTAGCACAGGCAGCAGTTTGAGTCACACTGCAAGATATTCACATTTTCACTATTAGGTTTCCAAGTATAGAGGCAAGTTCCATTTCCAATTTTTAGTTTGGGGTCATTTCCTCTGTGCTTCCTGACACAGCAATCCGCTCTACAAGAACTGTCTACAGGAAATCTGGCCCTTTGGCAAACACATGGTTTACCTATCATCAACTAATCTTTCCAAACATTTTTTTCATGTAAGTTGAAATTTAAGAAAGTTGATCAATGAAGCTTTTTTTTAAGGATTTGGGAATTAAAAGTGCAGGAAGATCTATGAAGCAGCAACAGCACAGAAGAAAAGCAAAAATTATCTCATTCTAATGCAACAAGGTCAGAAAACTGAAAATCAATCGGATCACAAGACAGCAAAATAATCACCACAGTAGCTGAAGTGTAAAAGGAAAAGTGTAATCAATCAACAATCATGTGGCATGAAATGTATGTGATTAGTGTATATAAGCATGCACTTCAGGTGTAGGGAGAAAAAGCAAGTGGATAAAGGCAACCTTTAGCAAGGTGTCTTGAATTTTTCCATGTAGCAGGGTCTGCAGTTAAAGAGAAACAGCATTGAATGGTGTTTAACATTTCTAATCATATTTAATTATAGAATTTTATTAACTTTCAGTACCAGATTCAATTACAAAGAGCACAAATGCATGCAGACAGCTGTGCATGCTATTCTAGTATTGATGAGAATATGTAACATATTAGCAGTATGCACAGAAGTAAGACCTTAGCTAAACACATATAAATGATGCCTATAAATCAGATATTCTATACAACAAAGTTGATTTGATCATGACTATTATTGCCATACACCTAACTTCAACAGCTCAACGTATTTTCTTATATGAGCACAGAAAACAGCACCACTGGGCTCCACAGAGCTGAACTTCTTTGGCAAATAATGTTTCTCAAAATTTACTCATGGCAAGAAACAGAAAGAGTAAAGAAACATTTTTAATGTCATTGGAAGTAGTGTTACTGTATGGGAAGGAAATCTGATGCTGTGCATCAATATTTTTAAGACTCAATTAAAGAATAACATTAGTTCTGAGACAGATTTAAGAAGAGACAACACATGCATTACCCTTTTCAACTTCTAATTTTTCAAAGTATTTATGGAAATTTCATTACAAAAAAAACAAAAACAACCAACTTCTTATGGAGGGGTAGATGCATTTAAAACTCTATTTTCCTGTGGTGTCTGTACAACACCCTGAAAGTACAAGCAGCAAAACAAACTGGTACATATATTTTTGGTTTGTGCCTGTTTGGTACAAAATTCAGGTAGTCCAACAATAATCAACTCATCTGTTTGAAAAGCTTAGTTCATCTGGAGATTTGATGTTTTGCTCAGTCAAAGGTGTGTGTATCATCAACAGAAATACGATTTTGATGGACTGGATCTGTTAAGGAAACATTTTTAAAACCAAACTTCCATCCCTACTGTTATGCAGGCACAAGAGCTATGAAGAAAACATCATCAGGAAAAAGCTTTTGTTTGTATTGGTTGGTAAATAGGCAAAATGACATACCAGTCTCCAAAGTAAGTGCAAAATGAAAGGGTTTCTCCATTTCAGGTTACTTAACAGGTTTTATTTACTGTTCAGAGGAAATAAAGTAAAATGCACAGAGGAAGAAACTACAATATGTTCAGTATTGTATTGCTCATCTCCTCTTGAAAATTGAATCTGAGTGAGTAAAGAGAGGCCTGAAGCCAGGAACAAAAATATACAGAAAGATACTGTCAAATGTTACATTTGAAAGGTACGGACCAAGCATTCTCTGGTTATGTCCCTCCTTGGGAGGGGACTTTCTTCTCAGACACTGTTTTAGTCTTAAATTATTCTCTTTCTGGTGGCATGGGAATGTGCAGCGAGGTGCTAGGCTTAGCTCTATGTATAAATAATTTTTTCAGTCTTATCTATAAGCTTCTTAAAATAAATATTAAAAAGACACACTTGGGTCAGAGACACTGCATTTTAACTTGCTAACACCTATGGAAAAGTTTCCCAATAGATCTAATTTAATGGAAAAGAGTTTTTAGGAAAGGAGGAAGGATTTGCATTTCTCTAAATGTAACAATGCTCAAGGCAAGCATAGTGTTTTAACTAGCCAACATTCAGCAACCCACTCTTCTGGTTTCCACAAATAATATTTTTTTTATCACTCATTTAACTGGTAAATTAGTCTTCCCTCAGTTATGTTACTTTCTGGAAGCTTTTCAGGCAATACCTTCAGAAGAATTAATCACCTGATTACACTAAAGATTAAATGCTAGATAAAGGTGTGACGAAACCACACTTTGGTCATGATGAAATCCAGTATTACACATATTAAGAAATTATTAAAACAGCAGCTATTAAGAACAAACAGATCCTGCTTTTCAAAAAAAACCCCCACCGCATCTTGTGAATAAAGCAACAGTCTATATTTTTCTGGTTTCCATATCGTGTAGTAAGACTTGCAAACCTTAATTAATACCCAGGAAAAGCACATCTATTACTTGACTTTTCTCAGGACTGCCCTCCACCAAATTGTACTTGTTATGTCCTACTCTATAACTCTCCTTTAAGAAGCTCAATAAAATACAAAGATTACTGACTTCAGTTATTGATGTATCTCCTGTCCCTTTCTAAAGCAATAGAAATGTCACTCATTTCCAACGAGAGAAGCTGCTGGGAGTCATAAAAGGCCACCACCATAGAGGATTTCCAGCAGCATGGCAATCAGAACTTCCCAAATACTAACTGCTGTACCATTTTTCCAATCCTTGACATCAACTAGACTGCAAGCACTTTTGAGGGAAAGCTCTTCCTCTCTAGTGCTTCTACAAAGCCAAGCCCAGTGAAGCAGGCTGCACTGGAAGCTAGGGGTAAGAGATTCCTATCTAAAGTAAAAGGCTAACAAAACAATGTTGAATTATCAAGGAATAGATCTGTATTAATTATTCCTGTGTTCTGTATCAATTCTGCCTGCTCAGAATTTGAACAATGTTCAGTTTCCTATCTTGGAAGAAATGAAAAAAAGGAACCTATAAGCATTTACTACTTGGCCACTGGTATGTTCTCTCTGAGTTTCCATTTCTGAACTACCATTATAGGTCTTCACTGCAAGGCCAATTTAATAATTCACAAGGCCAGGCCCAGTTCTCTGCTAAGTGCTGCTTCTCTTGCGATTTGATCAGAGAACACCACAGTGTGGTATCATCACACCAAACACACCATATGTGCTGAATCACTAGAGGCCAACAAGAAACAGCAAAAGCACGATGAGAACATTTCCTTCCCATCAAATTACACACATTCTCTGTAGAATATACAGATCAGCCTGTTACAAAAATACAGAACTTCACATTTAATGGAAAACTTATCATTGGTATTTTCTGACTCTCTTGATTTATTGCAGTGATCACAGTACAAAGGGTATTACTTGTCCCTCCCTAAGAGAACGGCACAGCAGTCAAAAGTGCTTTGTGTTAAAAACTGGGAAGCTTTCTGGATGCTAACACTCCAACAGAGGTAAAATTAAAGCTTGCAAGAACCACAGAGTAGCAGCTATTTTGAAATGACTGTATTAATATACAATACCAGTAGAGCAAGCATTATGATGGGCACGGGTGACAATCATAAAACAGAAGTCAAAAGAGAAGAGAGAGTTGTATAAAACTATCTGTGTGCACAGAGAGTTCAATGCCAGCATTCAGAAAGCAGCATGCCAAGACTGATATTCTCTTGTCCAATAGACAACTTGTAAAGAAATCCCTGATCTGGATAAAATCCTTTTCTGCAAGACTATTTCCCTCTGGGAAATTCCAAATCCATCTTCAACCCTACCTTAAGATCCACCTCATTACAAATAAAATTACCTCTAAAAATAGACCTCTAATGGCACTTATTACAACAAAGCCAGGATAAGAGGTGGGCATCTTTTTTCTTTCCAAGCTACTTGATCCCATCTTCTCAGATGTAACACCACAATCTGAACATAAGTTAGACCAGATCAGTGACAACACCATTTAGACCAAAATTTGCCTGAATTTTGAAGAGACATTTCAAACCTGGTAAATCATAATTTCTGTTCTTATCAAATCCTTGTTCTTACCAAACAAGCCCACATCTCTCTCAGAACAAGATGAGATTATAACATTAACATCTTACATATTGATTGTTTTCCACAAAAAAATCTAAGTGTGCATCATAAATAATAATTTAGCCCAATATCCCTATGAATTTTAAATTTGAAATCCAAATCCTCAAATGGAACGCAACTTAAAACAAAAAGGCTCTGCCTTGACTCAGAATATTCCAATTACAAAACCTCCTTTTACACCTGTAAAGTAGGAAAGAAGAGCAAAATAATATTTTACCCTACAACTCAGAATCCAAGCATTCTGAGAAGTTATAGAAATACAAACTATATATTGCACAGTACAAGCAATGCAAAACTGCATTTAAAGACATGAAATGTGCCATTTCTAAAAGTTGCACAGAGATTGAATTCTCCATCCTTCAAGGTTTTCAGAACCAAGCACATGAAGACCAAAGGAACTGGACTGGTCTGGACTTCAGAGATGGCCCTGTTTTGAGGAGACTGGACTAGAGGTCTCCCAAAATAATTTCCAGCCTGAATTGTCCCTACAATTTCTCACATGGTTTGCATGCTAGTTGTTATGAACCCTGTGTTCTCTGCTTGTGACAGTAATTAAGATTGGACCTTAAACCTTTCTAACAGCACAATACAAGTAACTGTCCTTCAGAAATTAAAGGCCATAAATATTACAGGAAAATAAATACTGTAAAGAACATCTGATACCTTGACTATTGGTAGAAACAAATTAAGAAAAATTTGAACACAATAAGAATTAATATTTATAATCCCAGGTTTATCATGCCAACAAAAGCCTGTGCAGTTGTTAGTGTCTACATAAAAAAACCTAAGATTTATCTTACAATCAGAAGGTGGATATGCCCCTGCTGCTCCTGATCAGGAGCACTAGTTGGCATAAAATGAGCACTGAAACTCCCAAGGGACAACTGAGATCACTTTCTTGATCTCCTGAAGGATAAAATAGAAGCAGTACAGAAGACAAGCTTCAAAGTAAAAACTACAGAACATTTAAAGTGCCCTGCTTGATGCACTTGAAGTCTCTCAATGCGGTGTTGTATTCCATTTTATTTAAATGGTATGCTCTGTCGTGCGGTGTTGTATTCCATTTTGTTTGAATGGTATGCTCTGTCTCACCCCTCTGAAATGTACGGTGTATTCTAAGCCTGTGGTCCTGCCCTGAACCCTCCTGTATCTGTCATGCCATTGGCTCAGTCTGATTCCGCGCCCGCTTCAATTCCCCTCTTAAGCTGTGCTAGGGGATCAGTCTGGTTCTTAGCCCTCTCTCTCTCAGCCTCTTCCCCCTTCTCTCCCCTCTGGCTCAGTGTGATTCCGCGCCCGCTTCAATTCCCCTCTTAAGCTGTGCTAGGGGATCAGTCTGGCTCTTAGCCCTCTCTCTCTCAGCCTCTTCCCCCTTCCCAGTGGGGTGGCACATATAAGCCACAGAACTTGTCAGTTCAATTCTGTTTGCATCTACTAAAAGTTACATTTCTACTCCTTCCTCTTCCTTCAGACCTTATCTATTTCCTACCCTCCTTCTAAAAACTGTCATACTCATCAGCCTCTCAATGAAATACCTTATATAAACAGCAGAAGGAGGAGATGAAAAACACACATAAGAAAATCATGTCCTCTACACTCCAGACAATTATCTTTACTACTGAAATGCCTATTTTTTCTTAAAAGAAATTCCCAAGAACAGGAAAGCTTAAAACATTAAAGGTATTTTGAATATCCAAAAAGATTTTGACTTCATGACATTTGCTAAATAGTAAAAACAGATGCAACAACAGCTGTATTTTCTTCCAAGCAAATTTTAAAAAGCATACTAGAATTTTAAGATTACAGCAACCGATTTTTCATTTCAAAGGACAGAAAAGACTTGAATAAAAAGGCAAAACTCATTCTTGGACCACACTTACCATTTTCATCTCCAGCTCCTTTCCGACCATCCTCTGGGGAAACGTGCACCAGCTGCAGAATAAGGGGTCTCCGGGTGACAACTCCAGTACCTCGGGGGAGCAGATCCCTCCCCACAAGACTTTCCAACACAGAACTTTTTCCACTGCTCTGAAAAGTGGAATACAGCGACATTATTTCTGAAACATAAAAATGCTGTGATGTTTTAGTTTGCTTTCATCTGGCCTGTGAAGAGCATTCTGCCTTGTCCTCTGCTACAGAGTGCCTGAAGGAGCATATGACAGACTCCCTGCAGACAGAGCAGTGCCACTGCACAGGCACCGAGGGACACAGGTCGGCTACAAGGCAGGAACTGTCTAAACCTGCTTGGGATACTCAGAACAGATTTCTACCTACATGGTTTGTCCCATGGTTTTTCTCTCTCAAGGTGAAACTAAACTCATAACAGGATTCAGAAAAATTAATCTCCTATTTAACATTTTCTACCACAAATAACAAACTCTCCAGAAACATTTCTGGAAAAAAAATGCTTTTATTTATAATGTTCAGAAAGAAATTTTATGTCTTGTACTACGCCATTTTCTAACAACTTGAAGTAAAACTGCTGTGTAAACTGAGGAATTTAACCCTCGGTTAGTATGTGCTAGAATTAACAAGGGCCGGCTGTATTGACACCAGCAGCAGCCATTACACAAACATATATTAACAATGTATACTTGAGTACATTCAGCTGCTACAATGTTATATTCCTTTCAGTTTGAGGTTTGGTTGGACCGCAGAGTTTGTTTGCGTTTTTTTGGTGAGTTGGTTTTTGGTTTGTTTGTTTTGTTGGATTGTTTGCTCTTTTTTGTTGGGGGGGTTTTTGTATCATGTATTACATCAGCCTGGTAAGTACATTGTTTTACACCCTAAATAGAGAAACAAACATTGTTCCATAGCATCCCACTGTCTCTCTCTCTCTGTATGTATTTAAGTATTTACATAACAACTGAAAAAAGTTGTGAAATACTTAAGAGCTGTGAAATTACAAATATTCTTTGAGTCTATATTTAAAATGTTCTCGTGCATAACTCCTGTGTAAGATTCACAACTGGTCCAACAGCAGCTGAGAAAACCTGGGTCTTAAAAGTGATTCCAGACAAATACCATGTTAAAACTAACAATAAAAAATAGACACAGATATGTCAGCATAATACTCAATCTGATTGAGAAGATTTTATCTTTTTAGTAATACTGTATTGACCTCTGCCAATTGTCTGCAGCTCTAAGTCTATGTAGTGATGCCATGAGAAAACCTGCTCTGACAGAAATTGCCACCATCTAGGAAATATTTCTGTATTAATGCAACTACCAAACAATTCTCCTGTTAAAAAAACAAACAAACAAGAAAACAAAACCAAAAAAGGAAGCCAACAGATGCTTCTGACAGCTGGAACGTGCATTATGTAACTGCTACAGAACCTCCACTCAGCCTACCAGTTCTGAAGTAACAGATTTGAGACTTCAAGCAAATTATGAGTATATAACCCAGCATAACATGATATTTAAAAAGTGATGAATATCCTTAAATCTCACAAATTTAGTGACATTAGGTGACTTTCCTAAAACTGAAAAATAGATCAGAGGCCAAGCAACATGTTACTATCAGACAGTACATTTCTACTAGTACAGTAAAACAAGACATGAATATATTATATGAGAGTTTTAAAACCTATTGAAATATGGCTTGTATGCAAAATGACAAAATAAATATTAAAATAGAAGGCCAAACCCTTAGAAAGTTTGAACAACAAATGAAAGCCCTCTTTTACTGAAAACCCACTTTATTGTATATGCTTTATGGCAGAGAAAAAAAAAAGATGTTTTATCAAAAATATCATTTGTCTCAATAGGCAAAGAACACACCAATGCAGATGATGTATATTATTCAAAGTAAACCTAAATTACATTTGACAGCAGTGAGATCAATGGTTTAGAAATACTTGGAAGAAGAGTAGGGTCAAGCAGAAATAAAGCCTTATTAAAATTTGTTTTTCCTTCAAAAGACTCCTCTAGAAAGTTATTAATAATTTTCTTCAACTGTCCTTCTCCAAATCAGCTTTGGGCACCTTTCCTGCAAGCACCTTGACTGCTGGGCACTGAAATCTTACCAAATAACTTAAAAACAACCTGACCAAAGCGTGAACTAGGTCTGTAAGCCTCCCTGAGAGAGTTCCTGTTCTGGCCCACTTCTGAAGAACTACTGATATTATAGACTGTGAAAAAACAAACTTCACAGAGACAAATAATAAACCACTTCCCAACACAGACTTACTTAAAACAAGTGAAATGCCTAACCAAAAAAATGAGAGATGATAAAGGTTCATCTTTGGCACTGGAAAACAAACAAACAAAAAAACACCAGAAAGAAAGACCAGTGTTTCATTTATTAAAAATATTTCAAATATTAAGACGCATCTGGATGTGGCAACTTGGGGATAGGGGCTTAGGGGTGATTATTCTGGGTTGATGGTTGGATTAGATGATCTTGAAGGTCTCTTCCAATCTTGATGATTCTGTGGTCTCTTGAGAAAGATTTTCTTAGGCATGGGTAAAATGATCACTCAGTCTCACAAGGCTGGAGATCAGACTTAGATGAAGTGGCTTCTCATGAACATATAATCCAAGCACATAAGAGACAGTAACAAAAGCAGGAATCCTTATCAACAACCTCACCACAAATGGAAATCAAACTCCATGGGACAAGCTGCTGCACACTGTTGCTCTTAGTCTTTCCAAAGGAGGGGTAATGCAGGAAGCTAAAATGGGTACACCAAGCTACGTGTAGCAAACCACCGTGTCTCACACCACTCCCAGTTACCTCTGGATGGGGAAGGAATAATCTGGATCCCTTGCAAACACACTAAATGAAACATTACAGGACTCCATGCATCAGGAAATTCTTTCAAATTGCATTACACTCCCAACTAAAGCAATCTGTTGTTGGAATACAATTATCTAATGACGCACTTCTTAATCTGGACTCCTCAGCATCCATTACTAAGAATTGTCTGGGAACACGGTGCAGAAAGCAATAAACACAAAGCTGATCTTGTTCTGCCAGTGAGGGGGAAGCAAGGGACATGGGTCTGTTAAGAATACAAAGTCAGTTCAGCCAGTCCTTCATAGAATAGATGTAGACAGAAACTAATACTGATAATCAAAGGAATTTTAAGGAAAGAGTCTGCAGAAGTATCACACTTGTTTTGTCATCTCATTAAAATGCTTGCTGCAATTTTAAGCATGAACTCATTTCATGAGGGGTCAAAAAAAGCATTAACAAACTCCTAACTTTTCATAGCTGATCAGGCAGATTTTCCCTCTGGATCCTAATATCTGATCCTAATTTGAAACATCTACTAGCTGTGATATCTAGAGGAACTTAATAGAGGCTGCTCAGAAAAAAAGCGGGGGAGGGGCGCAAATACAGGAACATCTTGTGTCACTCCTTTAACCTTTGGGTCAAACTACCATGGCTGAGTGTATTACACTCTGCTCTGTCAACCACCATTAATTTCACAGAGAAACACCTGTGTCTAGTGGATGGTAAAACCATTTTCCCCTGAAGTACTAAGATAAAAAGAGAGGATGCACACAGGACTTCAGTATTTTACATTGTATGTACTGTCAGAGTATGTTGAAACCTCATCAGCATTCTCACTGCCTCTGTAACACCTGTTACAAACACCTCTGTATGCTCATCTTTGGTTTACATTCATCTGAAGATGATGTTGACAATCAAGGAAGATGGGCAGTCACTGGGAAACAATTGTGTACTTATCCTCCCAAATTAAAAAGCTGTGAGCTGTAAGAATTGTGATCCACTCCAAATAACCAGCACCTCTACTTGTAACAGTCCTCATGAGGTCGCTTTGCTTCCCTATCCTTCATTTCTTTACTTGTCCCTGCATGTTTCAACTGTGTGCACTTAAGTATCAAAAGGCATTTGCTCCCATCCATTACACTAATTCTTAAGAGAAAATGTAGGTTACAATCTGCTGCATTACAAACCACAGTTTTAGGAATTCTGAAGCAGCACACAGCAAGTGCATGATTTTATAATTCTCCAGCTTCATTAATAGCCAGAGATGTTACTTCCAAAAACACTTGAGGGTCATTGACAAGTCAGATGGAAGAGACTGCATCTTGAAAATGCTGAAGTAACACTGTGAACAACCATTCAAATTCACCCCATCCCATTTACTTCACTGGCTTTCTTATCCTATTTCCAAATCCTCGTTAGTGTTACTATTTTAAGAGTCTTGCTCCCTACACCAAACAGAATGCAAAGATGTTTTCTCCATATCAAAAAAAGAACCCTGACCCAATCCCCTTGCACCACTGAATTATTCTCCATTTTTAACCCTGCCTATAGGGACAAAGAAGACAAGGACAAAGAAAGGATCCAGTGCCTCAGCCTTGTCCATATTCACTGCCCCTGGATCAGTTGTCACAGACAGCAGCAAGCCTTTATTTCCCTATTTCTCTTTTTCCTTATCTCCTGATCCAGTGCTGGAAGTTCCTGCTGCCTTTGATACCCTTACCATTAACAGTGGCCTTCTCAATACCATCTCTGCCTATGCAGGAAGGATTTTTGTATCCCTGAGCAAGCTTGTCCTTTTTTTTACCTCCTGCCTGAGTCTGCTGTGCTGAGGTTGAGTCATGAGTTCCCTCAGTACTGCTCTCCTTACACCTCCACTCATTTTCCCAAGCAAGTGGATGGACTGTTGCTTTGTGCTCCATGAGGCTGTCCTTAAAGGAATGACAGGTCTCTTGTGATTCACTGTCTTTTAGCTCACAGAGTCTCTCCAATTAGCTCAGTAAATAAGCAAAGTCTGCTCTCACTCTTATGACGTCCATGAAGCAAGAAGGCAAATTAACACAAGGCTTACCTGGAGTCTCACTGATGCACAAGAACCATCCAATTTCTTACAGTCACATGCTTGGATTCGTGACTATTGGATATTTCAAGCATTATTAAAATGATAATGGACCTGAATCAGCTGCAACAAACTTCAAGTCATCTTACAAGAATCTCCTGCCTTCCTTTGTCTATCTTTAGACTTAATGTCTTTGTGGAGCCAATGCACAATACATCATCTGTGGGGAAAAAACCTTATTAAGGAGACATGTCCAATAAATTACTGGGAAACTTCCAACCCAAAAATTATTTGAAAGGAGTATAAAATTTAGCTCATTGCTTTTGAACAGGGCAAACTGGTAAGTTTTTTAACTATTTCATCCAATAGGGGGAAAAATGCAAACAACTCCTGCAAGACAACACAGACTTCTTATAGGAGAGCACAAGAAAATAGAGGCAGTGATGTCAGAATTCCCTACGACTTTTGGAGTGGCACAATACAAACAGTCCAGAATGACAGTAAGGAGCTGTGAAGAAACAGACACCTCTCAATGAGACATACTCTCAATGAGACAGACTACTTTTCTATCAAGGAAAGCAATGGACCTGGCTTTGACATCTGAGATGAAATGGTGGCAATTCTGCAGTTTCTGTCATACAAGAAGTACAAAAGTCCTGCTGGTAAATCCTGCTCTTGGCAACCTGTACATACAGAATTTCCTAAATTTTCACTCTATCACTGGGAAGTAAAAGCTAATGCACTTGTGCTGGGATCTCATCCACAGGAATATTACCCACATTGGTGCTTTAAAAAGTTATTTGCAGTAGCCATGCTAAAAGATTTCAGCCCGCTATAACTAAGAACAGCAGCATTTCTTTTTCTTTCCTTATTTTGCAAATACAAATTATTCTGGAATAAAAGGTGAGTACATAGGCAGTTTCAGAGCAGTTCCACCAAGGAACCGCTTTAGTTGGAACAGATATTACAACACAATTTTCCTATTCAAACTAGGAATGCCCCAAGCTAGGATGACTCTAAACAGCTAACAAACTTAAAAATTTATTTACTAATCAAAAAAGAATGTTAAAGCTATAAGCAAGCCAAATGGATTATTTTAAGACATTGTCTGAAACAAAACAACACTTCTAAAAGATGCAGAAGAGACAACAGGCTGTTCCCAACTTGAGAAAGCAGTAAAACCAGCATAATGCACTGCTCATTGTTGCAAAATACATGCAAGATCTTGTCCAGACTACAAGACTCTTGTTCCTGCAGGGCATTCCCCATTTACTTGAATAGAGAGCTCACCTGAATAAGTCAGGGAGAGACTCAAAGTCACAGGAACTACCTCCACATAAAACAGCTTATGTACCAGCAATAAGGAATGCCAGAACTGGCACAGCTCAGTCAAAACTCTTCAGAAATCCTGCATTTACACCATATCTAACTGCAGACAAGTGCCAAACAACAGCAAATACATAAATGATTAGCAGATGTTTTCTTCCTCAGTACATCAATTCCCAAAGCTCTTCAATAATTCACTTAAGAAAAAAAATGCCTCATCTAAGTAGAAACAAGTTACAGACTCCCAGTTACATCATGGAACTGTGGTATTTGAAGACTGACATTTGCAAGCCAGATATCCTGACCTCACATAGTACTGTGTATACTGCTATATTCATGACTTGCAGTAAAGTAAATCAAAATAAAACCAACTTGAATATTCAAATTTTAAAAGTTCTAAACAACAGTATTATCAAAACAAACCCAAACCCCAAATCTCTAAGTTAGTCAACCTTCTGGCTACTACGCAAACAAATCTTTTCCAAGAACTACACAGGCATTTTCTCTCCAGATTGTGAAAAACAAATGTCTGTGCTTTCTGTTTTAATACTCTTCCCCTTCATCTTCCTGAAAATATGTTTTCTTTGCACTGTGCCCCCTGGACAACATACAAGATTCACCTGGTCTAATTAAAACACCAGTTTTCCATTAAAAACAACTGCCAATCACAAGATGAACTGAACAGGGCCCTTGCAGTAAAGCAACAAAACAAAACAAAACACACAAACAAAACAAGAAAAGAGAAGCACACAGCTTCTTTATCCACATCTTTCTACAACTGTGAATTCTGTGCAGACTCTCCACTCTCCCACAAAAACTAGGCATTTGCAAACAATGAAATTAATATCTTCTAAATGGTGTTTAATAATGTTTTCATATTAAGAATCCTAAAATACTAAAATGCAGGATGAAGTTATTAGACCTATAATTTTATTTTAATTCATATGAAGTCTGCAGTTGGAAACCATGAAAATGCCATCCCTTCAATCACAGAAACCTTCAGGACCCAAAAAGTTCAGCTGTTCAGAAACACTGGGAGCCCATCAGAGAAAACAAACAGCACAACACTAAATGTGTTTGCACTATATCATATCAGCAGCAACATTTCTATTATGTCTGGTAAATGTAAACAGTTAATTAATGTCAGCCTCACTTTGCTGCTTGTCTGAAACAAACAGAACAGTCAGGGCATGACTTGACAGGAGCAAAGGATGGCAAAAAAAGGAAAACAGTCACACCCAAAACCAGAGACTGTAAATGTCAGATATAAAAACAAAGAAAAAAACCAAATGAAACCAGGAAGCTTGCAAAACATTTGGGAGAAAAAAACAAACTGTCCCCAGCCAGCATGGAAGCAATGCTCTGCTTACATCCTCTATTCAAATGTAGAAACAAATGGGTTTTTGCATCTGCTTGAATTGCTTGAAAGATACTTGGACAAAACAGCAACAAAAAAAAAAAATCAACAGAAACAAACAAAACCCCACAAAAATCAAACCAACAACCCAGCAAGAGAGGAGGGAGGAAGACAGGGCTGTGCTCAGCATGGGGTTTTCCTTGTTGCTTGGTACAAACTGGAGTTTCCTTCACCTCAAACTGGCTTTTTGCCAACACAATGTAGGCTACACCGAATGAGCTAAGTGGCTTGAATTTCTGCTCCCCTGCCAGGGAAAGTCACAGAAGCTCTGCAGAACACCTGAATTTCCAGACAAAGGTGCCAGTTTCTCACAGACAGGATGCTTTGATAGCATCTGCTGGATTCATTTCCTTATCCCACTAGCCAGGACTGCACATTACCTTCCCATTGCTGTCAACTTCTTAACAGCCAAATTGGCATTCTTCCAACTATTTATCTTACCAGAACATAAATTTATACATATCCACGTGCTCAGGCTGTGACCTCAGATCAAGAAACCTTCCACCTTGCAATAAAAAGTGGTTTAGCATTAGCATCAAACATACTTACACCAAGCAGTAAAAAAAAAATAGGAATAAATGTAATGCTCATCTGTGAGCCAGTCCCAGGGGAACATTCAAGAGAAGCCTATACTAAATACTGTAAACTCTGTAAACTACATCTCCCCATTCAGTCTCAAAATGGCATTGGCAGAAGACTGAGCAAACGTACTCCATAAATGTACACATGAAAGGTCACTCCAAAATCTCACTTGTCAATTCCATCAGTTGCTACATCAATTTCAGTACAATGTCTCTACTTCAATTAACACTAAAAAGTGTTACATCTCCCCATTTAGTCTCAAAATGGCATTGGCTGAGCAAAAGTACTCCATAAATGTACACATGAAAGGTCACTCCAAAATCTCACTTGTCAATTCCATCAGTTGCTACATCAATTTCAGTACAATGTCTCTACTTCAATTAACACTAAAAAGTGCAAATAAAGCCCACAAGGTGTTTTTATAATGTCAGTATTAGAAGAATTTTGCTACAAAGCTGACACTAAAGTTTGTATAAAACTCTGTTGATAACTACCAAAAACCCCAAACATATTCCAAGAATTAATGGCACAAAAAATAACAATTCATTTTTGCCTACTTCTACGCAGATATTTTCTTGTCTGGCTGGTTTTCTTAAATTTATTCTAAATATTATGATCACTTTGGGAGTGTAGGCATTTAATTTTTGAGATACCACCTATCCACACAAAAGGCCATAATTAACCAAATTGCTTTTCTTCCCTTTGCCTCCTTTACTGTAGTTTTAATGTGTTTAGTTGAGGCACTTCAATACCATCATGTTATCCCTTAAAATACAGAGCATAAAGTATTTGTATAAACCAGAACACTGAGTATCACAACATTACTGAACTAATATTTTTATATCATATTCCCAACCGGGACACTTCTTTTTTTTTTTTTTTTTTTTACAATCCAGTCATACAGTTCTAAAAATGGAACTGGAATACTGAATTGGGGAAAAAATAGAACACCTATCTGGAAATGGTAGAAAAACCGTGAAACAGTGAAGAAAAACTGGCAGTCTGAAGGTGTCCTCTGAGTTCTACCAGCACAGTCCCCAGTTTTCTTAAATGACCCTGTACTAGGATACAGAAATAACTTAGGGGGAGAATGAGAAGGAATTCTCACATGACTGAATGGCAGGAAAACCACTACAAGTGCAAGAGGCCATCTAGATGTGCAAAATTTACTGAGAAACAATCCACAGTTAGCAGCAAAATGTATCTAGAAAGAGGAAAAATTAAAACACTTCAATTGCTCAGGGCACAAGGGAGGTAGGAAATGAATCCCAAACAACAGAGGTGCAGGAAAGCGAACATGGGAAACAGAATTAGGGCTTATAAACAGCTAGTCCTACACACTCTAGAAAAGAAAGCATTAACTTAATGCACAGAATGAGAAGCAGAGAAAGACATAAGCACAAAAAAAACAAAAGGGTAGAGGAGTGAAAAATAAACAGAAAACCACTTCAAAAAGCATTTTTCCTCTCCCTGCTGAATATGTGAAAAGGTAATTTAAAAAAAAAGGCAAGTGGCAAATTGGAAGCAAAAAAGCATAACTCAATTAAGAGAGAATTACAGAAACCTTAAATGGCAACATTTGCTTCCTACAAGAAAAATGGAGGTGAAAAATTCAAGACTGTTTATTGTGAATATTATTCAAAGACAAAAAAGCAAAGACAGCATATGCCAGTGGGCTACAGATACATCAACTGTGTGAACAAACTTAAAGGCCATGCAGCACTTCACAAAGAAACAAGACTGTCTAAAAGGCACATTAAAAAAAAAGGAAAAAAGCTACCAGCAGCAAAACTATCAGCTCTAATGCCATACCTGACACATCTCTAGAAATCTGGTCTCCAATAAACTAATTCCAAATTAATAGATTAATAATATTTTATTTAAACTAAAATGAATTGCATAAAATAACCATTTACAGAATTACTATGTCAGTAAAGTCAATTTTTTCTTCCAACAACCCCAACTAAAACACAAAAAAAACCATGATACAGGTTGCTAGATATTTTTCTGGAGTCCACAGAGGACTCGGTTCTGGCATGCTAGGAAATTTCATGCTAATTCAAGGGGGCTCATAAATATCATGGCTACAGCACTGAATAGATACTGATGGGGAGACTACCGAAGGCAAACATGTCAATACTGTTTTAACTCTCAGTATTTACACCTAGGAAAAGATAACTGGGACAGAGTTGTTTGAAAGTATTTTTAAAAAATGCCACTTTAATATATTTCATAAAAATATACTGAAACTGGAAAACTACTTTTTCAATTTTACAGAGAAAATGCCACTGCATTGACACATACAGCTGGTGTTTTAAGTTATCAGTGAAAACCCTGAGTACAGAGTACTTGGTATTGAAGTCTTTGGTGAGCAAGCACAGCACATTCAATACATATTTAAATTTCACAGAAACAAAATGAGAGATCCATTAGCTTCAAGTCTTAGCTTCATCTTCTACTCCCTTGTGACAGCTGTAGTTCTGGTCAGGCATGTCGAGCTGCCAAAAGTTCTGCCGAAGAGCAGCATCCCATTTGAAGAGACAGGAGAGGGTCTGAGCTGTCTCCGAGCCCAGGAGCATTACCGGGCTCACACGCACGCGTCGCAACTGTTGCAGCCAACAGCCGCTGGCTTCGCCTCTCACCTTCAGTCCCCATCACCAGCTAAGACAAAGAGTCCAAACGGCGCAAGAACTCGGGGAAAAGGACAACCATCCACGCCTACAAGATGCCGTCCCGCTACCACATCCCTTCTGCCCGGCCCTCGCTGCCCGGCGCTGTGGAAGAAGAGAAGCCACGACCCGAGCGGCGATGGCGGTCACGCTGACGCTCCCCCGATGCCACCCGCACCCGCGCGGTGCGGCC
Source organism: Onychostruthus taczanowskii (assembly GCF_017590055.1). Lineage (NCBI taxonomy): Eukaryota > Metazoa > Chordata > Aves > Passeriformes > Passeridae > Onychostruthus > Onychostruthus taczanowskii. The sequence continues at coordinate 3,244,761 of NW_024498685.1, forward strand.
CGGAGCCACGGCGTACGGGGGCGCCGGCCCTCCCCGCAGCCCTGCGGAGCTCCCGGGCCGCTGGATCCGCTCCGGAGAAGCGCCCGAGGGCGGGCGGGCGGCGCACGAGGCGCTCCCAGCGCAGCCGGGGCTGAGGCAGCGGAGCCGCCGAGGGCGTGCGGGGGGAACGCGGGCACCGAGGGCGCCCCGCCCGCCCTCGCCTGCCGCGTCCCCCCGTGCCCTTGGCGGAGGCAGCCGCGGGTCCGCAGCGGCGGAAGCGCGATGGACACCCCGACCTTGCCCTCGGGGCGGTGAACGCCCGCGCCCCCGCCCCGGCCCGCCTCACCTGCGTGCCCACCACCACGATTTGCGGCAGCTGGATGATGTCGGCCCCCACCGTGTTGAACACGTCCTGCAGCTTGTTGATGACGGGGATCAGCGCCTCCATAGCGGCGGGCGAGGCGTCGGCGGTCGATGGACGCGACGGGCACCGGCGGCTCCCTCAGCCGCCCCCTGCGCCTGCCGCCATCGGCGCCGGCCCCCGCGCACGGCCCGGCCCCCGGCAGCCTCTGCGCGCCCGCCGCGCGCACCGGCGCCGCCGCCGGGCACCACGGGAGTTGTAGGCCGTGGGGGCTGCGGGGCCGCGCCCGGGCCGCGCCCTGCTCGGGCAGCGCCGGGGACGAGGGCGTTCGGGGAGCACAGCGCGATCGCTGTGGTGTTGTGGTTTTGTTACACAGAATCACAGAAATAGTGGTGCTGGAGAAGACCTCTGGGATACTTGGGTCCAGCCTGTGATTGAACACCCGCACATCAACTAGACAAGGCACTGAGTGCCACCTCCAGTCCTTCCTTAAACACCTCCAGGGATGGTGACTGCAGCGCCTCCCTGGGCAGCCCATTCCAATGCCCATTCACTCTTTCTGAGAAGAAAGTCTTCCTAATGTGCAACTTGAACCTGCCCTGGCGCAGTTTTAGACAAGTGCTCTTGTCCTGTCGCTGTCACCCGGGAACAGAGCCGGACTCCCCAGGCGGCTGCGGCCTCCTTTCAGGCGGTTGCAGAGATCCGTGTGTTTGTTCCCCCTGAGCCTCCTCTTCTCCAGCTGGACACCCCCAGCTCCCCCTCACAGGATTTGTGCTCCAGGCCCTTCCCCAGCCCCGTTGCCCGCTCCGGGCCCGCTCCAGCGGGTGCCACAGGGATCCCGTGTGGGGCAGCCCGGCCTCGCTCGGCCCACAGACGCCAGCAAGGAGCGGGGCTGAGCGGCAAAGTGCCAAAGCTTGGCAGCGTCTGCTGCCACAAAGCCAAGGAAGCAGGGAAATGAAGCTGCTGGGGCAGGGAAGAGGCATAATGGAGGTCATTTCTGGGAAAGAACAGAGCTGGAGATCTGCTCCTACAAGGTGCACAGTGGAAGGAATATTCTTCCATCTCTGTTCACGTATTGAGAATTGCAATGGACACACGTGGAACAGCTGTATTTATTCTGTTTGCTGTCTTGGGGATGTTTTTTGTTTTGCTGTGAGGCTCTTGGATAGTCATCTGAAATTCTGTAACTTAGATGTGTAATAGTAGGTGAGGTGTCTTAGGAAGTGGGAAACTGTGTGAGATCTAACACTCAGCTGTGTTATAAAAAGAGATAGAATGAAACCAGAGGACGACTTGTGATGTGAGATCACAACAAATAAGCCATCTCATCTTCAAATGTCTTTCCTTTGAGTGTATTTTCTGAAAGACAAATTATGAATATGCTGGCACAGAGTTAATTCGGACTTAGTTCTTTCTTGTAACCAACAGAGTAAAAAGGCTTCTGAAAGTTTCAAGTTTTGGATGGCATTAGATTTCTTATTATTTTCTATACAACAACTAATTGCACAAAATAACCATCTTCAGAATTACTATGTCAGTAAAGACAGTTTTTGTCTTCCAACAATCCCAACTAAAACAAAAAAAAAAACAAAAAAAACCCTTGATACAGCCTGCTAGATATTTTGCTAGATATTTTTCTGGACTTGGCCTTGGCATGCTAGGAAATTTCATGCTAATTCAAGGGGGCTCATAAATATCATGGCTACAGCACTGAATAGATACTGATGGGGAGACTACTGAAGGCAAACATGTCAATACTGTTTTAACTCTCAGTATTTACACCTAGGAAATGATAACTGGGACAGAGTTGTTTAAAAGTATTTTTAAAAACAGTATTTTTGTTTTCTGTACAGATTAGTCTTTTGCAGTCTTCACATCTTGAAACACTCAAATGTCAACAGAAAGAACAAGGATATGTGTTCTTATTGTACATCTTTTCAACAAAGTTTCTCACTCCTGGCCAAGGAATTCCACACTGTTTGTCAGAGGGATAATATTTTGTGATAAAAGCATAAAGATGGCTAAGCAAATTGAAACACTCCAAAATTCAGTGTATTCAGCACAGAGATAAGCATTTAATGCATGTAAAATTTGGGGAAGAAGGTCCTGAATGACTGGTGAGGGTTTCCTGTCATACAAACATTAACCAGTGATTTCACTCATTAGCTCTCAGCATCCCGCAGCTGATGGCTCCCAGAGATCATTAATACCAAAAAGTCATTTGGCATCCACCTCTCCAGCTTCCCAGACAAAAGGAAGTTTTTCCCTGACACAGCAAATAATCTTTCTAAAAGGTTAGCTGTTCCTTGTCAAGGCTGATCTCCTCTCCTTCCTTGAGTCTCTGGAAGGAAAAGGAAAAGGAAAGGAAAGGAAAGGAAAGGAAAGGAAAGGAAAGGAAAGGAAAGGAAAGGAAAGGAAAGGAAAGGAAAGGAAAGGAAAGGAAAGGAAAGGAAGTAAAAAAGCATCCCAGTTGCACAGGACAAGAAGCTGCTGACTGCCATTGAAGTGGATAACACCAGCTTATTTATCTATGCAAATCTTTTTTCTCCTACCACTTTTATTTTGCCATATGACCTCATGGACACTCCTGTGAAATGGAGAAAGTGAAACCTGGTTTATGTCTTAATTTAGACCAGAAGTGGGACATCTCAGCAAGAATGTAAGAGAGTCATAGAGGAAGAATGGAAGAGAGTCATAGAGGAACAACAAGGATGATGAAAGGTGTGGAACAGCTTCTATATCAAGACCAACTAAGAAAACCAGGAGCCTTCACTCTAGGAAAAAATGGCACAAGGTAGCAAGGACCAGAGGTCTGTATAATCATTAGCAACCTGGAGTGGGTAAAAGAGAATCAGGTTTCTTTACTCTCCCTTCCACTAGAGAGATTTTGGGAACATCTAATAAAAGTAAGAGCAAGCTCAGAATAAAACACAAGAGCCCCATATGGGTGCTTTGGTGACCTTTTGAGCCCCTTGCCAAAGGATGCTGTAGACAGTAAAACTTTAAATTGGTGCAGATGTTGCATGGATTAGTTTAAGGAGAAATGCATTGCATGTATAAAAGCAGCCCTGTAGGGATGAAATCTAGCTGGGGCTGTTTCTGAGCTGGCAGTGTTTGGGAGCTGGGGGATCAGCATGCAGAAGCAGTGTGTGCTCACACATTAGCCTGTCCCACTATGGCTATTCTTAGAAATTTATCAGTGCGGTATTTCAAGGAGCACACAGAGGAAATATCAGTTGCTGAACCAAGCTGAGACAAGCCATCTCGCCCAGCAGAGGTGTTGAAAGGCCTGTCAAGGGCTGGGTGCACCAATGGAGAGTGGAGACGGAGGAAGTGAATTAAGGAAGAAATGCAAGAAGGAAGTACTAAAGAAGATGTAAAGTTCAGAAGCATCAGAATGCTATGTTTAACACATTTCACATTTCTGGCTAAAAAGTGAGAGCCAGAAATACCTCTGCTGTGAAGTTTCATGGCCTGCACCAACAGTTACCTCAGCCCTGTTGAGGACTCTGCCAAAGCAATAAATATTTTAACAGGCAATGGTTGCCTGTAGCTTTAACTCTAAATTTCCGTGGCTGACTTACTGAGCAAGAAACTCAAAGATCTGATGAAGAAAATAGTAGTCAGACTGGTTATTGAAGTTAATTGACATGAGGACACAAGAACTGCCACACCAAATGTGACCTGATATCAGTCTACTTCAGGACCTCACCTAAGACCTTCCAGCAGTAGCCCTCTGGGGAAAATATAAAAATGCAGTAATAAGATCATTCCAAAACTGTATGTTAAATTATTTTGATATTGCTGTAAGATCTGAAGTAGACAGTTCAATATTTCTTCCATGTTACTGCAAACTAGATTGCTTTATTTAACATATAATAGGGTTTTTTGTCCCATCACACTAAATTCTTGGTTCCAATGACAGCCTCTGGTGGTAAATTTCATTATCTAATTATATATAATGCAAAAATTCAATTTTATATTAATTTTGTATTTCTTCCAATTTCCACATAAGCCTCCTTGGTTTTATGTTTGACATCAGGAGAGCATTTCCAGACTTTCTTCTCCATGATATGAATTTCTTTTTAGTTTTGCATCATCATTTACTTCCATTTTTCTTAGATAGCTGAGTCTTTTTTGTTGGCATACTGACAGTAATGGACAAGTCATTTGCCATTTAGTTCCTTTTTGCCAGACAAGGAAACCACAAACTAGCACCTCAGCAAAGCATTTTTCCTGACATCCTCTTTTGTCTAGAGAATTATTACTGAAATATATCAAGTACGTAACGTAGCAATTGTGCCTCATACATTCATACTGCTTTATGCTGCAAAAACACCATTAGCAAAATACTTCTATAAATTATTCCTTACTAATGTCACCTTTTGGAACCATGCAGCACAGCAATTATATGGGTCTGGCAGAGATCAGATTTTATGTGAAGTCAAATTGAATGAATGGTGTTTCTGTATTCTCCAAAACAACCTTGTCACAGATGTAACTGTAACAATTTCTTACACCAGGCACCATTAGAAGATGAGATAAATAAATTCCTGAAATCCCTTGACAGAATGACCCTTTGTTTGGCTGCTCTACACAGATTTCCCAGGCTGAGAGATTCTAAATCTTGCTCTTTTTTTTTCTTTTCTAGAAGCAACAGAAGTCAGAGGTTTGAAATCCATATTTCAGGAATTCTGCTGAGTTGGCAAAGCAAGCTCTCCTACGTGCTTTGGCTGGCTGTAAGAAATCACAGTGCTGATAGGAATTCCTGAGTGTGAGGAACATGTTACCTGTGCTGACACCCAGTCTCTGACAAAACAAACTTATCCTGGGGCGGGGATGCAACTTTGCTGGACAATATGAACTAAAAAACTGAGAGCTCCTTATATTTTCTTAATCTGAACACTGGGAAGTTATTTATGAAAATCCACTGACGATTTGGGGTGTCAGACTGCTTCTGGTAAAACTTGCTTGTGAAACTGAAAGCATGTTTCAAGTTAAGGGAGGGGAGAGCAGAGGTCAAGAGCCACAAGGCAAGCACAGCAGTCGAACCTCATAAATCAGTAACAAAGCCCAAGCGCTTTGGTGTTTGGAAGACATCAGCTTTTCTCACAGGGCCAAAAGAGATAAAAACTTAGGTTGGAGATGAAAGTAAAATCTGTATCCTTGTGGATTCCTGTACAGCAGTGCTCCCTCCTTGCTGCAACTGGGGTGGTCGCTTGAAATAACAAACACAATAATGAAACAGTTGCTTCAATAAAAGATTTTCACCATCCCAATGGTTTATAGTTTTCAGGTGAATACTCTTTATGTTAAAGGACAAAGGTTTTGGGAATAAAAGCAATAACCTCCTGTCTGCTATCAAGTGAGTAACTTTTATTGCTAAACAAAATGCACACTTAGCATTCAACTGAGGCAACATAAACAGAAAATAAAAAATCTTATCCCAACCAAACCTTACCTCAACCAAAACTTGTTGGTATTTAGGAGGAATTGAGCTTGTACCTTCTACTTCTGGATCTAGCAGTTAAAGAAGACCATCTCCTGTAGTCTTTTTAAGGTAAAATAGTATACCAAGAGGAGCATTTCTTATTCTTGTGATGCACATTTTCTTGAGCACGCTGCTTATGATTGGCACAATTTTACGTTGGCAAGGTAACAATTGAGCATATGAGATTTACAACATCAGACCCTGCTTGTAAGAGCAATGATAGCAGACACTTCATGTCTCACCTGCCATGCTTTGCTTTGCACTGCAGATTCATCTTGAGGCCCAGGGATGCAGGTCTTTCCATGTGAAACACAACTGTGGGAGGCACTTCAGCAACTAAAGGGCATTCAGCTCATAGGACCAACTTAGTGCTAGTCTGAGATCAGCTTCCAAAATACAAAATAGATAAGGTGGCAGACCTTTTACAAATGCTGTGTCCCAGAACCTCAGGCTGTGATATTTGGATTTACTTTGCAAGGAATATTCAAGTAAGACAAAAGAGGTAATGCAGGTGGTTCTACATGCCAGGCAGTACATCGAAACAGAACTACAATGAAATCCTGTCTTCTTTCATTGTAGGCTCATTAATTTAATTTCACACTGAGAGAAGGCTCCGCTGTTCAGTAGCAGTCGGAGTCTAAAACCATTTCCCCAAAGCAGGAATTTCCTCTTACCTAGAATTTGGAAAAGTGGGTCACGCATACGATGTTAAAACGTTCAAAAGAGAGCACAAACCTCCAGTCTTGTTTCCAAACACAAGCTCACAGAGTCAGAGGTACAAGTTCAGTGTCCAGTGAACCCAAGAGAAAGTTAATTTCCATGCTCTCCACGCAAGAGTGCTGCGACTGCCTGGCTCCCAGACAGGAATAGGAAGAGGCAGAAGAGACCATGAGGCTACTAGTGGCCAAAGAGAGAGTAATCCCAGATTCTGCTCCCAGGATAATCTCCATTTCTTCAGCCATGTGTTATTTTAATGTTACAAATACATCAATCAAATCCAGAAACCTTTGGAATCTGTAAGTTAAATAAGGTAGTATTCAGTAAAATTAGTATGAAGATCTGGATCTGGAAATTCATCTTACCCTAGATTCCCAGTTAAGGATCTATTCCATAAGGAAATGCTTCTGACAGCAGTAATTTCCTTCATTTAGCAAACAAAAAAAATTGAAATTTGGCAGTTGAAAGTATTAATGAATTTTCTTGGTAAGATCCTGATGGTTGGAGGCCATGTCAACTCTGGGGCAGGCAGCACATCCTGCTCATGGCACCAGAGCATTGTGCTTTTGAGACAGAAACAGCACCATGCAACACAGACATGGCGTTCCTCAAGGAACTAAACACAAGAACTGGGTCTGGTGAGGCTAAATATTGCCATGGCTGCCTGGTGCACAAGGCCAAGAAGGCAGGGGGTGAGCAGCTCCCAAGCAAAATGGTCACAATCATAAGGATCCCTCTGCTTGTCCATTCAAGACACCACAGGACCCTCTAGAGCAATTTATTTAGAGCAAACCAGCTCCCAATACTGTGTTTGCCAAAGGCTGGTCTGCCACTTCTCTCATGTCAGGAAGTTCATGCAATGTCAAGAACAATTCTGTGGTAATGAGGCAGTGTTAGTCAGGCTCTTCAGGAAAGCCAGAGGAGCAACGCCTACCACTTCCTCACCAACCTGATGGGCTCTGGACAATTTGCTGCCACGTAGAAATACCAGTGCTTATTAACCCTGCTGATTTAAGGGAATTAAGTAGGACCTGTGGTGCCACATTTCCTGTAGTTTGAGTTTTATAATTGTGTTCTGTTATTAAAGCACATTTATAGGGTAAATGCTATTGTTTTTGTCTCCATGCAGAAGACATTGCATTGTGCTTAATGGGCTAAATGAGGTTTGGAACAGAGTACAGTATAAAAAAAAATCAGAAAAATCAGTAAGATAAACAGAAAGGGAGGCATTAGTTTCTGTGGTTAATCAGTGCTTATTTCAAATACTGATTTGTTTACGGTATGTGCAAAGAGAAGAAGATGTAGAAATGAAAGAAAAATTCTTGTATGCAATTCTTTCCAATCAGGAACTACCAAGTACTATGGTAACTTTTCCTCTGGTTTGTGTTTCTGTGTTTTCTGCAACACTGTGCTCACCTGCAGAAGAATATCAAGAATAAATCAGATACAATCAAAACAGGTTTAATGTGTGCTGATGACGGAAATCAGAGGCAACTGCAACCAGTTTTGGACTGTTAAAGGACACATCCAGCTAATTACCTGATCATTTTTTGCTTTTCAGCACCACTTTAGTTCAGTGCATGAGATCACGCTGATCGTTTAGTATTGAGTAATACTAAGAAAGATTTGGGGCTCTGCTGAACAATTTCCCTTATTTTTGCACTTTTCTATGGGGATGGAGGTACAGAAATCCACAAAGCACTCATATAATGAACTGGGCACATTCCCATTACAGAAATCTGGACCAAACTGTGCAGATGTCATTTATCTTTCCCACCTAGGATATCATAGCATTAAATACACCCTTTATAAACTCAGAATACATCTTTCACCAACTCAGCAGTACTTGTGAGAAACCAGCACTTCAGCAAATTAGATACCAGTGTTCCAAAACTGCTCCCCACCGTCACACACAACAAGAAATACAGCTTAAAGATTTTATTAGCAAAATGGGTAGGTGGACAAAAAAAAAAAAGAGTCAACCAGCAATACTTATTTAATGATGCTTTTATTTTACAGGATACAAATTTCTGTTCTTTTTAAGTACTCAACATGAATTAAAGTGCTTCATTTTTACAATTCTCCACCCACCTTAGGATCAAATATACATATATTACAGAAAAAATGTACAATATCTTCAACTTTTTTACATTCATATAACCATTCTTAACCATAAAAATGACAACTTACATTTGCACAACTTACAATGGCATTTGTGTTTCACCTTTTTAGTATTATTCACTTTATTGCAAAACCAAAACAAATTTACAATTCTTCCAATTATTATTTTTTTAAAGAAAATCTTTTTGCAATTAAAATCAGACATGCTTCCATAATGAAGGAAAATGAACATGTATAGCCTGTAATTCTGATGTCAAACATTACAGCTGATACAGCTCCCACTAAAATTATTGTATTAATCTGCCTTAAGGGCTGCAGAATAGAAAATACACTGGTAGAAAAAAATAGTATTTCTATTGCAAACTGATCTCTACAAATTTGGCTTAAAAATACCAGGGCACATAGATGCAAAAATGCTTTGATATAGTTCCCTCTTTTCTGAATGTTTCCACCATAAATACTTAATGAATCTACGCAGATGAAGTACAAACAGAAGTAGGTTGGTGTTATACAGTGGCTGAAAACATGTTTTATTCAAAGATATCTGCTTGAGGATTTTGAGAAAAAAAGCATGTTCTACATTCACTTGTGCCAAGACGAGGAAGGGGTGAAACAAAATGCCATAGTTTATTCTGGGAAGAAATTTAATCACAAGGTTTCAAAGGAAGCTGATTGAAATGCCTCACTGGAATTAGCATGTTTGTCAGGGCTTCTGTGTTTATTTTTATAGGCTGAAATAGTAAACATGCCACAATAGCAGATCTACCTCCATATTTTTCTGGAAAGCATACTTAACACAGTCATTATACATTCTATTTTGAATGCAGCACAGTGTACTTTTTTGATTGTAAAATACTGCTTGAAAACAAGTCATCTGAATAATAGTCTCAAATATATAAATACACATATATACATATACACACATACATGTGCACATGTGTATATACACACACATATGTAACCATTAAATTAATGTTATCATCTGTTAAATGGAAAGGATTTAGGAAACAATCTGACTAGCAGATTACAACTCCTATCTGAGGAACAGACTACAGTCCCATGGGTCAGAACCAGCTAGGTAAATTCCTCAAACCAAGAGGGCCACAGACGAGAGCAAAAAGCATTAACCCCTTCTATTTAAATTCAGATTTCAAATAACAGTACACCACAGAGACTAAGAATGATGCCCATTTCACCAATGGATTTACCTTAAGGGTAGTGAGTTCTGCCACAAAATTATTCTCTCCAGTCATTTACTTTTGGATATATATTTCCAGTCGTTTACATCCATCCCTACATCCATTACCTCCACCTGAGGTTCACCTGAGCTCTGTGAGTCCAGGTGAGACCTGGTGTCTCAGCAGCTCCCTAACTGGGAAGTTTCATCTTCCAGAAGTGTTCTTATATAATGTAAGGCAGATTCTATGTGAATTTAAAACACTGAAGGTATAATAGCTCCAGCAGGCCCATGCTAGTTTATACCAGCTACATGGAGAAAGACCTTTTGTTATTGCTTAGGGTTATTTTTACACGGAATGTTTATTTCTTTCCAGAAAGTCTTTCCTTCAGTATAAGAAATAACTACCTTCTCTTAATTTTATTTAATCTTTCCTTGAAATGAAAAGCTGATGATATTTTATACTAGCTATGTGGTGAGGAACGCAAACAACCTGTCAAGTGTTTCCACTTTCTCACTTGTTTTAATATATTCTTTTTCCTCCTGACTCCACTTGGAAGTCTGTGGAGCATACTTCTATAATCTCACCTGAATTTTACTTAGGTGGTAGTGTATTTACTCTGTATTTAATCAGTGCCTTGCCTTCATCCATAACTTAAAAACATGAGCAATAAAAATCTTCTTGGGTTAGAATCTTTGAGGAGATTTATAAAGCACTTTGAGATGGTTTTGCATAAAAAGATGCTACTATATATACATGCAATTAAAGTGTTTAATATTCTATTCCAAAGAGAATGTTTTGTACTCTCAGTATCTATTTTGCACATATAAGTTAAATACACTTAGAAAAAAACCAAAACTACTCGTCATAAAGGGATCTGAAAAAACTACATAATACAGGTTTTATAGCAGCTCTTCAACCAAGTAGGAGTACCTGATACCAAACAAGAATTTTTAGAGGGTCTGGAGGAATGGTGCAGACATGCAGATATCATGATACACTATTCCCATGGTAGGGGGAAAAAAATAAGTAATTTCAAAAAATATATTGCTATGATCCAAAAATATGAGTGATAAATTTTCGTCTTGTTCTGGTCGAACACAGATAAAACCACTAAAATAACTTTTGATCTGCTTTAAATCACACAGAAGAGTGATCACTTTTAAAGTGAGAAACAAGCATTACTTGAACACAAGAGTTGCAAAACTTAAATAATGCAGCAGAGCCATTCACATGCATTTATGCATTATGAATGAATGCTTAGTTACAGTTTATTTCTTACACACACAGCTTTATGCTCGCCCACTTAATGCCTTTTTCTTTTCCTTGAAGAATTTAAGAATTTATTTCAAATGGGAACAGCTTCTACCTTGTTAGAATGGTGGTTTTAATTTCATTGCTTTCATCACAATTCTTAAACCACAGCAGCTACAACTTTGTTTTTGTTCCTCTGCAGTCATAATTTACAATTTGAAGTGTAAGTTTGCTGTTGTTAGGAGGGCTTGTCTGTGGGGAATGAAGACAGCAGGTTGGTTAAATTTAGAGTTTCTCTATCTTCTGATGTCCTTTAATATTGGTAATACATACTTTTCCCACAAAATACACACAGAACCATGTATTTGAGTGCCAAGGCATTCTGACTCAGAAGAGAACAATTCTGACCAAGCAATTGATTATGAGAACATGAAACAGGTTTCACTAGGATTAATAAAATATCCTGTTCTGTATAAAATTTAACGGCCAAGAGCAAACGTTAAGCTAACATCCAAACAAACAACTCACATTTCAAACTGCTTGTGCCCAAATGCTGGGCTTCATCTGGGAGATGCTGCCATTCAAGTAGCTTCAACTGCTCAATACCACTCTAACAATGAGGCAGCACAGAAACTGCTACTTCTAACCATTTAACTGGAATGGGGCTCCCTGCCTGGCTTAGAATGAGATTTGCAGGAGGAAACAGAATGTACTATACAGCACCAAGCTGGGAGGATGCTGACCTGCTGGAGAGCAGGAAGGCTCTGCAATGAGACCCAGACAGGCTGGATCAATGGGTCAAGCCAGCTCAAAGAGGTTCAACAAGGCTGAGTGCTGGGTCCTGCACCTGGGCCACAACAACCCCTGCAGCACTACAGGCTTGGGGAGGAAAGGCTGGAAAGCTGCCTGGGGGAAAAGGACTTGGGAGTGCTGGTTTGACAGCAGCTGAACAAGAGCCAGCGTGTGCCCAGGTGGGCAAGAAGGCCAAGGGTGTCCTGGCCTGTACCAGCAACAGTGTGGCCAGCAGGACCAGGGCAGTGGTTGTCCCCTGTACTTGGCACAGGAGAGGCTATGCCTCAAATGCCATGTCCCGTTCTGGGACATGAAAGACAGGATAAGAAGGACATGGAAGTGCTGGATTGGGCCCAGAGAAAGGCAACAGAGCTGGTGAAGGGTCTGGAGCATGAGTCCTGTGAGAGGTGGCTGAGGGACCTGGGGGTGTTCAGCCTGGAGAAAAGAAGGCTCAGGAGAGACCTTATCACTCTACAGCTCCTTGAAAGGAGATGACAGCAAGGAGGGGACTGGTCTCTTCTCCCAAGAAACAAGCAATAAGCACAAGATGAAATGGCCTCAAGTTGCACCAGGGGAGTTTTAGATTGGATTCTAGAAAATATTTTGTCACCAAAACAGAGGGGAAGCATTGGAATAGGCTGCCTAGGGAAAGGGTTGAGTCACCATCCTTGACGGTATTTAAAAGGTGTGTAGATGTGGCACTTAGGGACATGCTTTAGTGGTGGACTTGGCAGTGCTGGGCAATGGTTGGGCTCAGTGATCTTTTCCAACCTAATTGTCTCTACAGTCATATCATCATATTTTCACTATAGCTCAGTCCTTCCTGTCTGAGAACTCCTTTAAAGCAACTTCTTCCTCTACACTCAACACCTTGACCATGGGAAAGTTTTTATACATTGGGATGTAGGAAGAAAACTCTCCATATCCCACAATTGCACTTGAGGCTCTTGTAGAAGATACCCACTCTTGGGAGACGGCCATAAAGGAAAGATAGCCACCAAGAGTTCTGCTTGCTTACCTGAATGTTCCCCCATCCCTTGCCAAGGTATATGTAAGATTACATATATTAGCTAGGGAGATCTTATATTAATTACCTTGGCAAAAATCTGATGGTATTCACTAACATGAATCAAACCAGGCTTGAGCTGCCCACTGCTAAAGGTAAACACAGCTGCCAGCAGAAGTAACTTAAAATCTCAGAGTATTATAGATTTGCAAGCTCAGAAGAGCTTGCACATCAGATAAAAGCAATACTAGGGTTATATCCAGAACAATCCCTGGACCCAGGGAGCACCCAAGGAAGAGAATTCAGAATGGACATGCACCAAGTCAGCTGGAGAGTTAGTACCTTACCGTGTCCTGATCATTATTAACACTGGTGTCAAGCTGTGGAATCTAAAGGATATGGTAGATCCTGGATCGGTGCAGGTGAGAGCAAAATCCATCCCACTAACATTAAGGTACATACTTATGAAGGAATGATGGACACTGCATGCTCACGTGTGCTTGACACTACAAACAGGTATGAGTCCCTTGCTAAATGCAAAATGAGTTGGTTTTGGTTTGTTTTTTTTTTTTTTTCCCTATAATGTTCCAGAAAGAGTAAAGCAGGAGTAGGAGTTCAGTGGATAGTTTGCTTGGCAAACTCATTATAAAAATCCAACAATTTAAATCTGTCATGTGACTAACAAAATTGAACCTGAGCTCTTCAACTTGACATGAATTAAAATACAGATTGCAGATTTATTGAGAAGTAAGACTTCTGAATGTTCTTATGACAAGCTGATTGTAGAAGTTACGTATTTTCCTTCCTTAAAAGGTTTCAAAAAGGAAAGACAGCAATGATTTTAATTGATAGTCAATCACTTCCTCTGATTTTGCCATATTTCACTAAAGGATTACAGTAATATTTTATGGAAGTCATTTGTCTCTATGCATAAAAATTCTAATAGGAATGGAAGTTCATAAGGAGCTTAATATTGTGAAGCCAGTGAGTCCTTATACCCAGAAACAGAAAAAAAAATAATGTTAGTTCATAAAATTTCAGATTTGCAAGCTCAGACTTCATATGAAATTTTTATAAACCAGGCTCCACTTTAAAACAAGAATCCTTGAAGGTTGTTGTCATAAATAAGCATTACAATACCTAATAGTCTAGAAAAATTAAAAAACTTAAGTTCAAATTGTTCTTTTGCTCCAATAACCATAATAGCAAAAATACACATTCCCAGAAGGTTACTAGAATCTGTTGCTTTTCTCAAACCACATACTGCATTTGAGCAACAAACTACTGCACTCTTAAAAGCTAACAGTGATAGGACACTGAAGAAAAGCGACTACTTGTTTAATCACAACTGGAACTCATTTCTCCATTGCATGCCACTTACATTACTGCTAATTTTTTGATGCATAAAAATATCAAAATCATTAAGTGTCAGCTATTAAAACAAATCACTGAACAGTATTTTTCAATTTAGGACTGTGTTTAATTTCAAATAGAAAACATGCTTTTTTAAAAATAAATTATTCACTAATAAGAACCCAGTATCATGAAATCAAAGCAATAATCAAGTATTGTACATTTTTAATACTGTACATATATTATATATAGTTTTCTCATATTTTAGGTATTTATTTCTACATTGAAAATCATTAGATTGTTTCCTTGATAAATTGAAACCTTAAAAGCCAATATACCTGTGAAAGCAATTTGCATTACTTTAATTAAAAAGATACAAGTAAATACAACATATGTACAGAACCATGGAAATCAATCTATAAACTACATACATTGAACCAAACTGTCCCTGCATATTTAAGTACAGATCTATTTTGGCAATGTGGAGGTATATCTTTTATCCTGTTGCAAGTCCTAACATGTAAGTAGGAAGCTTCAAATATTTGCATTCTTAATGAAAGTAGCAAATGTTAACTGAAGAGCAACTGGATTAAAAAAAAAAAAATTGCATTACAATGAACAAGTAGTACAGTAAAGTTAGTAAATATTTTTAATAGCATTCACATTTTTTTAAAAAGTCTCTGAAATGGACCTGTACATCACTTTTATTGACAGAACATAAATATAAGAAAAAGATCCCTAAAAAGACCAGAATTCTTTCCCAAACATAAAGTGCCAAGATGTGTATGGTAGTAAGAAGTTTCTTTTTTTTTTTTTTTTTTTCTTTTTTTTTTTTTCTCCTTGATTGAGCAAAGAAAGGTCAACACAAAGGTTAACCACAATTTCAACTAAAAATTTTTAAAAATGCCATGTGTTCCTGTGCTTCAGCATTCAGATCTTTTAGAAGATTCAGGCTGCTCTTCTAAATTCACTTGCAGTTCATTTTGACATTCTGGTGTCTCACCTTTGACAGCTAAATGGATAACTTTTAGCCACTTCTGTTTCAGTTCCTCATTGTCTGCAGCAAAGCTGTGCACAGACTTGGACTGGGTCAGTTTGAAGCTGTGCGGGAGGTCAGCACTTTTTGGAGTGTCATCCACTGTGTAGCCCAGAAGAGGAATTGTAGCCAGAGCTTTCACATCCTAAGAAGAAGAAGTTCTTTATTAAGAACTGACAACTAATCTACCCATTACTTCTCATTTGCTGTACAGTTTGGTGAAAACACTTGGATCTTTCCTCCATTCCCAAGCGATTTGTTGCCTCTTCCTCAAATACCAGTGACAATAATTACTCAAGTCTTTCCCATTTCCCCTGTACATACCTGTGGAGCACCGTACATGTAGAGCACAAGAGCCTCCTGTTTGGGTATGACACACCATGCCTTCTGCCAGGGCTTGGACTTCTCCATGTACTGAAGAAAGCTACATATGACACTGTTTCCAGAGACTTCTGCAGATTCAATCTAGGAGAAGTAGAAAGCATAAAAAGGAAACTAAACTTTCCTTCAGTAAAGACTAAAACCAGAAAGAACAGAAAAGCAGGAAGTACATCGCCATTGACCACATGAACTCTTGGACATCTGCAAAAAGGCTTCAGGAAATACGCAAGATAGATCACGAATGACTGGATCTATGGAGAATATATATATATTAAACATGTGCAGTCACAACACACATTCCCTTAGCACGTGTAATCCATTCCTTTTTTCATCAATAACTTTGGATTATAGATTCCTATATCACTCCAATTTTCATTTTGCCACCACAGCCAGCCTTTCTCTGTATCTGAGCATCTACAACAATGTCTGATTTCCAAAATAAAACCATGTTAGGCACTGAAGTGGCACTAACTATCCAACATGACAACTTATCTACTTTGGCAGTCAAAATATTATGACTAAATCAAGTTCAAACACATTTTTAAGAAAAACATAAGTATTCAAGCACTAATCCTAGAGAAAAGATTAGATTAATTGCTTAAAATCTGTAGACAGCGTAAAACGCTACTCAAATTAAATAGTGAACTTGAGATGATAAGAAAGAATACAAAATGATTATGTGTTAAAATTTCCATGGACCTTGACTTTTCAGATGCCAAAAGCTGAGGACAACCTGACAACTTAAAGGTTCATTTTATACACTGATCAAAACAGTATCTTATTACTCAGACTATGAAGGATGAGCAAAATTCTCCCCAGTCCCCTCGTTTCCATCCAGACTTTCAGTCTGGGTATACATTTTCAAAAACCAACTGGTAGCAGTGGGGTTTGGTGCGATGAAAGCTTAAGTGCAGAAGAAGAAAACTGAAAATTTATAAGGGAAGGCTACATTTTGTCACAGGAGCTGATGTAACTGAAAGAAGCAAACAAGTTCTAAGGTTTATAATTCTTACAATTATATAATTAAATTATAATTTATGCATTCCCTTAAAAAATGTAAAGTTGCAAGAAACAAAGCTATTTTGCAAAGGTGAGTGCTGGGAACCAAAATATAGGGAATTATATGAAATTGATCCACATACTTTTTATTTCTCAAAGAGAAAATAAACTCTGCAGGAATGCTACCATTTTTCACCTACTGATGAACCAAAAGGATTGCAGCTATACATATATAGTATTTTTGAATGACATACCTCCAAGATGCCCTTCCTCTTCTTTTCTTCACTGTCTGTACAACCAATTATAACATGATAGCAATCCTTACAGACTTTGTTCAATTTATTGCCATCATATTCGAGATGTGCTTTGTAATCAGAACATTTCCAGCAAACCACCTTAGAAAAAAAAAAGAAACAACATATAATATTTAAGTATTTCTAGAATTTTATTAAAATATAAATAAAAATTAGTATTAAGCTATTTTGTAATATATTTTTAATCATACAGAACAAGAAAGATGTCTGTATAACAAGCAACAACTTATTTGAAAATAATGATTTTCCAAATTTGTGCCACTACTTCTTAACTAGAAGCACCTCTTCCTTTTTAGCTGGTGGAAATTTTGTACTTTGCATAAAATCACATTCAGCTTTTAATTATATCTGTAGTTTCAAGTTAGGTCTAGAATCAGAATATAGCCCAAGCCATGCTGGCAGTTTCCTTATATGCCAGTCTGAAAAGGTACATTTACCAGTTGGTTTTCTATGTAACCAGAATGAGGTTATGAGAATGAAAAAAACCTACAATTGATATGACATTTTAAGGATAAAAGTCTGATAAAATCAGAAATGGCTACTTTTTTTACTTGTTAAGAAATATTAGCATGTTTAGATGTATATATACACCTAAACATATAAAATTTACAATTTTAAAATCAAATCATAAATACACAGAACAAGTAAGTCAATATCCACTGATTTTTCCTGATTTTTCTTTTCAGTATATATCTAAGTGAAATGCAATGAGATATCAAAGTTGTTTCATTAAAAGTGTTTTTCCACAGAATTTTTCTTTCACATGAAAAAAAGATGCCCTGAATAAAAAATAGGAGTGAAGTTATTTCAAGAAAAAAAAGGTACATGAATGGACTTGAACCATTAACAAAACTGAACAAATCTTTATTGTGGACCAAGGCTTTGCAGTGCTAACCTAGTACACCACCTTCAGCTTGTAGCTCTAGACAATCCTAGTTAAGTATTCCAAATTAGTCACTTCTGGAAAGCCATCATTGCTAGCCCAAATTAACTCCCATGAAAAAAGTCTTTTGAAATTAAAGCACAAGGAGATGTGATAGAACTATAATAGAGGGAAGTAGTTAGGAGTCTAAACAAAAAGGGAAATAAAAAGGGAGGGTGTGTTTTTAACATTAACAGAATTTTAAGACAAAAAGATCTGGGGGAAAAACCCTCTATGACAACTGTAAACCCAATAATTTAGAGCTTCTGAAAAAGCCACTTGTGCCCTGAAAAGCACAAAAGCAGTGTTATGAATGCATACCATGAATGTATACCATGAATGCATACCTCATACCACTTAAAACATTAGAAATCAGACAAGACACCCTGTACCACAAGTATTAAACCTGAGCTTATACTACCATCTGGTGGAGACAGGCAGAGCTGCTAGATGGCAAGAGAAGAAAGCACAGAATGTTTGCTGTTCTTTTGTTACCTTCTGAAAACTCACAAGTTATAATCCCATTGCCTGATGGTTGCTTTCAAGCTGGATATGTTACAGTAGCATCCCCCAAGGAAAGCAGCAGCAATACTCTCTCCCCACCCTCACATTCCCTCCTTCCATGATGCTTTGCACATGTTCACACTGAACCCAGCTGGGAGCAGCTTCAAGTTAACCTAATGAAAAACTGCAGGGTTTTATGGTCTTTTGGTGGAGTCAGCCAGTGCTGCCTGAAATAATGCTGGGTTATGCCATCTTAATAGGCTTTTGAATTTATTTATATTAGTAGAGGTCTCTTAAAATTAACAATATTCTGAAATAATGCTGGATTATGACATCTTACTATGGTCTTGAAACTCTTCATATTGGTAGAGTTCTCTCAAAATTAACAATATACTGTGTGCAGGACATTATACACAAGTGTACATGCTTCTGATGACTAAAGCAGGAGAAGGTCCTTGGTGGTATGCAGAGCTGCTTCTTCCAGCTACAAGTGCAGCAGCAGACTCCACAGCACTGGAACAGGGAAGGAGGGCTCAAGGCCAGGCTGGGTGTGACTCTGAGCAGCCTGGTCTGCTGAAGGTCCCTGACCACAGCAGTGGGGTTGGGGCTGGATGATGTTTAAAGTCCCTCCCAGCCCAAGCCATTCCAAGAATCTATGATGACAAGGAGCCATGAGAAGCCAAGCAGGTGCTCGGAGACACTGGCAGGCCTGCTGGGCAGCTGCAGGCAGGGGGGTTTGCACTCACGTGTCCACACGCCCGGCAGTGGTGCCTCCTCCTCGTCAGCGCATTGAAGGGCTCCTTGCATTTCATGCACATGGTGACCTCGTTGTCCCGGATCCACCTCGGCGCTCTCTTCCCAAGCTCAGCATTCTGAGGGCCAGGAGGAGGAGAAAAGAATTTTAAAAGCTAGTAAAAAAACTGCGCAGTACTTGAAATAGGGAAAATAGTTATTCTCGTCCTCTGGGAAGGAAATTACAAAACATAGCTCAAGATGCATTTTGAAATCTATAAAAGAAATAACAAAGAGCCCAGTCAAAAATCATGATGCATCACTGAAAGGGTGCTCTGTTTCCTGTTTTAAGAAAGAAAGAGGCTCGTTTACAAGATTTGGCATTTTGAAGAAAAACAATTACCAACAAGATGACTCCTTTGTGATTACTCTGATTTAAGAATGATGAGCTTGAAAACAAAGTTTCTGCCAAACTTCTTCCACTTATTGAAGAACACAATGGGTATTAAGAAAGTTACAAAAGAATAAGAGCAGCTTACAGAGACTTCAACAGGCATGTCTTCATATTCTTTAGCAATAGCATTTCTGAAAGTTTCATTCCTCTGCTGAAAAGCTTCAATAGTACTCTGAAGGGCCTAAGGAAACAGTGGAGAAATTCTTCAGACATGGTAAAATTTAAAACAGACTCTGCATTCTGACCAGTTATTGATCAGCAGAGAGACGGTAGAGACAGAAGACATGAATATTACTTTTCTGATTGCTTCAGTGACAAAATGGTTAGAAAATAAAGAATGTAGATTAATTTACCTTTATCCATTCTTCTTTATCCTGTTCAGAACTAAAAGAAATATTTGACACATTAGTTTGAGACTAGTTTAGGAAACATTATCCCACTATCAACAACTTCTTGCAAAAGCCAAGTAACTCTTCAGTAATTCTCAAGAATTTAAACAATACTCATTAACTGTCCAACTTAAACAAACAAACAAAAAAAACCCCAAAACAAACAAAAGAACCCCAAACAAGCCAAACCAGAAGACAAAAGTTAAAAACATGAGAACTAACACTTCAGTGTATCTGGCTCTCCAATAGTTGCCTCCTCCTTGGATAATGTGTTGGGAAAAAACCCTGCTGTACCATGTGATACCAATCATACAAAAATTAATTTTTCTATGGATTGCTCTGAAGGATGCAAAAGAGAACCTTTACAACATCTCAATTAAAACAGCTCCCCACCTGTTGTTTTGCAGTATTAGCAGAACTTTTAAGCTGGCAGAATCCTAAACTACTGTTTGCCCTTCCCACCTACCATCTGCACATGAGGAAGAAGAAATCTGTCCAAGCAGCCAAAATCATTCTTCCTGCTTACAGTAAAAACAAAAAGCTGAGCTATTAAGCATAGTACCTGACCAGCAGCATTCCAAAGAAATAATCTACCAGCTGTTTAAAAACAGTAATTGAAAATATACTCCAATAACAGTTTAAAAAATAATTATAATTCTCCTACTAAAGAATATGCCAAGAGTAAATTAAAAATTATTACAGTGTTAATACAAGCTCATGAATTAAGGACATTAAGGCATAGGGTACATATACTACTCATACATTGATAAATGTATTAGATTTTTCTAATATAATTGAATAAGAGCTTCGTGGCACTTACTCCTTCACAGTTTTGTACAGACTTAATGTATTCTAACAATGATCGCAAAGCAAAAGATAAAAATCTGTGCTTCCCTCACCTAAAATAAACTTTCTCCTACAGGTAACATAGGAAAGCTAACAAATTAAACTTACTTTGCTGTATCAATTTTCTTCAAATTAAAACATGCTTCAGAAATGGTATAACAAGATGCCACCTTTCACCATTGAAATAGGTGTATGGCATAACAATTTACAAAATATTTAGCAAGATATCACACAGTAATTTACAGCAGATATGACTGATAGCCAAAAACCTGTCCCAAAAATCTTGCAGATCTTAGTGGAAAGGGGTTTTTTGTGTCATTTTTCAAAGTATATATTTAATTTGAAATGGAATTGAAGTTTAGATAAATACCTATATGCCATTATCTTTGCATGTTCTCTGCTTAAATATTTATTTAAACATTAAATATTACAGGTTTTCCATAAAGGAAAGTAGCTTGCAAGTTCACTGGCTAGCCAGCTATGGCTTGTCCCCAAACACATGGTGCCAACACAGAACTATACCCACCATGGACACTTTCCTGCCTATTTAATCCTTGCCTCTCTGCAATGAAACCCCGACTGCTAAGAAACCCTGATCCTAATCCTAAGAATAGGATTTTTAGGCAGGCCCAAAAGGAGAGAAGGAGTATCTCACTTTATTTGAGTCTAGACAGGGGCAATTTAGCCTAGTCAGTGCAAAAAGGTGAGGGGAAGGTAACTCAGCAAAAGGAGGATACAAGGACTAATAAATTGGAAAGCAGAAAAAGTGCCAGTCAGAAGAGGGCACCTGGAGGAAAAGGACCCAAGAACCAGGAGGAGAGCTTGCCTTGCAGAGAGAGGGTGATACTCCGGATTGGAAGAAAACAAGTAGATGGGAAATGGGCCTGAGGAACAGAGGAAAGCAGATGCTCAACTACTGCTGCAGAAAACTCTGTTCTGTGGTGGTAAACCCAGTGGGAGGGAGAGCTTTGTTTGTTGGACCTGCCCTGAGGTGAACAGACTCGTTGGTACCAAGGCAGCTCAGATCCCAGAGGCACCAGTGATTGACACACCCAGTGTCCTAAAACACTTTGGTCAGACAGGCTGCCTTGGCACTGCTCTCAAATTCCCAGCCAGCCCATTCACAGCTGTCCTGGGCATTTCTGCAAGGTTAGCCAATGTGTTATACGTCGTAGATGCATCTTCTGCTCAGAGGGATTCTTGGACTTAGAATTCATGATTTTTTGGCAGCCTAGGCTATTTTCAAAACACAAGCATTAAAATGAAATCCGCTGCCTCGTTCTTCAAATCTGTTAATCCACTCTTCTGTGTGTATATATCTGATCTCAAGGAACTGGCTAAAAAGACTGCTTACCTGGCCTGCAACTCCAGTGTCCTCTCTTTTCCAGACACTTGGAAAGTGTGTGGATATTCCTCATTATGGGTTTCTATAATCTTCATGCCATCTATGCCAACTCTGGTTCGAACCGAGAACTTGGATCCTACCAGGCTGAATTTGGGGACGCAGTAGAGCAACATATTGTTAAACTGGGGGAAAAAATAAACACGTGGTTTTGCACTAAGAAAAACACAGATAAAACCATAGTTTGTCCACTGAGACCTGGAGAATATCACAAAGCTAGACTTGGTGGGTGAGAAAGCAGGTTCTTTCCTGATCAGCTGACACATGGGAAGACCTAAGCCCTAATGCAAGACAACTTCTCTTTCTGATTTCTTTAGGAATAGGATTCAAGGACAGCTTCAGTCAATGTAAGAATAATTGTTCTGCATATGTAGCAGTCTTCATAGTATTTATTATCAAACTATACTCAGACCACATATTCTATGCCAATGTAAAGCTTTTCTACCAAATCTGTTCTTATGCCCCAATTCTGCAAAACCTACTGTAAACTGTAGAATAAGGACTTTTCACTTCAGTGTATACATTTATATTTATCCTGTACCAAAATAATTTTGTTTTGTACAAGTTGGAATTAATGCTATTTGAAGATATTTTTTTGTCTTTTCTCCAAGACAAAAGAACATTCCTTAAAATTTTTATTCCCTGAAACCCTCCATATCACAGGGGGGAAAATGGTACATGAATAGGACAAAGATATATTCCGTTATTAAAGTAGAACTTTAAATAAGGTTTAAATGTCTAAAGCCGCAGCCTAGAAGCACAGTTATTAAATCAGATATAAAGTGTTTAATTTTCTGACTTTTTTTCCCCTCTCATTTTTCTCAAAATTAATTATTAAAAAGAAAAACTCACTTCAGTTAAATCCTATTTCATAGAAATCCTGACTAGACTATTGCCTAGTCTGTATCACAGACACAGCACATTTGAGCTTGTCACCTCTCATATGAAGGGAACATCATCTGGCCCCAGCTGAAGTCTTTCTATTCTGTAATTTCTCCTTTTGTTTGAAGCACAGATAAGGAGGAGCTGTGCCTCAACATCCTGTCACTACCCTTCATTAATCAGAAGAGGGGCCATGCCACAGACCCCTGAGCAAAAATATACCATCAATTTTCAATGTATGGGAAGCAAAAAACTCCACCAAACCTCTTCCAAGGGAGTTGCAAAGGACCACGGCTGTACTTTTCAAATTCCAGCTGAAAAGATGACCTGCCACGATGAAAACCTCCCACAGAGCCATGAGACTTACTTACTGGGACCTCAACACACAATCCATCAGGGCAAAGATCCTAAGCTTTTACATTTCAGTTTAATGAGGATTTCCAAGTTCCCAGCAGCAGCAGCACCATACTCACCAGGAAAAGGTAGCGCTCTTGGGCAGACGTGTTGCGAGCAGCCAGTTTAAGGATCTGTCCTTCTTTGATCAGCTCATTAGAAGGGTTCACGATGTCTTCTTCTTCTCCCAGCATCTCGTAGATCTCCAACAATTTCTTTAGATTCTCCTTTATGGTGAAAATACAGTTATAAAACTTAGGGAAAACACAGATCTTGATGCAGTTTAAATTAAATGATGGGAGCTGGCATAAATCTGGAGACTGTTAAGCTTTAGAAAAAATATTTATACCCAACATGAGTGGTCTGACTGATTAATTTAGTTGATAAAGCTAGAAGTACTTTTAGAAATATTATATCCTTGGTAATTTTTAAAATGCAGTTGTTTATACAGTCTGCATTATTTCTTGCCTAAAACATCTCACATTTCAATTAAGATCCTATCATCCCAGCCCAATCAGGCAGAGAAACAGTATCTGCTCTTCACAAACATTGTCCTGCACTCAAAGAAACAGATGAAACCTGGTTAAGAGTTCAGTGCAGTATCAGTGATTTGAGCCAGGAGAAGAACTAAGTATGTCCCATTTCCCACTTGAGAGAATTTGCTGCAATGACAGATTTTGTCTGTCATTTCTAGGAGCTATATAAATACATTAAGTAGGAACAATCATTTTGACCCAAGTAACCAATTCTTGACATTTTAGGGAAGATTTGCAATTATATTGAAAAGTGATCAGGAAAACAAGGATCATTTACCATCTTTCTTATTGCACTGTTTGAGTGACTTGCTGCAGTGGATATAATTTCCAGGGACTCTAGACAGAAGAAAAAGAAAATAAGTAAAACAAAAAAGCTGTACTTTTACTTATTCATGTACTACATGGGGGGGGGGGGGGGGGGGGCGGGGGTATTTTTAAAGTGGTCGAGGGACGGGGGTGGGGGGGGGGGGGCGGGGGGCACAGTGGTAATTCTACAAAAATATTTGTTGTTTTTATGTAAATTTCAAAGTACAACAGATTTCTTCAGTTAGCAATAAAAAGAATACAAGGTGAAGTGGACGGCATAAAAAAGTCAGGTACCAAATAGAAACAATTATATGGAAAGAAGAAGAGAATTATTGCAGTTTACTGTAGCACTTCAGTACTCAGAATCACATTTTTCTGTGACAAGAACAGTCATGGTTCTCTCCCTCCTTTTCTCAAAGTAGTTCAGAAAGTCAAACTATATTTTTTCAGTTGAAGCAGCTCATCTTACAAGTGTTTACTGTAATGGTACTAAAAATTAAATAGTTAAAAGAATTATCTGGCAAGTGATTTTGAACACTCTATGCAAATACCTTGAACTATTCTTGTGTAAATACAGAGAGGAAGAAATTTAAAAGTGGACTGTGCTTTTTCCCTGCAGAAGCTTAAAAATACAGTGAGCCTAACTTCACTTTTTTACAAATAGCAGTCAAACATTCCAAATGTGCATAAAGCAAACCAAAATGCCAACAAAAATAAATTAAAAAGCCACCACAAGCCCTGATCATCTGCAAAGCAAACAAATCAAAACCTGTGCACTATTCCAAAACCAAAGGAAAACTTCTGAGCTCCAGGAGAATACTAAAGGCTTTATGGCTTTAAAATTAACTTAAATTCAAACAGACTTTTTTCAAGGAATGCTATGATTCCACTGAAGAAATTCTATCATTCTTTTCATGGGTAATTCTTCATTTGATCTTTCCTGAAAATATCTTTAATTTACAGTATCCTCTTACTAATATCTTATTATAGCTCCTTTAATGGCCTGAAGATATTTACTTTCAGCATCTTTCCAGTCTAGGGAATCCTGAGGCAATTTCCTTAGGTAGTCCTTTAGAAGCATCTCGTAGCGTGGAATGCGTTGGACTGGTTCTAGCATGTGATGTTGCAATGTCAAATTTCCACACACTTTTTCCTTCTAAAAAATTGTAAACATATTTCAATGAAGCAAGCAGAAATGTCATTACAATACCATAAAATAAAAGCTATGGTTGATGAAACATAAACAATGTGTTTTGAGACATGCATGATAGATCTTCTGAAAGAACACAGAACTATTTTACCAAATCAGATAATCAGAAAATCTTCACAAAAAATAACTGTAAAAACATACTAAGTATTTGATAGTCTTACCAAAAAAATATTTTAAACTCCAGTGTAGTTCAAAATAGGTTTGTAATAACGCACAAGAGAAATACTTCTAAAATTAATAAGAACAGTTCATGTCCACATATATAAACAATCACTTTACCGGGCTATAAAGGTATGTTTTACCCATCTAAGGAGGGAATGCTTTCTTTTCATTTTATTTACAATTTCAACTCCCTCAGCAGTGTCCTTCCCTCATACCTTTAGATGTATATTCATTTCCATGATCTTAGATGCAATTAGATTATAAAAACCAAAATTACATTAAAATCTACATTGTTTTCTTCCCTGGCTTACAACCAAAAGACCCCACAGAGCAGTAAAATTTAAGTAGAAATATTCCATTCTATTTCTAAGTGCTCAGACTGCAGCAGGACACACACCTGCCAATTCCCAGAGACACCCCCAGGGAGCACCAGAGGGTGTGAAACGAGCCTTTGGCAAAGACTTGCATCCCTGGGCTCTTCAGCTGCCTGTGCTCAGCATTACTGTGAGGAAACACAGTATTGTTGGATGCAGCACAGGGATCTAGGGTTGCACTGTCTTTTCACTTTATCCTAAAATGTTATTTACAACAAAATGCACTATTTTTGTAATCTTCAGATGTTTCAGCCTTTACAATTTGCTCTTCTATTTTTCAGGAGAAAAATCTGGATTTTTGTGGGTGGGTTGTGCACATATGCAGAAAGGAGTAGGGAGAAATGCAGTGTGAAGTGCATAAAACAACTACCTTAATTCTAAGGGATTTGGTATTTAACTTCTTTTTTAATCCTTTTTTCATCCACAAACCTATGTGTTTTTATATATTATTTGAGGATCTACATTATTCTCCCCATTACCTGAATGTCTTGAATAATGAATTTGAACTGAGGTGACCGCTCAGTCCACGTTTTCACCAGTTCCATTGCATTGTCGAAATTCTTCACGTACTCGCCGTACATCTTGAGGAAAGGAGCCAACTTCTGCAGAATATCTCCAATCCTAGGGGTGGTAGTCCTGCAAAGTAAGAGATTGGAATCTCAGAGCAAAATGGAAAGAAAAAAAGTCATGCAAGGTTATAAAATGTTTCAAGTGTTTAACAGAGAATCCTTCTGTTTGAGATCATATAGAGTTCCAACATAAGTGTTAAATCTGAATTCACATGGAAAGGGTGTTTGTATCCCCTTCTGGTGATGTATAAGCACCACAGGTCACGTAGAGGACTAAAAAAGTAAAGCTGGAAATTGAAGACATGAAAGATTTTATTTACAAAACATGGCCTAATTTATTTTATCTGCACTTCCTTAAAATTACATTATCTTCTTTTGACCATAAGTTAATCCTTAAAACATCTAACCTGTGGTTTGGTTTGAGGGCTAAATCCATTCTGTACCGCTTCCACTCTGTGCCTCGTATAAACATATGTATTAACATTTTGGTTTTAATTACTAATTATCTAAGGAAACATATGAAGGAAAGATAAACCCTTGGATTCCAATCTTTTGTGAGAACTTTTCCACATTTTTCCCAACTCCTGATGGCATCTTCAGATAAAACAGAATAGTAAAGTAGCAGATGGAGAAGCTTAGAGAAGCTGCAATCCCAGGGCACACAAAAAATGTGGAGCAGCACACAGGCACCTCCGAGAACTACAACAGGAATCACATTTGATGTCTCATTTTCAGGAACAGACTCAGAAACTCAGTATCTCAGTATGGATTTCTAAAAGTCTGAAATCAATGTTCTCATAGTGGTCTGAAGCAAAAATTTCTACAGCCCACTCCAATGCATCACTTCTCTGAGAGAAAAGCTGTGCAGAACAGAAAAGTTATACTTGAACAGTGAATACTGCAGGACTGTCAAAAACTGGTCCAGCTCCAGCTGCCTCTGCAGGGCAGAGAGTTCCTGTGTAACACCTGGCAGAGGACTGGGCTGCTGCTGGGGCTGGCAGTGAGGGGACAAGACAGGGTGGGAAGTTGGTCTCTGAAGTCTTGCAGGGTTCTTATGTTATTCCCAAGTATCTGCTACTAGGTTATCCTTGGGTCCAGAACACTCAGGGTTTTGTATCTAATTATTTTGTTTGATAGTCTAGTGAAAGGTATCCCTGCCGATGGAAGGGGACTTGGAATTAGATGATCTTTAAGGTCTGTTCCAAGCCAAACCATGTGATGATTCTGTGGCGTGGGATCACTGTTCTGCTCTGTTACACACTTTTCATGAGAAATATATTGCAACAATGCTGGTTCTGGTGTTTTCAAGCCGTATGTTGTAAGAGATATTCAGCTCCAGCTGTTGCTCAACTCATTCAAAATGCAGCTACTAGACAATTTCACTTTCACTTGGTAAGTTTAGATTCACACTGCCTTTTCTTCCAAAAATGAATTTGCTTTTGATCTGCTTTCCCAGTTACAAAATTAAATATTTTTACTCTTAGTTTTCAATTTAAACCACAGCTCAAGGAAAGGTCAGAAATTTTTATCCAGCTTTTTTGCTGGAGGATAAAGAGTAATAGAAGCACATAAAGCTACCCATAGAACATACTTAATTTCTTGTGTCTAATGAGAGGAACTTCTGAGAAGACTGCATCTGGCAGAAGCTATTATGCCAGAAAATTTCAGACACCAGTGATGGGGAGAGAAAATTACCCCAGATTTTACTTTCAGCAATGATCAAAAAAAGCTGTCTTCAACTGCACCCTTTTTTCTAACTCCTCCCAAAAGCACAGTGTTTCAAGGACATTTAAACAGGCTGTCTCAGGTGCAGCACAAAGGTTGTTTTTATACAATTTGGAAAAGATAATATCCTTGTGATGCAATTTATTACCTCTGCACCAAGAGTCAAAGCTTATCTGCAAAAGCACTTTTCAACCTTTGAAGCTATATAATTATACACACAATCATAGTGAGCGGTTTAGCCTTTTGCCAATATGTAAAGTGAGGCAACCCATATTCTGTGCTCCATGAAGTGTCTAGAGCAGAATTTTAAGATTGCATTGTGAATCTCATTTCAAATTACACAGCACTGACATAATGTGGTGTGAGCTGTTTTTTAAACATCTCAACTCCACTTCTCACGAAC
The DNA here is from genome assembly GCF_017590055.1 of Onychostruthus taczanowskii. Lineage (NCBI taxonomy): Eukaryota > Metazoa > Chordata > Aves > Passeriformes > Passeridae > Onychostruthus > Onychostruthus taczanowskii. Next base: position 3,273,552 of record NW_024498685.1, read on the forward strand.
ATGCACTCTAGTATATTCCAGGCATTCATATTTCCTATCAGATTTTTTCAACTTCTGTTAAAAGAAATTGGTAGTTTTTACTTACTCAAATCATTCTGCAGGGAACTTCTTATATTTCACAATGCTGACATTTTATTACTTCCAAAGGTACCATGTGTTAAGTATTCTATTTTAAGGAATCATCATTTAAAGGGGAATCATCTTACAGAGTCAGAAGATGTACAGCTGCTGTCTAAAGCACCACTGTATGGTCTAAGATTTTTATACATATCACAAAAAAGCTTTTTCCCCCCTCATTTTTGGGGTGTTTTTTGACAATAACGGAGCTATACAATAGCGTAGCTGGAAATTATGTATGGACAAACACTTGAATTCCTCATAACAAATTCTAGATAACATAGAATATAGGAGCCAAACAAGTGCTGAGGTGAAATGACTGGATGAAACTGTATTTACAATTTCTTTTTAAATGAGGTTATTCTTTTTCCCAAAGAAGATAGGGAAGCAGCAATGGTTTGAGACCATTTTTTTCAATTACATAGAAGAGACCAAAAATGTATGGCTAGGTTTTCTTATGCCCAGAATCACACACACACACAACAAGGCAGGATAAAGATACTACATCTGTACATGAGTATTACACAGTATATTTACACCTGTTCTATCCTTGCTGGCTCCAAATAGAGGTCAAGAAAAGCGGAGGGGGAAATGGCCCTGAAATATATCTGGCATGGATTTTAATTTCAAACAGAAAACTAAAACATAGAAGAAGATTCTGTTCCATCTTTTTACAAAAGGCAATAACAACAGAGGCTACTGTACTTCAGCATTATCATAAACCACAATATGTGCTATTTACCTCAACTTTGTACTCTGTACAATAAATTCACCAGGTAGCACATAATTTGAGTCTGAACCCCTAATTTAGCAAGATCATGAGTAATCTCACTGAAGCCACTGAGATTACTCATGATCCATGTCCTTTATTTTGAGCAAATGATGCAAGTCCTCTACTGAGTCAGATCCTGAGGAAGAGTGGAAGAGCAGATGTTGTCTTACTCACAGTGGTTCCAGGGCCTGGACATCTTAATTTGAAGATATTTTCCCTACCTCAACCCTGCAAGAGAGTTTCTACAGACACAGTTTTAGAAGTGTATTAACCAGTGAATTCTCTCTTACCATTCTTGCATTCTTTTTTCAAGTTCTGGAAGTAAGAATTTACTGTGGAAGGCATTTATTGATGAAATGTTAGAAAATATTTTATTAATCACTTCAGTTGGGAATGAACCTCTGTTGGCTTCCTCAAGGAGTCTGGAGTAGAATACCTGCAATACAGAAAAAGAGCCACAAACCTATCAGCCTATTATCTTTAACCAATGGAAGACCACCTATCCCCCCTTCCTGCTCCAGCTGAGGCAAGATTAATATTTCAATAATATAGATGGGTAGTGATGAATTCATTCATTGCCTTTCCCTCACTGGTAGTGAAAAGCTTCTCCTCCCCTAACACCCCACTTTTGTTCTTCTAAGCCAAGAGAGACTGCAGGCAGGGCTGACACAAGGAGAGCCAAGCTGAAGCAGTGCCATTTGGGATCACTCCAGACATCCTGTCTGTTTTAACAGCTAGATCATCTCAGCTTTGCCAGTCTTCCAGCAGTATTTTCCACTCTTCTGTTCTTTGCAATTAGCATGATGTCTGATCACCATCAGCCCCACCACTTTCTTTGAGTGCTGTATCCCCTTATCCTTTTGAAATCAAAGTAGTTGGCAGATTATGAGTGGTCCCCACATATCATTTAAAGTACAGAAGGGACCCAGTTCTGAGTGGACTATAGTCTCTTTTAAAAATAAATGTATTCTTTCTCCTTCAGTGGGCTCAACCTGACCAGGTGCAGCTACAAAATGTGCATCTGTTAATAGGCACATCACAAAAAACCCCGAACTTTCGGAGAGCTATTGTCCCTCTGGCACCCTCTCCCATGCTTGAACAAATTGTACATCCCTAGAAAAGGCTTCAAAGGTCTGGGTAAGGATTTGCAAAAGAAGAAAAGAGTCTGAAGACAGGAACTTTGATCACCCCAACTGAGACAGCTGGAATGTCTTAAAAGGAAAAATGCCATGTACCGCCACATACACTCTAAAACATGCCCCGTTTGCTGCATTGCCAACAGAACAGTTACTTGTGAATACCATAAAGATTACACAACTTTTTAACCAAGTTCAGAAATACAACAGTCCCTTCCTAGTCTTCTGCTTTCCTCTCATTAGCAGCAGTTGAGCAGCTTTTGAAACTCATTTTTCAGAATTCTCTCCAGTTAATACTTGGAAAACAGACATAGCAGTAATGCACTTATAAAGCCATCAAGGAAAATAATTGTACATTACTCATCAGAAAAATCTATGAAGGACATAAACATATTTTTTTTTGTTTTTAAACTTCTCTAAATCACTTTTCTTTTCCTGCAATATTTTGGCTTTTAAAAGTTACCATACATCCATCACCATGTGGGTCTGCTGCGTAAATTCACTTTCATGAGGACAATTACTTAGATCCCCAAGCAGCCTGAACAATCAGTTGAGATTTTTGCTTTTCATCAACTCTTTGTACAAAACTTCTGCAGTAGACCTGAGAAATTTAAACTGTAGAGTCTGAGAAAAGTATCCTGTGGTAAGGCAATGCAAAGCTAGAGGCATCCAAGTAAAGTGTATATGTGTTATGTGGGAAGTAAACAAGACTGAGGAAGGAAAACTCTAAAGTACACACTTTTACATTTAAGAAACATCAATTGTACAAAGCATGAGAGTCCAACCCTTTCCTTGCAGGAGCAGTAATTTCTGTTTCAAAAAATACAATGGGAAAGTAGAGGATATTCTTTTTGGAATGGGCAATTTCTAGGTTCTTTGGGACTAAAGAAAAATTCTGATTGGGTGGTTCAAATTAGAAGGATTTAGTAATTTTCTAACAAGTTGCAACATTCACTCCAATTCATTGGAAGCCAAAACACTGTTATCCATCCTCCTTGTTGTCTACCAGCATGATTGCTTATAAGGACATCTCCACACACAGAACATATTGCATTAATAGCCACAAAATTTGAATACTTATTAAAAATATAGCACTCTTAAAATAGAAGCAAAGGCAAAACCATGAGGCAACAGAAAATGACTGATTGGAAAATCAGTAAATTGTGAAAAACATGCCACATCTCATGTAATTTACACCCACACTTATACATAGCCATTTTATTGAATTCAAGGCAACACAATAAAAGCAAATTCAAGAAAAATGTACCCCATCTAGGAGGTCAAGTCGGCTAACATAGGCCTTTTCTGTTTGCAGAAGTTCATTGGCAATTTTGTGACGTTTCTGCTCATCAGTCTCCTGGAGGAAAAGAAGAGCAACTCTTAGGACACTGAAGAAAACATTAATATCAATAAAAAAATTTGAAAATACTTATGACTACCTTATAGTCCAAAAACTGAAATACAAGTTTAACATTTAGTAATAAACACCAACTTCAAAAAATACATGATTTCCCACAGTTTAATCAAGACATACAAAAGCCAGAGAACGTTAAAAATCAGTCAAACTGTGAAGCAAAATTCAAAGCCTAAAAGATTTAGCATTTTCCAGTTTGTACAGGGATCTTTGCCAAAGCACCAACTCCCTACTCAACAGATCAGCTCACATCCTGGTAATTGAGTACCACTGACCTTTCAGAGCTGGAGGAACTGATTTACAGAGTAAGAGGGAACAGATGGGAGCACTCAGTGTTCACCCCCACCCCATTTCAGAAGTTATTTGAACTGCGTGTTCTTTGCATGCAAAATTATTGAAAAATGTGGTACAAAATATTTTATGTTCACCAATACATTCATTGCTGAATAATTGTTGATTGCCATTAGAGAACTCCTTCATTAAGGCTTTATGGAAGCAATTTTTACATTTTAAGGGAAATTTTCATTTTAAAATCTTTTCTTCTGCAAAATATATTTCTGATTCTTCTGCTGAACAGAAACTTAAAACATTCACTCAATTTTCAATATTAAACTAAATATGTTAGAATATGTAATTGTAAGTTGCAGGGCAAAATTACTCCAAAACAAACAATGAAAGGACAGCCTTCTATAATGTCAAAACATTAGGGAAATGCCTCAGGCTTACAAGTGTCAGGCTCAACAAACTGACACTTCCATTACAAGATTCTTTCTCCAGATCTAGTGATAGTCTCTTCTCATCTAACAACATCAGAGTTTTCCTGAAATAAATGGCAGTATTATCACAGTGCTTATGGGAAACTGGTAATTGCTAGACAAACCATAAAAATTCTTCATTAAAAAAAAAAATAAAGAGGAGAGCTTGAGGGAGTGGTTTCTGATTTCAAGCTGCACACTGCTTCCCACGAGACTATGAAAAACATTTGCAAATACCTTTACAAAAATTGTGTGAAGAATACTGAATATTAAAGTACAGTCTTATATTTAAATCAGTTCAGTGCATTTTTCCCCCATTTTGGTATTCAATAAGTATTCCAAATTTCAATGTATTTCAGTTCTAATCTGCAGTGTTCACAGTTGCACTGCTACATGGCAAACTTCCTCCCTAAAAACAGGCTTTCAATAGTGACTTCAAAGCTGTTCATTAAATCTGTTTAAATCAGCATAGCAACCACAGTAACCTGCAGAACAGTGTTTTAAGTGCTGTCAAGAGACATTGCAGGGAGCTGGAGGATTAGTTATTACAGCTACAGCTTGCTGCTTAGTGCAACCATTTACAAAAGATCTCACATGTGGACTTGAGGCACAAAACCATGGAGGTTACTGGTTCCTTAGTAATTTTATTTTTTTCTCACTCCAGAACCCCACTTTCTCCCTGAAGCAATGCTACAGAAGCAATCCATAGTTTTTGGAAGATTGCTTGAACTAATTAAGAGAGGCAAAATTATGCATAACAAATGCAAAAAAATCACATAAAATTAGCTGAGCTGAGATTTCCAAACGTCTCAGTATCAACCTTAGACATCATCTTAATTCTTGATCCTGCACCTCCTTTCTACATCAATTGCACGACCTGACAGAGGGATCTTTTGTGTGGGGGGAAAATGCGCATCACGCATGAGTTATATCTTAATCACTGCAGCGTGTTCCTATTCCAGCATAAGAACACCCACCTACAAGGTCAGATCAGCACAAAAAACCAGAAAACTCTACTACTGCTTTTCTTTCAGCACGTCCTCAGTGGGGAAGCAGGGCTGTTGTTGAGGGGAATTTCAGGGAACAATTATTTCAAGGAACATTTTAAACTTCTATGACAATCCATAACACGTGGCAACTCAACATATAAAACCAAACAGAAATGGCTAGTGTGCTATATAGAAAACATTTACATTACACAGGTACATTATTTCATCTGTGGACCAAAATATCAGCAGTGTGAGAGACCAAGAGTTGCATCAGCAGGGACTGTAAACCTGAATCTCTATTCCAATGCTTACAGTAAATTTGTCAGTTGGATCTAGTTCTTTAGTACAAAGCTGCTCATCCTTAGAATAATTATATTACTATGCACGCTTAAGAAATTAAAATAAGTTATTTTGAACTCTGAAATTAAGAAGAGGTGTGAAAAATGCTAGTGAAAGTATGAACTTTCTTGTTATCCAAACCAAAGAGGAGCCATCTCCTGTCAAGAAAACTGTACCTGCCAACATGACAGTGATGTATATGATTCACTCTTACTCAGGCATAGTCCTTGCCCCAAGGGCTTTGAAGGAGTATATTAAACAACACAGACAGGGTGAGAGTAGTAAAGTATGAACAAATAAAATTTAAATTACACTGTGCTTGTTTCTTGCACAGCAACCAAGAAGTGGGAAGATTCTGGTATTCCTAAAGTAGTTAGAAGTGTTCACAAGAAGATTTATACATTTATATTGGTTGCTGAAGATACACAGCTTTGTTGCCTGTACTATTCCTAAAGACCAAAAACTGTAGAATCAAGAAGCTGCTAGAACCTCTCAAGTCTTTCAACAGTAAAACATTTCTTGGCAGAAAATTAACTTTGCAAAACCAAAAATTTTACCCTGGTTAAACTGAAACATCACCCTACATTTAGAAATCCAGTATCTACACCAGGTTTTTACATCTGAAGCATAAGAGCCCCCAGCGCTATCATTAAAAGAAGACATCATATAAGGACTTTATTAAAAGATGTTCAGTGGATTCTTCCCCATCATGCAGGCATGCAGGCAGTCTACATCCCTAATTCCTACCAGTCTCACAGCAAACACTGACACATTTGTCCTCTTGTCTTCAGTTAGCTGTAGCAGCAGATTCCCTACAAGATGTTATTCAGGAAGTCAATTGATTGAGATGTTCTTGTACTATTCAGCCTCCGCAGTTCAGACAAACCAATTTTTATGACAGGAGGTGTTTCTGCTGTAAGGCAGGAAACTTTTAACTTTTAATTGTCTTTTTGCTTGCTATGATTGTGTTTAATTACCTTCAAACCAATTCAGAAAATAAGAGAAATAAAGGATACTCTACTCTGGTTGTTTGGGGAAATTGTTTCAGATCACTGCAAAATTTAATAAGTTTTGCTCAACTTTTTGCAGAAGCTGCAATAATCTGTCTTTAGTCAGATCTATAGTGACTGGGGGGAGAGGGAGGGGAATAATTGTAAGGGCAACACTATTGCAAAACAAGCCTCCTTTTCCAAGTCCAAAAATTAATTTCTGCACTGGTTTTGCACCAGTTGCTCATTTAATTCACCCTTTCTAGCTGTGGATTTAGGATTACTTCTACTGTACATGTACACATTTACAAAGAGAGAGAGCACCACTTTCTGCTCTTTCCTGAACTAAGAAACATGACATGAAAGAGACAAGATACTTTGCATCTGCATCAAAATACATATATCAGACTCAAAAAGTTTGACTATGACTCACATGCATCTGCTCCTTTTGCTTTTATTCAATTGTACTTATATTATTAATCAAAAGGGCAGGAGAGTGCTGTTATCCTGTGCAGAGCAACTTCAACTGGACTGCATCCCAGTTTTAATATTCTTTAATGACTAAGTGGGCATTTAGCAAAATCACAGATTGTCTAATGCTAATGTCTTACTTCTTACCAGCATGTGCTTGAGCACAGAAACAGCTTAAAGCACTACCAGAACTCTCCTGTTGCTCATCCTCCTTCTCCTAATCCAGATAGCATGGCAGCAGCTATTTAGACCACCAGAGGGCTGATTGCCATCTCCAGGTTGCATTAACCCAAACTAAATCAGTCTTAGATTCTGTAAAGGGTGGCAGACAAACTTCTTAACCCCACCAGACTAAAGGGGAAGTCCTTGTTGCACAAGGTATCTCAGGAAGGGTTGCTGTGACCCAGCTCAGTTTTACAGAATCAGTTCTGCACCAGTGCAACCTTAAAAGTCATCCTGCATGGGTATGTCTTGGTTTTGTACCCTTCAAGCACCAGTGAGCAATATACATCTAGTTACAGTCACATTACACCTCACAAGCTGACTCAGTGTCAATATAAGACAGATCACATTTACAGCTCAAAGACAGATTTTAATGAGATTGCTGCCATTAGCATTTGCCCAGATCCTTCCTGAACTTTAAAACAGAACTGCTTCACTTTTCAGCTTTTTTCTTGAAAATGCTCCCAGCACCTTACTGCGTGACTTGGATTCAAGCTTAACATCGTTGCCCACTGAGAATTCAGCACTTTATAGGCACAGAGAGGGGAAACAGGCATTACCCAACAGGAGAGAGAAATATTGTGACAGCCAAAAGTGCCTTGGACTGTACCCAGGCTTATGCTCAGGTGGTGATCATAACATTCGTTAATTACTGGAAAAAATATTATGGAAAAAATAACAATCCCTAAAAAAAAAATCAGAAAACCACATAAACCATCACTTCCTTATCATTACTCAGGATATTTCATCCACCTTTCCCACTCACAGAATTTACCTTCTGGCATGTATATCTGTGACCTCCAGCTAACCAAACTCAAGGGCTGCAGTGAACTGCTGCAGGTGCACACCTGAGCAGCAGTGAGGAGCTTTTCCTGCATCAGCTGTTTGGCTCTGTGGTGAAGAGGAAGACTGGGCAAGCTCCCCATGCCAAACAGGGGATGGCTGGACCAGAACTGTTAATCACATTTGTTGCTTTGGTTCAAGGAGGTGAACTCACAAGTAAACTTTCAAAACTATGAAAACTATGAACAATTTTTCAGCAATTAATTTCCCAAGACAGATTTCCTTCCACCCACTTACTTTGCTTCAGCATTTAAAATCTTCCTCACAAGGGAGCTCAAATTCGTCATGATATAAGTTCTGCTTGCTAAAATGTAATGTATTTAGTATACCCTGAATATTGCATCTATCTGATCGCTAGCAGACTGCCAATGTCTTTCCAGCTTTGACTTGACAACTACATCCAAGTTAGGGATTCACACAACTCTTCTGCCTGAAGCTCTGTCATTACAGTTTACTGCACATGGCATTTTATTTCATATACATCGCTAACATGTGTCCCTTTTAGGCTAGCACAGCTGAAGCATGGTGCTAAACAGGCACACATATTTGAGTTTCACTTTTTTTTAAACTTCAGATAACTAATGGGGAAAGAGCCAAGGGGATGAGAAGAGCAAAGGAGGGGAGAGTGTGAGGAAAGGCAAGCAAGGCTTTTTTCTCATCTTTTTTCAGAGCGAAAATAACTGAAATATTTTCAATTTCTGACCTGCTCCTGGAAGCCTATTTTTGTAAATAACAACCTAGAGACAATACAAAAAGTAGTGATATATCAAGAATTAAACCATTTCTCTCTTTACCTTTATTTCCACAGGTTGATCTTGTTTACTGCTTTCCTCAGCTGGTTCTTCCTTGACATCAGTATCAATTCCTAGAGTTTCATTTTCGGGTAGGAGCAGCGTGTCACTGCTTGGAGTCCTGTGGCAGCTGTTGAGCATCTGCTCCTCACAGGCAGCCACACTTTGCAAGGACTCTCTGCGAGTGCTTTCTCCTTCCCCGTTTGTCAAGCTGCTGTCCATGGCATCATCCGGGACCGGGGTGGGCACGGCCGAGCTGCGGTCCGGCGATCGCCGCTCCTCTTCCTCTGGCTGGTCCTGCGCTACGACGCCGTTGGCCGTGGGCAGCTGTGCAACCTGAGTTTTGTCAGTGTTACTGTTTCCCTGTTTCTGTAGTGAGTGCTGGGAGGGGAGTTTTGGCTGAGGTGATGGTGTGGACCCATATCTTCCTTGAGATTTAGTAATGTGGAGAATGGAGGAATCTTTCTTGAAATCGCTAGGATTCAGTGAGCTAAAAACACCAAGCAAACAAAACATTGATGAGAGAAGAGTAAAATTTGCTGGATTGCCAAGCAAATTGTATTCCATTTGCCATCTGTATGACAGTTGTCTTCTGTTAAGTGGGCAGTCTTCCTTACCTCTTCCACAACCACTCCCCCCACCGGGGAGACATCTGCTGATAACAGGCTATTGAATGTCACTGCATGACTGATAAGAACTATAGCGTCCCATTGTGAGATGCTGTGCCCAGAGGGAAGAGCCAAGCGTTGCTACCTGGATATAATCGTGAAGTTCTAGGACACCAGTACAGCTTCTCCACTGGATTTCCCAGAGGGACAGCTGCCTCTTCCACTGGATCTTCAGAGGAAGACTACACCCTTTCTACAGGATCACTGCTCCAACAGAACCACACCTGACACTGCAGGAGGACTGCAGCCACATTTCCAATTGGACTGCTACCAGCCCCCTGACCAACAAGGCATCAGGTCATATTCTGACTCTGTCAGTGTTGTTTTGGTTTACTGCATTGTTTATTTTATCTTTTTATTTTCCCTAATAAAGAACTGTTATTCCTGCTCGCATATTTTTCTGCCTGAGAGCCCTTATAGCAATTTGGAGGGAGAGGGTGTAGATTTTCCACTTCAGGGGAAGCTCCTGCTTTCCTTAGCAGACACCTGTCTTTTGAAACCAAGACAGAGAAATAGGAGAGTTGCACCATATAATCAATTTCTCCCAAAAAAATCTTTTTCCTGTGTTAATACTAGAAAGTTCTGAGACCTGAAATGCATTAAAACACTTACAAACAAGCTTCTCTTACCAGAAACCCAGACCTTTGCCCATTTTGAGCCATTGCATCCCTATGCATCTTGAATCCCACATGTATGGGAGATTTATATTGGATATTAGCAAAAAATTCTCCACTGAAAGGGCCATCAGGCATTGGAAAAGGGTGCCCAGGGAAGACTTTGAGCCACCATCCCTGCAGGTATTTAAAAGATGCGAAGATGTGGCACTTGAGGACGTGGTTTAGTGGTGGCTTTGGCAGTGCTGGGTTAACAGTTAGATTCACTCATCTTTTGCAACCTAAATTTTTCTATTCTTAGCTCCATGAAACAGAGCAGGAAACCAAGAAATGGATAGATGAAGCAACTTGCCCAAAGTGTCCCAGAAGGTTATTGGCAGAAATGGAGCAAGGCTTGTGGTTTGCCAAGTCCTAGTCCACTGCTTAAACTGAAAAGTAGCCCATTCCTTAACAGCTCTTTAATAATTAAAAATTAATCTAACAAAATCAATCAAGAACATTTAGCATCCCTTTTCTTAGGTCAGAATATTACATGAGGACCTTTACATTTTTATCTCATTTCTTTTCCAGTTTCCTTAGTTAGCAATGTCGTTTTTTCATGCTGCATCTTTTCTGAAGATCTTTTTCCTCCAGAATTTGTCTGTGCTTTAAACACATTATCTCTTGTTCCTCACTGTCCTCAAACTATTCCTGGTATGAACTTCCATCTTCTGGAAGGATGAAAACTGCTTACAAACTGTACTTTTACTCCTTATTTATAGGATACTTTACACAAATGTTGCAAACATATTCTGCACTTTTGTGCACACAGATCAGAAATAACTTACACTAGCTTTATCTTCTTCCATCATATAACAAAAAAAAAAAGTTTAAATCACTTTTTCTTTAGTCATGTAAAGACTTTGATTTTTTTATTAAATAAACTTAACTCTAGGATAAAATTAACATACATTTTTCAATTGCCTGCACAAAGAGGTTTAATTAACTTTCTGACATGCCTACATGCTTGGGGGCTGTACAGACTAATGAAAATAAGTTAGTACAGTTGACAATCACAGTTTGCAGTTCATGAATATGCTACCTAGCCATTTCAAAATCCTTAATTAAACTGAAGTTCAGCTTCACAGAAGACATATTTTGTGGGTTGAGCTCATTCAAAAAACCAGGAATTACCTCCACTGCCAAAGCAAGATAATCCAGAACCCAGCATGCTAATCATGAAAATTTCTCATAAGCAGAGATCGTAGACTTGAGTAGAATTTAGTCATTGGACAGATATTACTGCTGTACCTAGCAAATTATGCTGCCCAAAACCAACTCAGCTTCCCATAGTCCACAAAATGTCCCTACTTGTAAAAGTCTGTCAACAAGAAAGTTTTCTTTCTTTCTTTATACTCTCCTTTGATTGCATAATATGGAAGAAATTCCTGCACAGCACAGCAGGCAGGTCTAGGAAGAAGAAATGTAGGGCTCAGTGGCGCAGGGCACAATGAACCTGAAGAGTGTTCTTTCAGAAAATTTTTTTTTTTTCCTAAGGATACTGCACTGTTTAAAAGCTGGGTAATGCTTTGGAGGAAACTGGAAAACAGAGTGATAGCAGGATTAGAGACTGATGCTAAAAGAATTCACAAGACCTCCAGTGCTGTAATAATCTATTTTTCCCATCTCTGAGCACCTGTCATCACCAAGTGCAATTAAGTCTCTGCCTAATGACAGAAGTTTCTTGCAGATGAAGCTCTGAAATTATTTCTATTCCAATGGGCAAACATACTTTTGCAATACTCAGCTGCTTCCACATAACGGATTAAATTTCACCCATCTTGAGGAGAAATTCTTTCAATGAAAGCCCTTTTACTCTGGTCCCACAGCAGGCCATGCATTCATGTACTCTGTTGTACATCATTCATTCACTCCCACAGGGGGCATCCCTTCTGAGATCCAAGCAATTTCATGTCCCAAGAGAACATGAAAAAAATCACATCCAAAACTTGCAATGCACAACTGCCACTGGACTGTTTCTTGAACTGCTCCTCTGCCATGGGCTTTCTGGAAAGTCACTCTCTTTGTACAGATATATTTGAAACTTCTGTTTCAGAGCTTATAATGCATCTACTTAGAGATGCATCATGGGTATCTAATTAAAGACACCCAAGAAACACCATTTTGTGGAAGCATTGTTGACTGTAGTTCTTTTTTCCAAAAGTTCCAAATGTTTCCCATAACCCACTGAATTGAAACTCAAGAACAATGAGCTTTTCCATCAAAATCACCAAGAAACAGGCCATTTAGGGAATGTATGCAATGCTGTTACAAATAATTTGTAGAGTTCACCCTCTTCACATGAACCATTGAAAAGTTAAGACAGTATGAAATTAAAACCAGTATTTTAGGTTTTTCTATTTGCTCATAAAAGTATTTTTTTCTTCTTCAACAAAAAAGGTATTTAATATTAGCTTCAATATTAAACCTATTTCAAATTGCTGACATTTTTCAAGTTGTTTTTAAAATGCTGCAAGTTTCTTTCTTTCTTTTAAAGGAAAATTAGGACTAATGCCTTATGAAAAAGCACACTTTGTTAAGCTAAATATACAACTGGCTCCCACTATTTCAAAACACATACAGTTTTGCCATCAAGTCCTTTAGCAGGGATAGGAGTAAGCCCTACCACAGTACCAATGTTCTTCCTCACAGTGATGCCTCAGGTTTTAGCTTTTATGTTTTTCAGATTCTCGGCTGCTTTTGTGTGTAGTTCTGAGCTTCATATTAGGGGATGGTAAGCTCTCTTCACAGAGTAGGGAGACAAAACAATTCCTTCTCTAGCTGGGAACAAGGACAAATGAGCCAAATTTCAGGCCCAAGAGAATAAACAACAGTGGACTGAAGAGAGGAAAACAAGAAGGATGGGACTTAATAAGTTGAAGCTATAATTGGACGATTAGCTCCAATATGGAAATGGACCAGAACCTATACAAGTGTGAGACCCCATGACCTGTCATCCATTTTGTGACCATTTTAGACTAATCTTGAATTGGGCTCTTGTACTGCCCAAGGCGTATCCATTGAGGCCTTCTAATAAATACCTACTTTATTCTTTAACTCCATCTAGCCTCTGTTCTAGGTCAGCCTTCACAAGGCATCAACAGCTTCAAGTTCCAAAATCCCCACACAACAAACAGAGTTACAAACCAATTCAAATTCTATTACATACCTGCCTCCCTCAAAATGGTTGATGAGATCTGACACTTTACTGGACTTTTCCTTTGTGACACTAGAAACAGCAGCAGGCGTCTCTTCCTCCATTCTTGGTTTCTGATTTATTAAAGCTTTATGCCTAGGGGTTTGGTATGTTGCCTTCTGCAGGTGAATTGGCTTTGGAGGCACTGCAAAAAACAACAAAAATCAATCTCTTGAATTTCTTTGAGTTTCTATACAGATTCATGGAACGGTTTATATTGGAAGGGACCTTAAAGATCATCTAGCTCCAAACCCCCTGCCATGGCAGGGACACTTTCTGCAAGACCAGGTTACTCTCACAAATTAGATTTAGTTCTTTAGAAAGAACTCATTGTAGCAACGAAAAAGAGATACTCTTGGCTACAACCTTAAAATTCAACCTTAAAGCTGCTTTACAAATACAGGAGAGACTTCATCTAATTCTTCATGCACTGTTTGTTATTAGGGATCTTGTTATATTTCTTGACTAAAAGCTGAACAATATGCTACTTTAAACAAGCTAGAATTTTTTTCTTGTTTTCTTTCTGTGTGTTTGTTTTCATAGTATACTGTAGGAAATATGTATGAGAAGCTTATGGTTGCAAGTTTTGTAATAAAAAAGAATTAAGCACAAAGGAAAGATGAAGGAAATTGCTGCCCCAAAACTCTGGTGCTCTCATTCTTTACCTTATCCCTTGTGACCTCAATAATAATAATCAGTAGAAAAGATATTTGCCTTCAGCTTTAAAATTCCCTTACTTACTGAACCTTTGTCTAATTATACTACTGAAAACCTTCCCCCCTGAAAACATATTTTTACTCCTGCTTTTTCCCTATTCTTACCATAAGTCCTTCTAATTAGATTGTTGATGATCATCTACTGCTTAATACAGCAGTGACTAGAACACAAAAGACAAGGTGGCACATAAAGCAACTGAAGTCACAGCACTAAAGTCTTTAAGCAACCATGCAGCATTTGTGGGCAACAAAAGCACATCACAGTCTGGGCCCAAATGCATTCCACATTGGAGCAATGAATGTCCAGCTCCATCAAAAGGACAGCCTTGATGGAAAAGGACCTTAATTCCCAGGTATACCTGTTCATTCCCACACACATCCCCAAAACATACTGTGGGAGCAGAGGAAGCCATCAACCAACATTTGAAAGGGATGTTGAAAAAATTCTATCAAATATGCTAATCACAGATGGCGATAAACTTGAAGAAACACACAATTAAGGGCAATTATTAATTTCTTCCCTTCATTTAATTTATAGGTAATACAGGAGGTAATATTTGTCTGTGTTTCCAACAACCTAATTGCAGTTTAATGGGATTGCAGTGATCACTGCAGTCTGAAAAGTACCATGAGAGACTCTATGCAGAAATGAACTTGCCATAAAAAGCTTTAGACTTCAATCATATCAACTGCAAAGGCTGATAGATGAAATAATCAGAGGGAAAAGGAAGACAATTACTGTAGGTCAGATGCCTTTACTGTGCATATGTGCACCCTCAGTCCTCAGAAGCTTTATATGTATTAACACATGCAAAAAAAGCAAGTTTGGGGAAGGATGCAGTATAGAAGATGACTCAAAATGCTCTTTTGAAATATTTGCAATTTGTTATTTGCAACCCTGAAACAAGGAGATATTAAATTGTGCAACTGCTTCAGCTGCAGTAAGTGCAGTCCCTCCTGAGAAGCCCCGCGCAGTGCTCGGCTGCAGTGCAGTGGAACAGCTTTCCCCAAATTCCCTCTTCCCAGGAGCTCAGGCAAGGCCTGGCAGAATGAGGCCAGCGAGCATCCAATAATTGTCCGAGCACTGAATAGCTCACTGTGCTGACAAAGGCCATGGGACAGCGGAGAAAAGGAGACACAAGCAGGCTGGGGAAAAGCAGGACACATAATTGATCATAAGCACTGCCATTCCCTCGGGGAGGAGGTGGACAGCAAAGGGGACATGGAGTGGATTTGCTGGCCAGCACCACAGCAATTTGTAGGAACATTTCTTGCTCTTGCAATGGTCTCTGCATAACCTCCAGTCCTGTGAGTTCTCTTATGTAATGGACTCGTACATCTCTTCAATTCTTCTGTACATCTCACGAAATGTTAATGTCCTCACAAGGATATATTAAAACTACTAAACTTGCGGGAATTAATGTCTACTGATAAAGCAGAAGGAATTAGTGGGTAGCTATTTTTATACCGGATCCATGGGGACAAAAATCAAATTCTAGGACATTTTGTGGAAGTGTCACAAACTTTTGCAGCTGAAAAACCATGGCTAAGCAGCATTTATGCATGGCAAGGAATGAGGAACCTCTTGTCAAACTGGACAATCCCCATATACTGAAAATCACTTTAATGTCTTCAGAAGAGAACCACGAACCAAACAGCCAAATCACTTAGACAAAATATTTTATTCCTTACTCCCTATCAGCACCTAGCAGACAGCATTTCCCCTACCAGTTGCTGCTGTAGCTACTGTATGGTTCAGAAATAGTGCAGCGGAGAAAGAATAGTCACAAGATCAATGGAAAGAAAAGAATGAGTAGTGAAAAAAAAAAAAAAAAGCAAACCACAACCCTCAAACCTTCCTGTAAGGTCAGCCTTGTTAACAGGGATTATGGAAAGCAAATTCTATTAATTCTCTCCTCAATGTACTTCTGTAGTGTTTTGTTTTAATCAGATTATTTTTCAGTGTGTGCAGAGCAAGGATCTTAAGGAGGGAAAAAAGAGAAAAGACTGCCCTATTGTAGTAACCTGCATAATACAGAGCTCTGTTTGAGTCTATAAATACTCTTGCCTCTGTACTGCAGAATTTTGAGCTCATTAGGAGATATGAACTGCTTATTCTGCCCAAAGAAAACCCTTCCATATACTGAGGTAGCAGATACTGTACACCACTAGCCAAAATCAAAATTTATGCTGCAGTGCCTGGCTGTGCATTCAACTTTGCATACATTCATAAGGAAATGTCAGGTAATCCTATATAAATGGCTCAAAAGGTACAACCACCTTTGCAGACTCCAACGCATATCAGCAAAGGTCATTTATCTCTTGTCTTAGAAAGTATGTGTTCAATGGTTAAAAAGGCTGCTATGCCTTGACTCAATGAAAATGAAGTTAAAAGTTCCTGTGGTAAGCAACTACAGCTCTCCTGGCTGAGTCATCCATCTTCACCTCCCTGCATGCTCCATCACCTTCAGGAATACCAAATGAGCACTGCTGAATAGATGCCAAAGATTTATACTCTCAAGAACAATATGAAATAAGCAGTAAATTAAACACAGCAGAAAGAGAGAAAAAATTAATCTTCTCTTTGAGATGTGTGTTTCCACATTTCCAGTCCACGCCACAAGAATCTTTCAATAGTATATCAAGAGAGAAGA
Organism: Onychostruthus taczanowskii; assembly: GCF_017590055.1. NCBI lineage: Eukaryota > Metazoa > Chordata > Aves > Passeriformes > Passeridae > Onychostruthus > Onychostruthus taczanowskii. The sequence goes on from NW_024498685.1 coordinate 3,290,277, forward strand.
CCAATAATCATCAAATGCCTTTTGTCCTCTCATTTGTCTTCTTCACAGAGATAATTTGGGGATTTGTTAGTTTTGTTGATAAAACAGACATTGTTGCAGGTTTCTTAAAGGATCACCAAGACTGGAGAAACCTACCTAGGAACAGCTGCCAGTTTTAGTTCAATTCACCTTTCACTGTACAAATTTAATTTGCTAGGGAAGTACAATGTTTATCTGAGACCTTTAAGAGGTGTCTCAGCTTTTTTTAAGCCCAGGCCACTGTCAAGTTTTATCCACAGACTATATAATAACTGAGAAAGGAAGACAGGATTCATGATACACAGCAGATAGGCAGCTAAAATTGACTGCCAAAGTTTAAATGTTGAATCTGTTGCATCCTTATCATTTCACAGTAGCACAAACCAGGCCATCTTTTGGAGTGAAAATTCACCTCCAACCCAAACAAAAATGCCTCTTCAGCCTCAGCAGGAGATTCATAAGTACTCCTAGATTCTCCTTTAGAAAAATTTAAATGAGCAACTGATGCACAGTCTTGAACTGACAAGGCACTCCACCGCTTTGAAGAAGTGTTGGCATTTCCACATATTTTGCATCCTACAATAAAACTGCCTGGTACAGGCAGCAGTTTCAGTGCCCAGTATTTAGCAATTTGACGTCATAAAAGAACTGACGCAAGAGGATCAAAGAGCAAGGAACAGGAGAAACTAGGGGTTAAAAAGTAAATTTTTACATGTCACTCTACATGAGCTCTGCTATTACGAGGTTCAGATCACTACCCAAATATTTGTAGACAAAGACAAATTTTAAATTATTTAACAATTTTCTTCCTCTCTTGTGGATTCATATGTGGTAGCATATTTTGCTATTTCCACTGACTGCCCCCAGTGTGGATCAGTCCATTTTATCAGGGAATGCACTGCATTGGTGCAAAGGCAAAGCAGCATATCTCACAGCTGGTACAGACACACAGACTGTGACTGCTTTTGCTCTGCAGCCCTGATTCCTTTGCTCAACTCCCTCATCAGCTTTTCAGCCAGTTTCAGGCTTTGCTCCAAATTTTTTCCAAATATTTTCCTGAATCAAACTCTGCTCCAGACAGAAATCTGACACATGAATTGCTGACTTATTGATGGAAGGAATTACTGGGGAACAAAAATTGATGGAAGTAATTACTGGAGAACAAAATTTCTGCTATTGTAGCAGACAGGTTTTTTACTCCTTGAAATGCCAGGGGGGAAAATTAAAATGAAAATAAATAATTTCATATTGGATTGCGTGCAGAACTTTATTCACTTGACTTAGCTACCCCGAGTGAACTGTTTCTAAATACTTAAACTACTCAGAGACCAAGTACAGACAAAAGTACAGGGTTCACTTGAAGTGCAAGATTTTGAACATTTTTTCTTAATGTTAAACTTCTATTTCCCTTAATAAAGCAAATTTTACTGAAAATGACTGTACCACACTTGCAACATAACCTCAAAGTCATGTTTATATCTCTTGTTTTAATTATTTTGGTAGGTTGGATGAAGGTCATTTTGCAGTTAGTTCCTCCACAACCAAATACACTGGCAGTACAATTCAGGTCTGTCATCTTATTTCCTTTCACTATTAAAGGCCACTTAGTATTTGCATGACTAGAACTATCATATGGAAAAATGCTTCCTGCTGCTATAAACCAAAAACATTTTTGTACCTCCACATTACAACTTTAAAAAAAACCAGTGGCTACTTTTAAACGAATAAACCAGAGCAGCCTAGTTTGCTAAGAACATTTAGTCTCCCAAATGCCTCTCTCATTAATTCTGGTTTCTTTTGCTTCAATTCTTCAAATAAAAAGCCAAACAAAGATACAGTACAAAACTTCCATATGATGCACATATTTAATATTCATAAATGGAGAGCGAGCCATGAACAGAGGAGACACAAAATATTATTTACAACAGTATTATTGAATTTCATCTACACAGCTGCATTTCTTAGACTACCACACTATTCCTGGCTGTGGCACATTTTGGAGTACACAATATTGACAAACAAAAGGAAACTTGGCTGGGAAAGAGCAACAACAGCTGTGTAACTTGAATGAATGGGGTCCAATAATACACAACTCCTAATTTATCTAATAGCTAAAATTTTATAATAACTATGTTGGCTTTGGTTTTGAAAGACTTTAAATATTTTTATTGATAGCACATTTCTATTTATCCATTAATGACTTCTAAAATATTTTTCCTAGGAAGAACACGTTCCCTTTGCTGTAGAGAATTAATTCCAGAGACATAGGAAATGGTACAGAAAGGCTCCTCAGATAAGTAATGTTTACATATGACTGGCAAAAATTCTTAGTTTAGTTAACAATACGGGCAAATGTTCTACAAAAACAAATTACACACAAAAAAACCCCAGCTTTATTTTGCTTTTATTCTCCTGAAGTAAACAAAATTTTCTGACACCTCTAAAAATTTCTTCCTGCCCTTAGCTCTAAGAAAAACTCAGGATTGATGCAAAATTCTTCAAGGTGCATTTTCCCATTGAGTGATACAGATATTTTTGACTCCACTACATGATGACTCTGTGTGATTCTAGTTTCTGTACTTGATTTAGATGTGCTCTACTATGGGGTTTGTGGGACCAGCTTTTGGTAGCTGGGGGAACTACAGGAGTGGCTTTTGTGAGAAGCTGCCAGAAGCTTCCTCCATGTCCAACAGAGCTAATACCAGCCAGCTCCAGGATGAACCCACCACTGGCCAAGGCTGAGCCATCAGAGAAGGGAGTAACACTTCTGTGATAATACATTTGAGAGGGGAAAAAAGTTATTGTACAGACATGATTGTGCTCAGGGACGAGAGGAGTGACAATATGTGAGAGGAACAACTCTGCAGACACCAAGGTCAGTGCAGAAGGAGGAGCAGGAGGTGCTCCAGGTGCTGGAGCTGGGATTCCCCCACAGCCCATGGGTGCAGCCCATGGTGAACCAGCGGTGCCCCTGCAGCGCACGGAGGTCCATGGGTCTGCAGAGATCCACCTGCAGCACCTGGAGGAGAGCTGTGGTGGAGCATGTGGATGCCTGAGAGAAGGCTGTGACCCCAGGGGAAGCCCACACTGGAGCAGGTTTTCTGCCTGGGTTTGTGACCCTCTGGGGGACCCATGCTGGAGCAGGCTGTGCCTGAGGGGCTGCACCCTCCACTCATCTGGAGCAGCTCATGAACAACTGTAGCACACAGAAGGACAGATGCTGAAGAAGCACGTGGAAAACTCTCCCATGGGAGGCACCCTGAGCTGGAGCAGGGGAGGGACTCCTCTGCCTGAGCAGTGGCAGAAACGACCTGTGCTGAGCTGACCTTAACCCCCATTCCCACTTGCCTCTGTCACTGGAGAAAGGACACAGAACCTGGGGATGAGGTTGGGGTGGGGGGAAGATGTTTTAAAGATTTGTTTTATTTACCATTCTCCTGTTCTGATTTTGGTTACTAATAAATTCAACACTTTTCCCATGATAGCAATCAGTTTGTGATCTCCCCCTGTCCTTACCTCAACTTAGGAGCCATTTGTTATATTTTCTCTCCTCTGTCCATTTGAAGAGGGGAGTGATAGAACAGCTTTGGTGGGTACCTGGTATTCAGCCGGGGTCAGCCCTCCACATCTAGTTTTCCATAAGTAATTCTCATCTATGCCTTATTAGCACTGTGTCTCAGAATCCAATGCACTGAGCACATTGTAATTTATGTCCTCAAAATTCACTTTTAAAAAATTTTTTTAAATAATCAAAGTTCCTATTGCTTGTCGCCTCTAAAAGATATCAGTCCAGATTTGATTTGAATTCAAAATCTCTGGAATGTAGCGACTCTTAGCTGTGATTAGCCAAAGCAGAATCAACAACATGACTGAGAAGACCACATAAAAAGATGGTTTAAGTCAACTTAAATAGTGATTTTATATATGTATGGTCATACATAGATATATATATATGCATATAAAATGTGTTTATATAAATTATGTATGTATATATATATACACACATATATATATATACACAGGTTGATCTATTTCACTTTTAAGAGTAAAGATATTTATGGACAGAAGCAGAGAGAAAGGAGACCTAATTCTAGCCTGTGTACATTACTGTCAGCTTTTGCTGCACAAACATGAAGTTCCCATCTTTCCACATACTCCTGCAGGAAGGCACCTCTTAATCTCTGCTAGAACTCCAAAGACCCTGAATATCTTCCCACCATTCCTGCCTTGAAGCCAGACTGTCAAACACTCCAGTTTAAAAATAGTGTCCAAACCTCCCAGCTCAAATACAGCAACAGTTTTGAAAAATAAGCCAGAAATTACAGAATCACAAGGCATTTACAGAACATTTGTATTTCAGTAGCAGGCTTATGCCCCATGGTTTTCTCTCTTTCAAATACAATTGTCTCAAGGTGCTCTGCTGCTCTCAGAAGTCTGAAAGAACAACTTTCCTAACAAAAATATTTGAGAGTGCTTACCTTGTGGCTTTGGACTTGCAGCTGAACGTGGGGACTGTTTGAGTGGCACACTTCCATTTATTCCCTGAGCCGCTTCGTAGCGTACATTCTGCTCCACAAGCCTGGCTGTGGCACCTGCTGCACAAGCTCTAGGCAGTAGTAAGGGCTTTGGACAGATGCTGCTGCCTGGAAAATAAATACACACAGAAGTAAGAAACGGGATTGAGTATAGGCTAGAATGACTACAAGAACATTTATTAGCATGCTAACAATTCTCTACAGAGAATATTAAAATATTTAAGAGTGTCTCATCCTAAAAACACTCTTTGCCTTTCAGTGAAATTTGTTATGTTGTTTAAACTTTGAAGGATTGGATATGAAGAATATACTTCCACCATGACTAGCCTAAGCTCTTCTATAGGAACATGACAATAACCAACAGACATTTTTCCCATTTGAATTTTTGCTTGTTCAACAGAACTGGACCAGCTGGTTCAACAGAACCAGCATTTTTGTTCATCTATTCTATTTCTGTATTCAAAATGTGTACAAAATGCTGTATATTCAGAACACTTATTTAATTACTTGATGGAAGGACCCAAAAGTCAGCTAAACTAATTGTGTCTCTTTTGGTAGGAACAGGCCCTATTATAAGTATTAAAAAAAAAAAAAAAAAGCACAGCACAAAGCCAGAAAGAAATTATTTCTTAGCAGAATGGAATTTATTCTCATTCACAGAATCAATATGCTGCTGTTATTGATAAGAAATGTGGAAGAAAATATAAAGTAAAATATATTCAAACAATGGAAATGGTAATAAAAGCACTTATTTGAATGCAATTACAGAAGCCAAAAACATGCATTCTAGTTTTGCAGCTTAAAAGCAATTGGCTCTCTAAACACAATCAAAAACTTGAAAGAATAGTATGAAGGACTTTGAGACATCACTTAGGTCAATATTCATTTACCACTGAACCAAAAAAGCTCCAGAACATTTTTGTGGAAGAAGCAAGGAAAAGGAGAAAAGCCCATTTATCATTTATTGTGGTGTTGTCGTAATTATTTTCATTAAAAAATATATTAGGATAGAGTTTCTGCACCTCTATTTACTGTTGTTGTTTACCACCCTTTCCATTTGCTTGCCTTTGCTGGGTTTTTCTTTGCATGTTTCTGTGAAAATCAAATCCAAAACCCACTCAACTGTTTCATAAGGTGATCTTCCTGTATCTTCTGAACAACAACAAGAGTTTGTACCCTCTGGTCTCATCCAACTTCCTCTCCCCACTACAAAGTCCACCCACCCCTAGCTACAGCCAAGCCTGCTCTTAGAGCAGTAATGGAGAGGGATGCTACAACTACTGCTCCATGCTGCTTAACGATTCTTCAGCATTTTCTGGATTCCAACAATACTTTCAAGTATTTATTTTCTATTTCCTGGAAGCCTATTTTTCCTGTTGAACATTGAGGCAGCCTTACCCAGAGGCTGCTTCTACCAACACAGATTCCTGCAGAGGTCCACGGTGAGATCAACATTCCATGCTACCAAAGCCCCAGTACTTGGTGACAACGCACGCACAACACCCACAGCAGCAGCACGGCATCTTCTAGTTCATCCAAGGATCTCGCTCATAGCAAGGGATCTCCCAAGAACATAAAGGTGGTTATTCCAGAGTGATGAGGATAATCTAACAAGGCCCCCACTCTACAGAAGCAAAGTCTCAGATGCCTGCTATCTCAGGCAGAGACTCCTTGACTCTGCTTCCTTTGGTATCACTCCCATCCATAAAAAGTTGTGTTGTACTACAGCAGCGAGAGCTCTGTCCCACAGCATTCCTCAAATTCTGACATGGTACTTTAGTTCCGTATCTGTCTCTCCTGCAGGTGGGAGTTATGAAAGCTCTCAAAAAGACCAAGCTGATGGTACAGGGAGTTGGACCAGCAAGTTTTCCTTGTCTTCACCTAAAAGCTGACAGGCTGGATTTCCCTTTCCTACAGAATCCCATAAAAATACCACTACAAATGTAGCAGTTTGCACCCTAATTGGGCAATTCTAAATTCAGAAACAAATTTAAGAAGAGTAACTCCTGTGGTATCATTAGGTTGCACAAATTGAGTGGGCAATTGCACACAATTTATAAATCTATATTCAGATCACTTGTAAGATTGCAGTGAGGGTCAAAGTGTGAAGGCTTGGACTTCTCTGAAAACTAATTGGTTTGCAGATTTGTCAGCCAACATGCTGTAAAATCCACAGCTCCCAGAGTGCAGCTCAGTAACGGGCATTGCTGTGTCAACTGCTCAGACCAAGGCTAAAAATCTCCATCAAAATATTACCTTATTTATTATACAGATTTTCTGAGAAATTAGGTTTTGCTGTATCCAGAATAGGAACTTATTTTGCACGCACAGCTTTATCAAGGCATTCACACCTGCTGAAGGTTATCACTCACAATCACACAACGCCCAGCCAAATACAGAGCTGCTGCTGAGAACAGAGCTGCTTTGTGGTCAGCCATGGTCCCCCCTCCTTGTCACCTTCTGCTCCAGCTTCTGCTTCTGGCTACTACTTCCCCTGGGCCAGCACCAGCCCCTGTTGCACCGCACTGTGAGATGAGCAGCAGAAATTGGGCAGGTGGAAGCTGGAGTGCGTTTTGGGTTAATTCGACCTCACAGCCATCCCCCAGCACTGCTGCTTGCACAAGGGAACAGCTGGGAATATGGCTGGAAGGGGACAGGACAGCTCCTCCCAGCAGCAGCAGCCCTTCCTCAGACCTGCCTGATAAGATAATTTCAACACAACCCCAGTTCCTCAAGCAGCTGTTCAGACTTCCATTCTACTTGGTTTACACATGCACACACATAGCCTTAACACAAAGTCCAGCAAAACCAGCAACAGCTGAAAACAAATCTTTCATGCAAAAATATTAGATGGCCTTAAGAATCAATTTTGCTGTCAGCATCCTGTGCTCTCCACTAGACTGGCAAATATTAGTTACATTCAGTGGGCAAAATCCATTTTGTAAAGCTCATCCACTGTAAGACAGAACAGTAACACAAGCAACAGAAAAGAGTGCTTCTCTAAAATGGGATTTTTGCAACTGCTTACAGGAAACAAAAGCTACAAGAGGTGCTCTGATTCAAGATGTGCTCTGGCTTCACACCAACAATTCAGCACATGGGGCAGTGGGGAAAGAGAGCGACTTCAAATTTGTTATTGCTGTACAAGCCATTAAACAATTCCTCCTTCCTCTCTGGGAGCCACACTTGCTCGAGATGGACATGCTGCAGACATTTAACCCATATTTCAAACTAGTGATTTTGTTAATTGTGTCACATCCTCAAGCCATGTAATGCTGGAATGGTAAAAGGTAACAGAAATCTAGCTACAGCATATTTCTATACAAAACTGAGCAGACAAATTTTCTGGGCAGGGTGCATCCTTTGACAACCATGGAAATCTGAGCCCTAGTTTCTAGGCAATGAACAATACCACCTTCCAGGCGATGCAGGCAATAAAACTGTGGCAGAAACACAAACTGGTGAAAATTCCTGTATCTAGTGTAACGTATTCAAGTGTATTGTAATATAATAATACATTTTGTTATAACAAAAGCCCAAAACATGCAATACTCAGCCCAAATACTTGCTCCACAACCAGCAGCATGCATTTCAGTAGGGCTGCTCAGTTCTCAAGGCTTAAGTAAGCAGTAACACAGTCTGCCTTTTCAAAATACAGTTGTTGTTCTGTAAACACAATGAAAAATCCCATTAGATATGCAAAAATGTAGATATGCTGCAAAAACCTCCACCTTTTACTGGGCTGAAGTAGAATCCCATCATGATTATTTCTGACCTGATTAAATAAACACTTGTGCACTTCTGCTACTCCTATGAATTATAAAAAAATATAAGAATTATAATAACCATAATAAAAATAAGAAATTTTACCTGAAGTCAGAAATGCCATGGGCAACAAAATACTGCCAGCCACTTACTGTGTTGACTGGTACATGTTAAAACTCCCCTCTTATAATCAGGAATAGTTATATACATTTGAGAGGAGAGAAAGGTGATGGAAAGATTTAAGAGGTGTAAGGGAGAAAGAGGTAATAATAGCTAATAGAAAAGAGAAATAAACAGTGCAAATTTGATAAGCATTTAATTACTTTGCTTATCATCTGCAAGGAAATGAGAAGCTAGAATGCTTGCATCTGCAAGTATGTTTGAAGCTAGGTGATGCATTATATATTTTTTCAGGGCATTTTAATTAGAAATAACTTGGATCCATGAACATTTAGACAAACAATCAGCCAGCTTGAAGTGCCAGTAAGACTGAAAAATGACTCATTTATATTCACAAAGATTAACTAATATCTTAGTATTGATGGGTCCTCCATCAGCAGTTCCATAAGCCAATCTCAACACCATTAACTCTTCTGTTGTATTTATTTTCATTCCCACTTACAAGCACATAGTGCTTCTCTATTCCTGCAGCACTGTCTAATTTTTCTTGTCACGGTGATCCCACTCTTGTTCATGCATTCTGAATGAAAGAAATGCAGTGTTTCTGGATGTAAACAAAATATATGGGGGAAGTTTAGTCTCTTGTGACAAGAGGCAAAATTAAAGGATCAAAATTACTTCTCTTAAATTCTATAGCTATGCATGCCCCATGTGTTAAGTCCCAAGAGCACCTACCCCAGTGGCTGTGGCCTTGGTGTTCTACAGCTGGATCTTTTCATGTAACATCAATGTTCTCACACTTCCCGCAGCCCTGGACAGAAGTGGGTGTTCAGCAAACAGACCCTGCCAAGGCACTGCAGGAACAGCAACCAAACCAGACATTCTCCTACCAGCTCAGAGGAGTGCTAAGTGACACTGGCACCACAGAGACTACTCCAACCCATCCACCTACTCACCAAACACTACAGGAGCTGGCAAGGGCAGAGCAAGAGTGAGCAGCAGCTCCCTGATCACGAGCAAGAAGGCACAAAGTGGCTTCTCGGTTACAAGACCACAGGCTGAGGCTGAGCCAGACATCCAGTACATGAGGTCATAGATTTTGCACACAGTTGTGTCCAAACCTGCCCTCAAACCCAAGTCTCAAGTAACCTGGTACTTCCTCTTCACAGATTTATCCTTGCTGTGAGAGGAGCTGACATGCTCCTGAGAGGTTTATACTGCTGAAGCATACCCAATGTCAGTAACAACTGGACTAAATTCAAATTATCTGAGAATTAGGAGTGTGAAGGAGGAGAGTAGGAAGTTTGGAAGTCAACATTTCTCTCATGAAAAAAAAAAATCTTCCTTCCTCCAATTCCTATTAAAAGCTATCATTCTGAGTTAATTACACAGTTGTGCTTTGACACATCTCACCTCTCCCACTGTAGTGGTGATAGAATTGTGAATGTTTTCAGCTGCAGAATAGTGCAGAAACTCCACACTGATACTCTGTTCTGTGCACATGAGCTATGAAGGTTAAACATCAGGCCAGGCTTCACTGTGGTGAGCCAGTGCTGAAATACTGTAAATAGCTGACCACCAAACACTGCAAAAAGAGAAAAAAATAGCTTTTGTTGAAGTCAGGAGGGCTGTCTCACCAAATAAATTCGTTTTTTTCCTGCAAATAGGTACTGGCCAGAAAAATAAATAGCAAATAACAGACGGTTTAGAATTATCTTTGAAAAATGGAATCTTGGCAAAGTATACGGGACAGATCAGGTTCTTTTAAAGGATTAGTTCAGATGCATATGATGACAAAATGTAAAAATGTAGGGCTTTTTTCTTGCAGAGCTATTCCCCAGACACAAGCAAAAATATTCTAAGTTCAACAGAAGAAAGTACACCATTTTCTGGAACTAAAAAAGATGCAAACCGTATAAAACTATTATTTCTCGCTGCATACAAACATTAATAGAATTACCAAGCCAATATTACCTGCCTTTCATAGCATTTTCTGGATGGAGTAAATAAAACTTCAAGTGAATATGGTAGATATAAATTGTAGATTGCAAAAAAATATATAAATACTGCTCTTTTAGTTTAATGACCCCTGTGAATGCACCCATAACATGTGACAGTGAAGTTAAACAGGAAACCTTACTGAATTTCAAACTGTCAGATCAAATACTTGCTATATGATAGTTGGCAAGAACCAGAAAATATTTAACTTCTTGGTAGATATGGTACCTTACTTAGTAACAGAGAGCAAAGGTTTCCAGATTGTGCTTTGCCCAACAGTGTGTGAACCACTGACAAGAAATACATAGAGCAGTAATACAGAAGGAAAAGTGAAAGAAACTTCAGCAAGTTTAACTGTGCACAACACCCAAATTATTTTAAAAGAAGAAACGACTTCTGAAATAGTTTCATTTTTAATAAACTGAGGCAGGTTATGCAAAGCATCAGTGACCGAACCCAATACCAAACATTCCCATATCTGCTTGGTCTAAGATGAGATATTACTGCATTAGTTTGATTTGCAGGTATTTGGGAGACTTGCACATTCCATGCTGTTTTTCCTATGTTTTGCCAAGCATTACAGTTTCTTGGTCTAAGATGAGACATTACTGCATTGGTTTGATTTTTGCAGGTATTTGGGAGACTTGCACATTCCATGCTGTTTTTCCTATGTTTTGCCAAGCATTACAGTTGTTTTAGTTGGAAGAAATCATGCATCTTTCTGATGGTAACTTTCATTTCGAGACTGAAATAGAGCTTTCAGTGATTTCTACCAAAAAGGTGGAGTTGCTATGGATGCCACCACTTTGAAGTAGGATACATATTTAAAGTAACACATACAATATTATATTAAATATATAATTAAATAAACTCCTAAATAAGATTTATCAGTAATCCCCTGATCTCAGTGTTAGCATACAGTGAATCACACAAAGCAAGGAACTGAATGGTGAACTCCACAGTCACTACAAATGTCCTGCCAATGCTGGCTACAGGAGGCAGACTCAGTGTGCTTCACTCTGTTGTCCTGTCTGGCTGCAACCTTTGTTCTTTTCGCTCTGACAATCATTTCTTTGCAGTGAAACCTGCACATCTGATGTGAGTCTTATTAAAATTAGTCAACAATTAATGGGATTATCTTTCAATATTTGTTTCAATTTCGGATTAGCACAATAATATAACATTGCACTGCTGATGCTGTTCCAATAAAACAAAAAGCACTGTACAGGACTCCAAATGGTTGTAGTTTGAAAGTAGAAGCTTATGACTGAGGTCCTCTGCCAAACCACGCCATTTCTTCACTGAGGTTTTTATTACTCACCTACACTTGTACACACTGTGACGATGGTTTTGCTGATGGTGGAATAGTTCATCAGCTATTTAATGAATAAGGGGGGTTTCTTAAATACACAGAGAAAAGAAATGTTCAAATCACGTCTCCAGAAACCCATGACTGAAGAGAGAGCTCCGAGAGCAAGGAGTTCTGTTCAGAGGAATAAATTATTCTTCTTCCACATACTTAGTTCCTGTATTACAATATGTTCCCTCAAAGCCTTGTTTTCACTTTAGCCTTGAACACATATTATCAAGCACAAAGTCTAGACAGAAAATATGCAATAGTATTCTTTTATTTGTAGAAACTTTTAATGGTTTGTTTCATGAAATAATGTAAAAATCTTTCAGCAGATTTGGACAATATTTTTTCTTTGCTTTTATTACAACTACAAGACTTTCAAGTGAATACAGGTCCTGACCCTACAGCCATGTACCATGAACTTCATGTAGCTAAGAACCACAGGATCCAAAGCCACAAAACAAGAAACCCTAAGAAAGAAAATGGGTGCAATGAGAAGCATCAGCTCCATCACTCCAGGAATAGGCAGGGCAAGTTGACCCTGTAGCCCAAGTCAGCTGCCCTGCCATTACTGTCTCATTTCTGCACCAGGAAACTTCAGGTAATTCCTCCCTCCTTGCCAGCACTGCCTTTTGCCAGTGCCATAACTCATGACGGCAACTTTCAGCTCGAGAGCTGCTTCTCAGATGACTGCATTTCACAAAGTTGCAGCAGTGTCCTGACTACATCTGTCAACCTCTTCCCCCATCATGGTAATGGAGCACTGGTGAGTTCTGTATCTGGGGGGCACTTCCTCCCCTCCCTATCCCATGCTCTCTTGACAGCTTCCTTCATGTTTGATGAAGAAGGGCTTGAGCAAGTTTTGTGCGACTTTCTGGAGTTCCTACTGCATTAATAGTCATTTTGATTATGAACTCTACCACAAGAAAATATTGACAGGATACACCTCCTCCGTGTTTTCCCAGAATTATTTTTTCATTTTAGTTTTCTCCACAGAGCTGTGTGAGGTGAGCAATGTCCCCTCAACTATTATTTTATGGAACAATGAAAATTTTCATTAAGTTTTTAATTGTCACCAGCATATTCTGCACAGATGGAAATCATTGTTTAATAAGTTCCCCAAGCTCCTATTTACTAAACAAGACACCCCATTTGTAAAAACAGATTTACTGATCACAGAAGAATCACTTGTCTGGGCAAGGGTTGTTACACTGAGCCTGGTGTTTTTTTCACTTTATTTTTTGAGTTTTAGGTTGATTTCTTTTCTTCTTTCTTTTATTACATATCAGATAAACAGTATGACACCATGTTGGGCAGCCCAATTTAACTTCATATTAAGGAAAGCACCAGCGATACTGGGGTCAACTGAAAGGAAAATGCATCTGACTATCTCATACAAATCAGTGGAATAATTCAAGAGGATTCATTAGCATATACTTACCAGGCAAGTGCAGGGATTACTCAGACAATGACAGAAAGACCTCCCGTTCTATAATTCATAAGCCATTATAAAATAACAGTGTGCTTAGAGAAATTTGAACTAACTACAAATTTCATAATTTTGCACAGTATTCATTGCTTCTGAACTTATCTAAGAAGTCACTGCCACTTCAATCTTATTCTCTGCCCTGTTATCTGAGAAGTTATTTCATTTCAACTCAGAGCTATTTTGGAAACAATCCATATGCTCTGAGACATGAAATCAGCTATTTCTGTAGATAAAAGGACTAAAAGAAAGCATTTTTAGAAACAGGATGCTAAACAACCCAAAGCAAAAAGCCCCCACAGACCCAAAGGGGAAAAAAATAAAGTATCTAATTACAGAAGGTTGAAACTGTAACTGATATATTATTTCGAAATTGTAAAATAGAGGCACATTCAAGTAATTTAAAGAAATAAATACATAATATAGTACATCCAAAATGCAGAAGGGCCAAAGATCCAGAAAGAAGTCAATCACTCAATACAAGTCAATAAAATCATCACTGATAGATGGAAACTGTTTCCCTGATCCAGCTGCTGAGGCAGTCCACGTGTCCTGCCAGCATCTGACAACAATCCAGCAGCCAGCTGTCACGGACACAAGTCATTCCACCCACTCTCCTCCCTCCCCCTGGCTGCCCGCTCCCACCACTTTCTATGCCCCAGTGTTGGCACCCATCTAGCCTCAGGATGTGGTCTGGGAAAGTTAAGCCATCAGAAATGTAACTCTGCCCAAAAAATAAAGCAGCCAGTCCCATGCATTCATTCACCTTAGGTGCACTGGAGCTTGGGCAAAGATGCAAATTTATTGATAGGGAAAGGAATACAAGATTCTCTTTCCAGAAGCCAGTAGCCACTAGGTAATATTGATTTTATTGAATCATATCTCAGTGTGGTTGGAGAAAACACTAGGGACAGAAAAGGAAAAAATAATAAAAACAAACATTATCTAAAAATGGATGGCTTGAAATATGCTTTAATTATAGAACAGGCAGCAGGGTATTAACTGCACAATAGCATTACAACAGGCTACCAGGCACTGCTTCCTGTTACATGAAAGGTTACAAGTAAATGTAAACTCGTGAACTTTATGATAAAGAGGAAGGTGGGGATGGAGAGAAACCCTGTTGCCCAAGTGGTGCAACTGCGTGGCTCCAGGCTGCTCCATGGCCGCTGCCTTCCTCCCCAAGCCCGGCTCTCCCAGGCTCCCCAGGAGCTTCAGCCTCCCTGCCAAGTCATTAACAACCATCAGCTTCCAAACAAGCGGCTCCCAGGGAATGCTCACTGCACCAAACCAGAAATATAAAGAACCCGAAGCTGGACACTTCACAAGAATTCAAGTGCTTCCTGCTTTTGACCTGGTTGAGGGAAAAAAAGTGAAGAATAGCTACAAAAAGCCTCGTTTAAGTGCATTTAGAGCCTTCCTGTGTAATCATTCAGGAAGGACCTTCCTTGTCCAGTCTCTTTAAAGCCTACCACAATTATGCCAGCTTTTACATCGCCTCCTTTCCGTAAGGAGCAAGAAACCAATCACCATTTCACATTAACCCACTGGCTCATGATCATCCTTATGTAAGGAAGCCAAATACAAGTTGCCTGGAATCCAAATGGGGAAAAAAATTCCTTAGCCTTTAATTGCCAGTGATGACCACTCTTTGTACTGGCCACAGAATTCACTCCAGGTTAACAGACCTGACCATGAATGCATTTGCCTCTTGAACATTATACAGATTGAAACAGCTTTACACTTCATGCTCTGAACGGGTTGAGAGATTAAAATTCAAAAGCATTCTATTGTTTAGTTCTCTCTACTCTCTTTTCTAGACCCCCATTTAAAATCTTAAATGTTAAAAAAAAATAAGAAAAACAGCAACTGAATTCAAAATGAATTTTGAATGTAATTTCTTAGAAAAACAGCAACTGAATTCAAAATTCAAAATGAATTTTGAATGTAATTTCTTAAAACTTATAAAAAACTGGAGAATTCAAATATCTGATCTCCATGCAAACTTGAAAATTTATCATACTGATCATACTGTTCCAAAAAGCTTAATATTCCTATGAATATTTAACTTTGAGTGTGTAAATGGATAGAAAATGCTATTGAAAAAAAAGTAATATAATGTAAAAAATACATTAAACCCAACTAGACTCCAAGAAGATAAATAATTTTGAAATGGCTGAAGTTTTGTCCAAAACATCTCAAGGACGTGCAACCTTTCACTTTGCAAACGCTTCAAAACGCAAATGTTCGAAGGCCCCAGGACAGACCAAAAAAGGCTGTTTCCACCCAAACTGCAGCTAGCCCAGAGTGAGACAGCCCCTACCAAGATTAGAAGTTCCATCTTTTCCATCCCTCCACATCCCTCCCGCTGTTCACTTCTTACCCACCCTGGGGCTCGCTGGGTTTCTCTCCAGGTCGGTGGAAGCCCGCACAGCTCCCGGGTGAGTGGACACGGCTTTTACACCAGAGTTTTGTACAGTGGGAGCGAGCTGAGCTGGCTCGTGGGTGAGCCCCAGAGCGGGACCTGGCAGCCTCCTGGCAGCAGCTGCCCACTGGATCACTTGAGCTGCTGACAAAACTGCAGCCCAGCAGAATGTTGCTGACTCCTATGTAATACTCAGTGCTCTCCTCAGAGCCTCAGCTCTTGGCATCAGTAGAAAGAGCATTGTAATAGTCACTAAAAAAAGTGGATGGCTTGCATGATGGGGAAAATAGTTTTCCAAAACAGAGAAAAAATAAACTCTACAAAATTACTTGTAAAAATAACATTTGTTTAAGGTTAAGCATTTCTTTTCTAATACAAGGTTTGGCAATACTCCAATCCCTCTCCACCTCACATGACGTAAACCAGCTGTTGCCTCCTCTACTTTTTGTTTCCTTTTTTACAGTGACGGATCATGACTGAAGGGGTTTTTTCAAAGGCAAGCAAGAGTAATCATAATGCATTAAAGATCTTATAGCAATGTAAAGGAAAGATTATTTTTCCTAAACACCTGTCCTTCTCAAGGTCAAGCGTTGCCTGTCAAACTGTAAGAAATACATGGGGCACTAAAGTTCCAAACTGTTAACACTAAAGAAACTTACTCCTTTTTTTAATAATAATTATAAACCCAGGGCAGAAGAGGAGAATTACATAAATATTTTGAATTTTTAGTAAAGACTCAACAAATACACTGGGTTTCTAAGCATTGGTGTAAACCAACAGACATTTTCTGTTTATACAGCACCTATCACATAAAAGACTAACATAAGACTCAGTGCTGCAGGCCAAGGAAAGCATAATGGTGACACTAATGAAAACACTGGAGTCCCTGTTGACTTCTGAGTCATGGTATCAATGACCCTTTGAAAAGGTATTGCTTGAAATCAGTTTTTTCCTTTATAGTGAATGCTACTACTAAAAGAATATAAATTTATAAAGTTTGAGTCTTCAAAAACATCAAAACTCCAGGAAAGGTACATTCTACATATTTGTTGTGGCCTTTAGTGCTTGGAAAAACTGCTTTGTTCAGATACCTGCAGACACTCAACTGCCCAAACTGCCCATGGTGATGACAGTGAATGCACTGCTATGTGAACTTATAGTTCCTGTAGGTCCAGCCCCTCCTTTTGCCCTCTCACCCAGTCCCAGCAGCCAGCACTGGAAGGATTTCTTTGTGTTTGAGGAGGCAGCCAGCGCTTCAGCAAGAGACTCACTGCTTCTCTGACACCGTTTAGGGGGATCCAGGGATATCTGTCCACTTGATTTAAAACCCACACAGACTGGAATTATTTGCTGTCACCCTTTCTCTGTGCATTGTCTATATCCACAGGTCTCTTACACCTGATAGTATAATTGATGTCATCTTAAAGCTTGTAAAATTTATTTGTGCATCACATAGTTAATCTCAAAAAAACCCCAAATATCGCAGCTTCACCACTCCATTTGACCTTCAGACTGCCACTGTTACATGTAAGAATTCTGTAGGCCTAGGCCTTTGCAGACTGAAAGCAAGCCAAAGGGAAAGAGGAAATTGTGGTTTTAACACCACATTATCCTTCCTGAAAGATCCGTAAGTGCTCACATTTACAGGAAAAGGATACACATTTGAAAACAGCTCTTAAGAGACAGATCAGAGAAAGATCAGAGAAAGAAAGTTTCCTACATCCACATATAATTCTTCTCGGGATACAACAAAATGGTATTTAAGGAGTGGAAGGAAAGGTGTGATTTCCGTCCTTTTCACTGATTATTAAATGCTAGAGGGAAAAGGCCAGTTTCAAACTTGCTCATAAAACAGATAAGGAGCCAATAGAATTTTTTGAAACAAGTGTTCTTTGTACCCCACTAAAACAGGAGATGCCCACAAGTCCTGAAATCAGGAGAACTATCTGCACACATCTACTCCAAGCTTCTCTAGCAAATCTCAAACTCACTCTGCCAGTAACTTCCTTCCCTTTCTTGACCCTCAGAGGGCTTTCCAGAGAGGAAGACTGGCATATTAAACCCAAACCTTCCACAGATCAGCTACATCCATCTCTCTGTGAAATACCTAATGCAGAATATTTGCTGGTTTATATTAAGTCTTAGGGTTGGGTATGCCTTTTGACTGAACTCACCCCAAGCTGAATTTTTCTCAGAACTGAAAAATGCACTCAGAAGTAAAGCAAGATTTTTAATAGTATTCTTTCAAACTCATTTACAAGCATACAATGGAAAAAATCCAAACCTTACACTGGATGGTGAAACAAAACGTGGGGATTTTTTAAAATTCTGGAAGCAAGTTCTGCACATTAAGTATAACATAAGCATCAGTTAAATGGATTATTGCAACATTATAGGTGAAAAGCTGGGTATGAGTCACGAGTGTACACCTACTTCCTAAAACAACGATATAAATATGATGCAGGATATAAATCTTAAAGGTAATGCTGTCTTATAGATATGTCCTATAGAAACCTTACAGCTATGAACACAGCTCAGTGAATCTGGCAAACGAGCCAGGAACTGAAACCACTCACAAACATCAAAAAACTTGCTCTTAAGAAAGTCCCAAGCTGGTGAAAGCAGCAGCAAAACAAGCCCAAAGCAGCAGGGTTATGGTGTGGCAGATGTATCAGGCAGTCAGCTCAGGAGACTTCAGGCTCATTTACTTCGAATAGGAAGAAAAAGCCACCAGAGCATTCCAGCTGTATTGCATCACAAGGCAGCTGATGTTCACCGGTTTATTTGCCTCAGACTAGAAAGTTTAACTCTTGCTGTCTCTGGACACAAACACACCCCAAGCCTTGAAGAGATTAAAGTTTGCCAGAAGCATCCCGGTCAGCCTTACCTGGTTCAGAAGACATTGTTTGCAAACGTAATCCAGTACCACTGCACGAGGAAGTGGTTTTGCAATGGTAATTACCCTACCAGAGGCTCACATTTATCCCATTTACAAGCCCTACAAGTTGCCAGAAAGGACTTCTCCCCAGATGCTCGGTTTGTGCTCACAGTTCACATGCTGGTCCCAGTCACACGATGCTCCTCCTCTCGGAGGGCAAGCCTGTGCTGAGAGGAGAGGCGTAAGCAACGCAAACCAGTCTGCTTAGAGAAAAGAGTGAAAAGTCTGTTCACGTGGAAAGAGGAAAAACAAAGAAATCAGCTTATGTAACGTACAAACTACTGGAGAAAGGAGGAGGTGGAGGAGAAGGAGGGACTACTGTAAGCTGTTTTGTCTAATACCTCAGCCACTATGAAAGTTTTGTCACTATTCATTGTGTTGTTGTTTAAAATTAAAGTAGCATCAAGGTTAAAGGACAAGTTAGTACATTTTTCTGTTTGGTGCTTTGTTCTCCCTTTATAATGCATGGTGCTCATGTCAAATCATCTGCATTTCCTAATCCCTCTTTAAATTTATGCCTAAAATTAAGTATAGGACACAAAATATACCAGAGCACTGACCAAAAGAATCGACATTAAAAAATTGTTATGAAAACATTAGTTTATTTTGCATGGATTAAAACTGATTAGAATAATTTAAAATCTATTTTTAAATTACATAAACTACATATCGTGCTGCAGGGCACAACACAAAGATATTAGAGTGAATTATTAACCAAGGAAATACACAGTTTCAAAAAGCAAAAGGATTAACTGGATAGGGAAGTTACCCCGAGTAACTTTCTTTTATTGTTCAGAGCTCCCGCACCATGTGATCCCCAGCTGGCACACATACATCTCAGCAGGAGGAAAAACCTGGGATTTAAATCCAGCCCTGTCAAGTCTGAGAATATGAATCAGAATATAGCAGCCAGCTGAAGTAGTTTTCAGCCTCTGCACTGGTCCAAACCACAGCTCCCTGCAGCCCCTTCCGTCTCCAGCCGCTCGCAATCCCCACGCTCACACCACTGCAGAGCTGCTTGGAGGGGTGAGCACCAAGGGTTACTGGGAACACACTTACAAAACAATCCCTGAGAATCTGTTTGTCACTGAGGGGACAGCCCTCTGGGCAATTAATTGTTTCCTTTCTATTACAGATGCTGTAGGGCAGAGGGATATTGCCAAAACCAGCAAAAAAAAAAAAACCCAAACTTTCCTCCAGTTATTTGGCCATTTTGGTGCCTTATTTGTCTTGAGATGAGCAGATGCAAGCTCCACACATTTGGATTTGAAACCTAAATGGAACACATTTTTAGCACCTTGGCCAAGATTTACTTTCTTTGACAGTTTTCTTTCTGCTTTGAGTATTTAAACTGCTGAGCTAGAAAGTTGCATTTCCTCATCCCTGATACCCCTAGCAAGTAATCCCAGGCTCCTTAAAGACACATACAAATTTTATTCACCTGGATCATCAGTACACCATTAAAAGAAAAAATAGCATTAGCTGAGTTTCATAATCAGACCAAGAAAACTCCAATGCATATTTGTAGTTTGAAAGTTCACCTACAGGAGTTCAAAGCTTGTCCCTGTTGCTTGGGCTTGCACATGAAGTGCCTTTATAACATAACACTTTATTGCTCCAGGAAAGCCTTTGTTGAGAAGATAAATTTTCTGCTCAGTTTCCCACATTTGGAATAAGCCACTTTCCCCAGGAGTCTGGGTTGTCCATCTGCCAGGGAGTGAGGGCTTTGCCAGCCTTTCTTCAACCAGGTCTACCCTGCCCAACCCAGGAAAACCACTGATAATGCCTGTCATACAAGTACCTGCCAGATTTTAAATTCAGCTTGAATCAGAAACATAGGTTTCAATATTGACACAAACAATATAGTAGGTTAGAAAACTATAAGACAAATGGCTACAAAAGAATTTAAGAAACAATTATTTTAGATAAGAAATTACATAAATTGTTACTGACCACTGCAAGCAAAAAGAGAAGGGGTCAGACAAGGAAAAGCAGGAGCCAGACAAAGAGAGTCACTGTAGCTCTGTTACCACTCAGAAAGAAGGAATTTTACACACATGAAGGAAACTCAGGATCTTATTTCACTTCCAGAAGTAGCAACATTTGGACAGGTATAAAGAAGTCATAAATAAATATTTCAAAAATGGGCAGTGAACTCCTCATTTTTTTTTAAAAAAAAAAGTAATATATTAATTGTTCCATATCTATTTGATTATCTAGCAGATAAGGGGATTTGGAAGAGATTAAACTGCTAGAAGGGGAATATCTCATTAACCTATTACCCTGGTTTCACAAGTGTTCTATGCCCAACTTTGCTTTCTCTAAAAGCAGAAGCATGCAAATTGCACAATGCAAGTATTGGCTGCAAACTCATCAAGAGTGCAGCTATGTCTTCCCTGTCACCACAACATGCCTATGAACTTTAAAGAAAAGTTAATTTAAAAATAAGGTTAGTTTTATTAATTTTCTCTAAAAGGCAGATAAAGAGGCACGGAGAACAACTTGTTAAATAAAACAAACATTCTCATTAATGTGCCATAACAGTCATACTACCAAGATAAGAAGTTGCCATCATTTAGTATAATCAGAATAACTACACAGACTAAACACAGTATGCCCTTTAGTCCTTGCACAGCAGACTAGTTCTAGGAAACTGTTACCCCAAATCAAAATTATTGGCTCATATATGACTGCCTCACTCCAATAACTGAAAGTTTTCACAAATGTCTCACAGTAAATAGATGGCACTTACTTTTTTTCCACCTCCAAGCACTTGGAATACGAGCAAAGGAATACCAGCTTTCATCAGTACTTTCCCCATTTTGGAGACAATGGACTCAAACTGTATACATAACTCATTTGAATATTCTTAATGTGATGAAGTTGAGAAGCAAGTCACATGAGTACTGTTAGGAAACCTGGAAAGCTGAACTAAGTATTAAAGAGCTACGTGAGCAGTGTGTCACTGTGACACACAGCCCCCAAAACCAAATTGGCTCATGTGACAGTGAATCACAGTCCAGCACTCAGTGTGGCTGTCTTCTGCTTCTCTCCTCCTTCCTGCAGACTTACTTCAGGCACGAAGTGTTTGAAAAGGTTTGCTGTGGATCATGCATCAGAACATGATGCACAGTTTGTGTAAGCCAGTGATGGAGAGGGATTTTTGTCCCAGCTAAAGGATCAGTAATCCACCTGCACCCTGACACAGAATTCAAAAGGAGAAATTCTGAATTTCAGTATGGAAACACCTCCCAACTTTCTTTTTCCATGTGAGAGATCCACAGGCATCTCAGTGAATCCAAGAGAGAAAGGCGCCTTTCAGAGGGCTCCCATAGAGCAGTTGTGGTTGACTCACACTGATCTCCCCTTTCTCTTCTCTATTACACCCCAGAACTTGAAAATCACAGGATCTGGGGCATGGGCAGAAACAAAAGTATGCTTTTTGCTCATCCCCAAAGAGTTCCTGAGATGCTGTTAAAAGCCCCACTCATGAGCTGGGCAGCATTCTGCAGAGGGGTTTGACTTGGGTCCCAGCTATTCTTAGGGAAATGGGATTGGCTACAGGACATCATGGAGCCCTGTCCTGAAGTGACCCTCACTTCTGTCAGACCTTTCACATGCTGTCCTTTTCATGACTCCTGGCATAGGCTAAAATCAGTAACAAGAGATTTTGTGCAGAAGCCTGGATGGCTTAAACAAATACATTAAAAAAACCCTGAAGCACACAGCTTATTTAAAACTGCTGTCTTGTTAAAGTGCACCCTTCAAGCATTGCCCAGTGGCATGTAAGGAAGGAAGAAACAGCCACATCACAACTCAGGATTTGCAGGCATATAATAAATAAAAGGACTGGGGGGAATTTTATATTAAGGAAGTGAGCTCCAGAGATTAGTGATCACTAGAAAAAGGAGGAGGTAAAGTCCACACAGAAGTGGGCTGGGCAAGGAGAATGTTTAGGAATGGGTATTCAGGACTGCTGCAACAAGGAAAAGCAACAATATCTTTAAAAAGATAGGCAGATAACCCTCAACAAGGTGAGAAACACTAGAGGACACTGGATCTGCAGTCCAACAGAAACACATTTGTTGAAAGGACATTTTCCCCTCCAAATTCTGAAAATCAGGAATATCTATCACTCTCCTCTCTAGCTCTCCTGGTTCACATGCAAGGAAATTGTGACTTCATCACATTGCAAGAAAAGTACTCTCAAGGTAGAGGTGATGAACAATTACCATGCCATAATTAGAAAGTAAATAACCGTATTTTTCCATCCTTTTTTGTTTCCTTCCAGCTCAGCTGTATTATGTGTCCCAAAGAAAAAGCCTGTGGTTGTGCTCAAAGAACACACACTAGAAGTTCTTAGAGGAAAAGGACTTTTTGTCCTATAATTGCACAGCATTTATCACTGTAGCATCTTGTTGTTTGCAGTTTAGTTCAAGAGTAAGAGTAATACCAGCAACTACAAAACTCTCCAAACAAATATGAAATGGTTGCAATTCAGTGAAATCAGAGAACTATACCAAAGATCATTGCATGCCTTCTAGTCTATTAGAGTTCACAAAAGGACCTATGGTAACTCTATGTTTTACACTAACCATATAAAGCTGGGTTTCTGTAGCTTGAAGTACCTTCCATACTTGAAAAAAAAAAAAAAAACAAAAAACCCCCTAAAATCCAGGAATGTGTGATTTATTTGTCAATTAATCTTGTTTAGTAAAGAAAGATCAGCAATTGTTATAGGATTTCTGGTTTTAGACATGAAAAGTGGTCAAAGGGTACGCCTCTGCCAACTGGGTTTGATTTGCCAATTCTTCTGTTAAAAAAAAAATGGTTTGACAGTTTTTATTTCTAAAACCTCCTTTCTATATAGACAAATGATAAATATATATCCTGCAAAATCGTGCTATGATTTAGGGAAGCAGCCATTAGGGAAGCAGCATTAATTCTAATTAAAGTAGCTTTTGGTCATACACAAACACACAAAGCACACGTGCATCCCACAAAGAAAGGCCATGACCCAATACAGGAAGACCAGCACACAGAACTGTCATTAGATTCAGCAGTACAGAGAAAGGCTGAATTCCTAACTTTAAAAATTACACCTTCCACATTAAAAATCCAAACAGACTCACAAAATAAGCAGATAAGATTGTAGGGACTGTGATTTCATTTCCATATAAAAATCAAATCAGGGCAGTCAGATACTAAAAATAAAGTACAAATTATTCTTGGTTTGAGTTAATAAAACCTGCATGGAGGATTCACAACAAACAGCAGAGCAAAATGCATTAATACTCTTCTGGGCTAGATAAGACTACACAAAATACGATCAGGGTAAAAAAGGGATTGAAAAACCAGTCAAATATTCTTTATCTGACAAGAAGCAGTAGGAAATGTTTGGGTAATCCACTGCAGAAAGCCACAAACACACAAGCCCCATGGCTTACAGCATCAGTTTATGGATCACCCATGTCATTTTTGCAACTGAATTTTAGCAGATGCTGAAAGCCATATTCACCATGAATTTGTTTAGTCTTTCCCTGAATCCCATTTACATTTCTTAGACAGAATATGTGACAGTGCAGGCATTTTTAACCTATTCCACCTTAGCTCTGACTCCATGCTTTCTGAGGAGGAGAAACCTGAAAGCACAAGACATTTTCCCTTTCACCTTCCTCCATCCTCCCTGTCACACCACAAAAAGTATCAGACGAGCTTTCTCCAGAACACATCAGTTCCTAAAAATCAGAGAAGCATAGAATGATTTTGATGGAGATCATTCAATCCAGCCCTCCTGCATGGGCAAGGACAACTTTCACCAGACCAGGACAAAAAAAATGTCACTATCTGTTCACAATTCTTTTTTTCAGCCTCAAATATATCTACAGCTGTAGTCTCCTTACTTTGTCCTGTTAGGGCCAATATAATCTAGTATTCACAGGACAGTCAGCAAACTGGACCCTTCTTCACAGAGTTTTTTTCTGCCCTGCCATTAATACATAGAGCTGATTTTTTTTCCAGTCCATCCAGCCTTGTGTACCCCAACTTTCCAGAGAAAAATGATCACAAGGAATTCAACAAACCAACTCGATTCAAAAAGGGAAGGTAAAAATACATACAGTGGTAACAAATAAGACAATGTAGAAGTGCATTTCAGCTTTTGGAGCAGTAAGGGTCAAAGACCAGAGAGAGCTATGACTGTTTTTAATAGTGAAGTTGTGCTTATAGTTAAACATAGCCTTTGAGACCACATCCGCACTAATGAAACTGTAATTTCCTTGAAATTATTGCCATCCACCAGGCCTCATCAGCCAGACAGTAATGACTTTTCATCATTTATTTCAACACAAAAACAATCAATAAGCTTCCCCCCCCCCCAGCTCCTTTACTGCTATTTCTGAACTCTAAAACCCAGAATCAGAGAAGATGCCAGCTATAAAACAGACACAGCCAGGTTTCATTGTTGTCTTTGTTATGGAAGGAAATTCTAAAACACCACTTGATTTTGTGATAAACGGGATTAAAGCAATGCAAAGAAAATCTTAATCCATTAAAACATGATGAACAGACTAGAGTATCAAAGAGCAGTAAGTAGATCACATTGTATTGAGAGGCTTTCCCCTCTCATCATGACTGTGTCCTGGGCATTGTTTTGCACTGAAGATGTTTAGCATCAGATTGAGGGAATATCACACTTCTACTCATACAAACAGAGGACACTCCATGGAATACACATATACACAAAAAAGTCACCTTAGCTGCCAACTGAAGTTTTAGTCCTGTGTTAAGCAGCAACTAAAAAAGCATTCTACAGTTTTCACAATTTTTCAACAGTGGGAAAATTTTGGAATATTTGGAATATTTTCAGGCAAAACAGAGAAACACCAGGAATAAGACCAGTAAAATCAGTGACAAACATGGAAAATTTAATTTAGAAAGGCTGTATTTTAAAACCAATCAGATCAGCTTCATAAACACATACACACACACAAATGTTCACTCTCTTACGACGTAACCAGGTCACAGCTTGCAGAGCAAGTGGGCAAAATTCGTGGGCAAGGCTCTTCATCTACAATATTCCAGACTAAGGTTTTAAAATGAGCATTTCCCCAAAATAACAGGATGCTAGCAGACAACAGAGGGGTGCAGCATTGCTGACTTCACTGAGGGCAAACACACTACTAACTGTATTTCATCGTATTAGATTTTAAGTGTTGTGTTTCAGTTCTCAGGCAAAGCTCTAATTCCATCACTGAGCCTTTGAATTTATTTTGACTTATAGCAGCTATCTTTAAGAGTGTTTGTAGCAGCTTTCACAGTTGAAAGTGACTTACACACAGAAATCTTGACAAGCCAAGGGACTAAAACACTTGCCAGTTACATTCTAGTGGGTGGCCAAGTCATAACAGCAACATAAGGCTCCAAGCAATGGCGTGAACAAGAGCTACTGAAGAGAACAGACATCAAAATCTGTCTTGGAAACTGCTGTGACACATAGAGCTGCCAGTGAACTATTTCAGCTACAGAGAAAAGTGGAACAGGATCTTTAAATAAAGGCAACAGGTGATCTTACATAACCTTTTGATGTTTTAGAGAGCTGGACAACACTCAGCCACACTGAACCAGTAAAATGAGCATAAATTATTTATTCTCTGTTTCAATCTCAATATAACAGCTACAAGCATGGTATGGGAAGCCAAAAAACTATTTTGAATCACAAAAAGCCACGTCATTCTTTCACTTGTCTTCTCGAGCATCAGTGACCTCCTTAACTAATGGAGGAGAATGAAAAAATAAATAAATATTGGCTTGTGTAGAAAATAGGACAGCAGTGTAGGAGAACACAAAGAATGCTGATACTGAGGAGGAGATAAGATGAAGAAAAATTCCAGGTGAGAAGTTCAGGCCCTGCCCTGCAGGAATGACTCATTAAAGAATCAAGTTTTTCTTTAAAGTATTATTACAATCTCTTGAGATCATTTTCCCTCTACTACGCAAACAGCAGCTATGTTCAACACCTCTCCAGGAAATACACCACGCCACCCATGGCACTACTTCAAAACAAATCCCTTGGTTGTAGAAAAGTCTACAATTCAGGTCTTCTACAACCTCAATCCCCAGGTCGTGAGCCTTTGCTGAAAGGGTTTGCATAAATCTTTGTTTCAATCTTAGCTAAAAAAAATTTTAAAATATACTTACAACTATAAACCACACCAACACCTAATTGAGCAGGTGAACATGGATTTTGTTTTGGTTTTTGGCAAGTGTTACTACAAGTAGAAGTGGAACAGACAAGTTACAACACTGTTTAATATCAGGGTTAGCTGCACCTACACCCTTTCCATGAAGGTAAAGTGCATCTGTGGTAGTGAGAAAACCACAACCAAAAAGTAGAATCTGAAGAAGGCACAAGCCAGAAAATGTCTACAGATAGGCAAGAAGAACTACACAAACACTTGTCATGAAGGTTCCTCCAAAGATCAGCAGCTGGAGAAGCACTTCTACTTGAAAAAGCACTTCTGCTAGCCATCTGTCAGGACCAGAAGGCTTTCTCCCCTCAATTCAAAATCTGGCTGCCCTGGGTTACCATTCATCTGAAGCACTGAACACTGGCTTGAGCCCAGAAAGCATCATCCTGATAGTAGAATTCATGCCTCAAAGTGCCCGCTCGAGTTTTCTGCTGACAGGGATCTCATGACATTGGCAATGAGTTCAATCTTTATTGTTCATTTTCTGAAGCATAGTGTAACACTGACTTTTCATCACTTAGCAGAGTTTAAAGTTCTCTTTAAAGTTTGCTTCTCATACCATAAGAGTCTGCAATTTGCTGTATGCCAGAAGAAAATCCAGCTGATCATCTAAATGGCACGTAAGTTATAAGGCTACTTGTGACTGAGGGTGGCAGTGGGGAAATCCTACACAAAAACCCCTCGGTGACCAAATGGCTCCTTCCAGTCCTGAGCTCCACATTCCCAAATGCACTCAAGGAATTGCTTGGCTGAGATATTCATCAAAAAGTAAACAATTCCCATGGCTCTTATAAGTCCAAGTAGTATTTTTATACTGAAAATTAACAGCTAATTATATAGTAAGAGCAACTGGATGAACGGGGTGGGGGGGGAGTGGAAGAAAAAATTCCCCTTCAAGATATTCTGCAGTCACATTTCTTCCCATCCTGTTCTTCTTCCAACTTTGAATAACAATTACTTGGGAGGAATATTTTCTGAAACAATTTGCAGAACACCTCTGAGTCTTCAGGTTCTTCAGTTACACACCTTAACGAGGTGGAAGCACAATGAAGGACAGAAGTACTTCTGCACTAAATGCAAGCTCCTCTGGAAAAGACTAAAAAAACCTACAACAATTCACAAAAATAAGTCATCTGCCAGTCTCTCACCATGATTTAGTTACTCACCATCTCACTGCAGAGGTTTAGGATGGTGATCAGCTTTAGAACAAATTCAACCAATTTGATGTTTTCTGAAATCTGGTACAGTGCTTTCCAGCATCGTGGGAAAAATAAGTGTTAATGCCTGAATTTTGACCCCACCCAGAGAAAGCATAAAGGCAGCAGCAATTTTACGTGACTAAGGCCCAGCAAACAGACCAACAGCAGCAGCGCCTGTGTCAGCAGGTTTATCCTCCCACATCCAGAGGCTGGAGAACTCCATTATTCCATGGGACTTGCAAAGAGAACAGTTTGTAAACAGGCACCAGGACTTTCCAAAACAGCTGGCCCTTCAGAGAGAGCTGCAGGCTTTAACCTTGAAACAGCCGTGCTGCTGTAAGGAGACAGTGAGGAGCCTGACCTTTTTTGGTTTTTTTTGTTTTAATACTCTCTATACAGGAGTAAATGGCAAAAACAAAGTGCATTGAAAATGAAGCATGTTTAAAACCTTCACCAAGCAGCCTGAACACAATGTATAAATAAACCCAAGTCATGTCAAGCAGCATTCCACAGTCATGTGTCAAGTGAAAAGCAGAAAGACTTGTCTGTTTGAAGCAAACAATTGTGATCGTTTATGCGCAAGCCACTTTCCTATATATTGACTCAGGATTTTACCATTTAATGACAAGTTTCCTGAAAGCTTAGTGAGTACAGACACTATAAACAAGATTATTATGAGCTCATTATATACTAGGTTGCATTTCTAGACACTATTTAGTTGAGTGCTCATTCAAAATGCCCTTTTATTGCCAGATGATATACCTAAGTTTAGCTTACCCACTTAAAATTACCCCAACCAAATACTCAGTATGACCCATCATCTCTGCTGGCCCCCAAAGCCTGTATTTTAGACTAAATCTCCTTCAAGAGATCATGTGGCAGATTACATTGACAATCACTTATTTGCATTAAGCAGAAACATCAGAGCCACTTGTAGTAATCTACCTAAGACTAAAAACAAAAAAAAAAAAAGCCATTTAAAAAAAATATCATTAGTTTTCACCAGACATTTAACAGTTCCTCTCTTACATGGAAATGGGATGTCTACTATGAAAGGCCAGATGCTCAAATGGATTAAACAGTGTCTAGCCTTTAAATCCTGCATCCACAAATCAACAGTGACCTAGTGACCTAAAGTAAAATTTAATAATAAAAAAGTATCCAACAGACACATATAGACCGATCAAGACAGAAATTAAAAAAAAGATTTAAAAAATTGTTTGCCTAAGACTGTTTGGACATTTACATGGTGCTCATGAGAACAGAGTAGCTGGAAAGCGCAGAATGTGCAGCCCCCTATTTATCCTTGACACAGGTTTAGCAGAGGCAGTGGGAAAACAGGCTCCTCAGCACAGCCCCAGCTAGCAATCAGAAGAAATCACCTCTGGAAAGAGTACACAAGCCATTACCTTCCCGCCCTTAGGATTGTTGCTGTCTCTGAAGAGTTGCCAGCCAGACAGGAATTCACACGCAGTGACAGTGAATCCTGTGGGCAGCAGCTGCCTTCCACGAAACAGAGCAGGGAAGAGAAACACATCCCACAGCAGCATAACCTTGGGAGGGCTGCCCTTCACTCCAGGCAGGTCCAGGATAACACCTGAAGGGTGAAAGTCTAATCTCCTTCCAAGCACAAAAGCCAATCTGCCCCCTTCCTCCTGACAATGCAATTACAGACTTGGCACTTGCACGTGTGAACAAGTCCGATGCAGCCCATTAAGAGCAAGTTTTGCATAAATTATCAACTTCAAAGGCAATGCAATATTTAAATTCTGGGGAAGGAAGGGAATTTTTAAAAAGGGGTTTTTTTTCATTACAAGTTGATACAGCTTTTATTAAGGGTGTTCACCCAATTCCACCAATATGAGAGTGTTACATGATGTCTGAAAGGACTTCAGGCACATATACCAGCCTCCCACAAGCACAAGAAAAGCTCATTCACCACAAACAGTTAAAGCACTCAAAGAAATAAAAACCCTCTCAACCTCCCACACACACTTTTGTTAGGCACCAAGACTTGAAAAGCATCTTGTAGGTTAAAAATTTATCTTAGTTAAATATGTTGCAATCGTGACTTATTAACTCTATCAGTAACTTTCCATCCAGACTCCAATGCCCTGACATTTTCAGTGCTTAAAAGCAGAGGACAGAGCGGTTGAATTAGCACTGACACAGTTTTAATTAACAGCCTCTAGTAGTGTTCTCCCCTGCACCAAATAAAAATGGCAGTTCTGACAAGAGGGATGCAGCATAAGACCTTTATTTGAAAAGGGAAAGCCCATATGCGACTAAAAACATCTGCTGAAGCAACATTTTGCATTTTTGGGCGGCAAAATTTTCATGTCCCTCATTTAAGTCAGCAATTTGAGTTGCACTAAAATGTTCACCATGAAGATATTAGGGAAAAAATTAATACTCCTAGCTCCTGCAACACAGCAAAAAAAGTATTTTATAGGACAAGAAAACCTTACAAGGATATACCTTGAATTTTATTTTCCCCTTTATATTAAATCCAGCCATCAAAACAGTCACAATATTTGAAGGGAATCCCAAAAACTCATGTCAAGTCTTTATACAACTAAGCTGTATAAGAGAAATAGTCCAAAATGTTTGATCAGTTGGTGAGTTAGAAAGAGGGAGAGAGGGTGGGAACGAGGAGCGGAAAACCTGCTCCTGCATTCTGCCTCCCTTACACTGCTTCCTTGGGCAAACTGCAAAAAAACCCCTAAACATCCATTGTATCACCAGCTCTGCTCACACATTTCCCCCTCGTCTCACCCTTCATGACAGTAGGAAAACCAAACACGTATCACATCCAAAAAGAAATCACTCAGACAAAAAGCAACCAGCGTGAAAAGACACGTAAATCAAACAGATCTGGCAGCAAAGAGCATTTCATAAAGACGAGAGACATGGATTGCTCCATTTGTGTCCGTTCGGCCAGTTATTGTTCTGACTTACTCCTTTAACTACCCCAGATTAAACTGCTTGAACTGCAACAGACAAACGAAGAGCCTTAAAATACAATCCGCCCCACACCCTCCTAACAATAAGCATTATTTCCGTGGTGCTGCCATCCTCAAATCTTAAAGCCACTACCTCAATTAAAAATTACCTACATACAAAATGAATTTAGCACCGACCTTGCAAAAAGCTTGCTCCTCTTGGCTAGAAATCATTAACAGTTTTGGTAAAATCCTTTTATGTGCTCCTCCAGCTAGCTAATTCCAGCCTTCCATTAACGCACTCCATTGCAGATAATTGCCGACAGCACACGCTCCCCTGCTTTTGCTGGTTCCCAACCCAGCGAGGATAATCACATTCCAGCAGGGAGCGAACAGATGGCAGCCTCCATGGTAACCAGTCCTCTCCAGCTAGTGCTAGCACTGGGAGACTCCCGGGGACCGGGGCAACAAGCGCTCTTTGTGCTCCAGCCTCGCAAAGCCCGAGCGCAGCAGAGCCGGCTCCGGGCGGACTGGGCATGCCTGGCAGGTGCCCTGCCTTCGCAGGCAGCCGCGGCACCTGAACAAAAGCTGGCGGCCAGCTTTAACCTTGACACTGCCTGTTCCCGCGGCGTGCAGGGGGTGAAACACCCGCTGACATGGAGGTGAAGCTAAGCGGGAGTTCTGTTTGCTATTAAAACGGGGAAATTAGCAGGGAGCTGGTTTTCCCTTGGCAAAATTATTTTCTGAAGGCAGGCTTATTTTCCCCTGCATGGGTTTGATTTCAGCACGATTGGAAACGTTTGCTGCCTGATCTCTATCTCCCGGACTTTGAAATTGCTCCCCTCAAGATACCATAATCTATTGCTCAACAAGAATTGCACAGACCCTCTGTTTTGGTCTCAGGGCTTCTGTCAGGCTTATCTGCTCTGCATCAGCCGAGATCAATGCTGATTCAGCACCAGGCAAAACTGCCCTGTCCCTGCTGCACTGCCAGGAGAGGTGTGTCTGGAAAAGCCTTTTTTTCCATATCAAAGGTGTGCCTGAAACCTCTGCTCTCGCTGGGCCAGACCCTGCACAGCTCCACACCTACAGTGAAGGTGTGTGCACCAGCTCAGAGAATTCCCACTGATGATGTCTGCAGGGAAAAGGGAAGTGGCTTTTCACATCCAACCGATAAAGATCTTCTCTCAAAATAAAAGGGCTTTGAAAGAACATATTAAGGTTTTAAATACTGATGAGTTGCAGAGTCTCAAAATATTTAAGGTTTGAAACACTGAATGGACAATAGCCTTGACTCACACAAACTTTCTCTGCTTCACTCTCAAAACCACTCAGTGCTTATGACTAACAGTGTGTCAAAAAACTGGGTAATTTTACTTGAAGCTGAACCAAATTTGGACCTCAGGTTCCTGCATACTGACTTAGGTCTAGCAAATGAATCTT
Source organism: Onychostruthus taczanowskii (assembly GCF_017590055.1). Taxonomy (NCBI): domain Eukaryota; kingdom Metazoa; phylum Chordata; class Aves; order Passeriformes; family Passeridae; genus Onychostruthus; species Onychostruthus taczanowskii. The sequence continues at coordinate 3,322,749 of NW_024498685.1, forward strand.
TTGAGGAAGGGAAAATGGTTTCCTTTCTCCTTTAATCTTCTAGGTGGTCCTGCAGAAGAGCTTATGTTCCTCTAAAAGACTGAAAAACCCTGAGCTGGACCCTGCCATCACAAAAACATGTCTTCTTCTGCAAGTGGTTTCAGTCACAGAGCTCTATGATTTTCTCTCTCCTCCCACCCAAATTTTCAGTTTTCCTCATCCTCGCTGCACAAGGATGTTTATTTTGTTTCACAGCAAGCCCAGTGAAGTTTACATTGGTAAGAGACACCACTATTAAACTGCTGGTGCATTACCACTGGAAGCCTTTCAGATCCTTGCTGACAGCACAAAAGTATCTGAAATCAAAAGGCCCCACCACAAAAAGCTGAAGAGGACCCAGATTTCAGAAGGAACTCACAGAACTCACAAGGTTACTGTGGATACTGGTGAAAGGTGTGGGACAAAACCCACGTCTGACAACTTGCCCTCCAGGACTAGTAGACTATTCTGACTCATGCTGCTAATTTCAATCCATTCTCTTCCTCTAAATAAGCAATCTTTACATCATCAAAAAATTCTTAAGCTTATATGGACACCAAACCTGATTATCCATCAGCAACAGCAGTAAAATAAAGTAAGGGAAAAAACTAGTATCCTACTCAACTTGCCAGTTGTTAATAACAAAAAATTTCATCATTAAAGAATCATGATAGGCAGCAACACCATTTCCTTTTTGCCTCTTAAAAATAAAGACAGTGGCTCAGAAATTAGGTTTGATGTACTTAGAGATTTTTATGCATTTATGCCTTTTGGGGGTTAAAAATGGAGCAATTGCAATTCTTAGCAAAATTACTTCAAAATTATAGGGATTCAAGTTCAGTTTCGGTCTTTTTTCCATCATGAAAGGGACACCTCCTACAAAACAGTTTTCTAGATTTATGTTAATTCCAACTTTGTATTTAAAAATTAAGTTGTTTACTGAAATATTATAAGCCATCTTGGTATTGGAAAACCTGTTCCATACACCATAAAAACCCTTAGACCATCTGTTCTTGAACAAGAACTAGCTGTACTCATTATAGGAGGATTGCTAGCAGAATGAAGGGCAACAGCAGTCAAAATCCATTTCAGCTTCTTACTTGGCATTTCTTTAATTATTCGGTCTGATTTTACAAAGACACAATGGGAAACGAATCAACTACGTGGAGCAGCCATCACGCAAGGGAAGGGGCAATGGGACAGACTACAATCTTTGATAGAAGCAATAGGTAACATATATGGAGCAATGCTTAAAAAAGTATCTTCTGTTCATATGACAAAAGTTTTATTCAAGCTCCTTGAAAGGGACAGAGGAAAACAGCACATCCAAAATGATTCTGAGGAGGGGTGGACATAGAAAAAAAAATTTAGTAATCTCTCCTTTTTTGGCTCAGAGACAGAAGTTTAGGAGTAAACTGGTTTTAGCTGGAAGACATGAATGGAAAATAAAGAACATATTGACATCCGGTGTCCTGAACTAATTCCATTGTAAGGATTGTCTTTCACAACAATGACACCATGTGCTTCAGCTTTTCCAATCCCAGCTGCTATCTGACAGACCAAGATTTTGCCATTTTATTCAGGTTGATGAAGTCTGAAACTAAGCTTTAGAAATTTATGTTTTTCAAATTGAATGGGGGTGGAGGTGTCTTTTTGGTAATGACCACTTCAAAATCTATTCACCCAAACCAAGTTATGTGAGTTTAGAATGAGGTATATAGACAGCAGTTAGTCACCATTGTCTGCATAAGATTTGAAAGCTTTCACTAAAACCAACCACAGCACCTAAGTAAGTGGCATGTCAGGCCACACACATGCATGGTTTCAAGTTGTTGCCCATTTGTTATACCATTTTTTAGAGTTCCACTGAAACAGGCTTGTAATTCCTGACAGTTGCAACATTTACTGCCAGACAAAGTAAAACAATACAACATTGATCTGCTCTATTATAATATCACCTTTGTTTCTATAGAGAAATCAACTTCCATGTAAATATAGACTCATAGAATTGTTTGTGCTGGAAAAGACATCCAAGATCATGGAGTTCAGCTGTTAACCCAGCACCACTGTATTCTCCACTACACCATGTCCCCTGGTGTCACATCCACACATTTTTTAAACACTTCCAGGGATGATGATTCCAGCACTTTCCTGAGCAGCCTGTTCCAATGCTTGATAATCCTGTCAGTGAAGAATTTTTTCCTAAAATCCAATCTAAATCATCCCTGGTGCAAACTGAAAGACAGTTACTCATTACCTGGGAGAAGAGCCTGACCCCCACCTTGCTATAACCTTTCAGGGCATTGTAAAAAGTTTTAAGGTCCCCCCAGAGCCTTCTTTTCTTGTCTAAACATCCCCAGCTCTCCCAGCTGCTCTCACAGGATTTGTGCTCCAGACCCTTCCCCAGCTCCAGCAGCTCTTTCTCATAGTGAGAGGCCCAGAACTGAACACAGAATTTGAGGTGCAGCCCCACCAGTGCCAAGCACAGGGGCACAAAATGGTCACGTGTTCCTTTTAGCTCCAAATCATCCAGTACTGAAGAAGTGGACCTCAAGGGAAATAGGATGTCTACATTTTTAAGAGCATTAAAAAATACATCTATTCTCATAAGTAAGCATAAAGGCTCTGAAGATGCAAAAGGAGACCTCAGGCTGCACTCCTGTTACTCCCATTACTTCCCCAGCGATTTCAGGCTCCTCAGTGCCACAAGAAACAAGACTATGGCATTTATTTTTCTTTCACAGGGTGCCCTGAAAGGAGATGTGTGCTGGGCTTGGAAAAACAGGGTGGCTGTTTTGCTTTTGTTCTGACAGGCAGTGTTTGATGCACAATGTCAGTGTTCCAAGTGCAGAATCTTTCCCTTCCAAACTGCTACTGTTTACAGAAGGGGATTTGCAGCAGAGAGATGAGCTATCTCCTTCTCTCCACCTCAGTGACACTGTCTCCGTCCGCTGCAGCCATCCTTCCTCCAATGTTACAACAGCTGTTCCTGTGGATGTCTATTTTTGGCAGCTATCACTAAAGGACAACAAAGAAACACAGACAGAAGTTTTACTAGGCCACCTTAGTGATCTGTTTGGTCCACAAGCTTGGAAGTTATCCTTCCCTCCTAGGCAGTTCTCCAGAATAACTTTCCAGTTACAGAAATATAAGAAACAAGACTTTTACTGTTATGTCTCCAAAGATAGCTATTTTCAGATCAGGCAGGGCACCAGCCTGATACACAGAAACACATTCTGTAAACTAGAATTGCTTTCATTTCCAAGCAGTTTATGGCACCTCTCCCACTCAGCTGTGTCACTACTGGCTTCGAGTTAGTAATGCCTGTAGCAAAGATATTGTTTCTTCCTAAAGCCAATACTAAAGCATATCTAGAGTTATCCAGGCACATTGATTAATATAATTTTCAAGTATTATGGAAATTAAATTATTTAAAATCTAATTTCAAGAAAATTCAGCTATCAAAACACTCTAGATTTCAGCCCCTTCCTCTAGTGAAGAAAATCCTCTTGCTAACTGCTGATAACAAAGACACAGCTAATTAACAGAATTTTACATTGTAAACACTGAATTATTTTCATGTCAACAGCAAAATGTAGTGCACAGAAGAATTGTTAAGGAGATGTATGATTGCACAGGGTCCCTCAAGAGCACACTGCAGTCAGGCCTTGCACATCCAAGGTATGAAAGAGCTCATATTGGTGCTACCCACCCAGCAGCAAGGGGGCTGGATCTGGCTTTGCAAGTGGTGCATGAACAGAGAGAAATGGAAAGCCAACATCAAGAGGCTTGCCTCACAACAGCAGAATGAGCTGTCACACTAATGCATTCAATTAAAAAAAAATAAAATCAAGAGGTATGACAAAAGTACAGCAGATTTCAGCTAAAAACTCAGTTTGTCTAGGTAGGACAATTCAGTTCACTGTCTGGAAGCACCCAACAATAGGGCACAGCAACCAGCAGACGTGCCTGATTATTTCTGCAATCTCACAGAGTGTTTCCATGGAAAAGCAGCAGCCTCCTAGGTTTAACATTCAGCGTCTGACAGCTGAGCCAGCCAAAGCTCAGACTCAGAAGGCTCAAAGAGAGATCACAGACAGCTCTTTGGATGTGGTTCTGAGCAATGCAAGACTAAATCCAGCTCTGAGGAAGAGCCCAACCCCAGGGGTTCTGCTCTGTGCCTTTTATTTACCAGTTAAGTTCCAAATGAAAGCAGAACAGACATCAGAGCAGCACATGGGTGGGAGCTGTGGCCACAGGGCTTTCCTTTCTCCTTAGGCTTCACTAAGGAGTTTCTGAAAAGTCTGTAGAGGAACTGAAGGACTGCTCTTGGACAGAACTGGCAAAACAAAGATAGAAATGCTGGAAGAAGAATAGCCTATACTTTCCCTCCTCTATAAATTATCCCACAGTAATTACCAAAACCAGTAGGAGAGTAAGGAAATGTAGAGAAACCGATGCAACCACAATGAAGTAACTCACGACATTATGGGTATTCAGTGAGCTTGTCTCCTCCACGCAGATACAGGAAGCTCTCATACTTCATCAATCCAACTTGGAAAGAAAAAAGGCTGTTATAACTCCAGAACTTTAAGTTAGTCTTTGCAGAGGTAATCTGAGGTACAGCAGGAGCAGTGGTATTTGAGCAGTACTAAATATTACATCATGCTTTAGCCCACTGCATGTGGATAACTTATTAGTGGCAAAGAATACAGCAAAAATTCTTGAAATGCATCTAGCAGATCCACTCATATAATACACATTGATTTGATTTAAATTCCTTTCCAAACTCATCAGGCACCACTTTGCTAGAGGTTTCTAAGGTCTAGAGACACCAGTGCCAGATCCAACCCAAACAAGCACTTTTCTGGGCAGTCTGTAACAGTTCTCAGAACAACACCATATTCATTTTACAATACACCTTGCTTTTCACTACCCAAAATCTCCTTCCACAGGTCAACTAAGCACAAAGCCATCTAAAAAAAATCCCTCATTTTGGAGGGTATTTCATCAGGCAAACTTGGAGCATGCTCCTTCCATGTCCACAGTTGACAGTTCCACTGACACGAGGAAGAAAAAGCAGCATCACAAGATTCACTGGTAGCTGACAAGACAACAACAACAAAACCTAAAAATTCTACCCACCTCCCCTGCTAGCTCACACAAGAGAGTTAGCTTTTTTTACAACCCAAATTTACAGGGCCACTTGGGCCAAGAGTAGCTATCTGTTCCACTGGAGCTACTCAAAATACTCCTGGGTTTTATTTTTGTTTATATTTCAATGGCTTGGAGATTTCATTGCAGTCTACCTCCTCCCACAAGAAGAAGCAACTATTTTTACAGCTGTGGGGGGGAAAAAAAAAGGAAAAAGAGGTTCTGCCAGAAACTGTTTAGAAAATTTTGATGAATACTGGGGGCCTTGGTTACAGTTAGGACTTCCAGGTGGACTTCTGACAAATATATGGTGCTAGAGGGATACAGCAGGTTGTCTCTATTTCAGATCATTTTCTACAAAAGTAATCAGCCCAGTACAGTCTATTGCTGCTGGCAGCAAGCACCTTTTGAAAGCTTTTGTATTATTATTGCTAGTAACATATAATGCAACAAAGAGGGATCTTGCAAGGATTGTATTATTTTGCTACAAGGAAACACAAAAGAATATTAGCACAAGTCACTGCAGTACCTTGAAAGGTCTAGAATTTTCATAGTTTGCCTTTAATTGCTTTTAATGCACATAAGGGAAAAAAAACAAAAAAACCAAACAACATAAGACACACCTACAAAGAAAGACTCCACATTCTGAGAAATGAGCAAGACTGACACACGTGCAGAAAACAGAACTAATAAGCTGATCTTGTTCACTGAAAAAAATTTTAGAGACACTTTTGAAGTTTTGATTGTCTTTGCACTGGTGAGAAAAATGAGTCCAAAGAATGTAGTATCAGCAGGGATGAATAATTAACTGCATTTCAATGTTCCTTAATTAATACAATATAGTGCAAGTGTGTATATATATTGTATATATGCACTACAATAAAATATTTTCCATCCAGTCTGCCTGTACTTACATTTTAAACAGCTAGGGTGTATTTTATATTTTTATATCTAGAAATATATCTATAAATACATGTTGATATACTTAAACAGCACTCTAGTAACTGTATTACCTACACTTAGCTTCCAGGAAAATAAAACCTTTGGCAATGCACTGCAAAGTAATGATGTGGGGGACCACAGTGACACTCACCCCTCGTCTCCTATCCATAATTTCAAAGATCATCACTATTCTCAGACTGCATGTGACAGAAAAATAGGAAGGAAAGGTCAGGAAAATGTCAGAAACCAAGTTCAAATTTGAAGACAAGTCCATGGTGTGCAATGAGGAAGGTCACAAGCCTCTATTTCTCTTTGTAGTGGTAACTGCCTAGGATCAACACATTCTTGTTCTGCTTCTGCTGCTGCTCATCCAAGCCATGAGAATTCAGTTTAGTGCAACTACCTCTGGATGTTGGCAGATTACTTGGTCCTCAACCACAGCAAGAAACAAGCTTTCTTTTTGAGATCAGCAGAAAAACTGGATCTAGACCACAGATTCACTCCTGCACAGATAAGTTTGGCCACAGGCTACTAGAGAAGTTCCTGGCCTCCTGCAGATTTCTAATTCTTCAAGAGAGATCTATACACGTATCAGCTACAGGCCAAGATGAGAAAAACTGTGTATCTTGTTTTTCAAATATTTCTGAGACTCTCCCAGAGGACATCTATTTAACATCAAAACCAGTAAACTGTTTAAGAAAAAAAACCCCACAAAAACAAAAGACAGCTACTTACAGCTACCCATGCCTTTTAAAGGAATGCCAGTGCCACAAGCAGAAATCCTTACATTCCAGTGATTCTGTGCAAGTAAACCTACTTATTTGGGAGGCAATCTTCAAAGTGGACATAGAATGAGCATTATCAACTCATTTTATGAAAAAGGAAGTTCTGAATTTCATAACTTAGTGACATATCTCAGGAAGTAAGCAACAAGAAGCATTTCAACACATACTAACAGCAGATTGTGTGAGTGGGCACATGTGTCAAAGGAAATGTGACTTTAGAATTTCTCCTTAAAAAGAAAAAAAATCCTTACACACTGGGAATTGTTTGTTTCAGTGCCATCAAGAATAGTTATTTTCTTTTCTACATTATGGAAGCTATATTCTAATCTCACCTTTAAGGCCTTTTGGGAACCCTCACTTCTTAAGAAAATAATGAGCAGCTCTGGCAATGCAGAATGTCTGTTACTCTGTAGAAGAGCAGTCCTGTATTTTAGTTTGTTAAGAACTGGAAACACATTAATAAGTTGAGAGAAAGGATTTCTAGGAGTTACTTTCACTTGTAGCCTCACTATTCTTTTGACAGTAATAAACTGTCTAGTAGTAAGTTATTATTTTCCTGTAGCAGGAAACTTGTAAACAAGACAGGTCTTGTAATTTGCTCCTCCATTTTTGCTTCTCGTCATTGTGACCTTTACACCCAACTCCAGCAGGAGGCCTCCAATTCTTCTACTGCCACACATTTGCACCATGCAAAATTCAGCAGAAACAAGCATGCCCTAACTGCAAAAAGCTCCTGACTCCTTTCTGCATTGACTGTTACATTATTGAAATTATATGAGAGAATTTTCAGGCAAAAGAAAACGACTTGACAATTTCCACCATGCCTCAATTAAAAACAAGACAAAACAAAAAAAACCCAACCAACCAAACAAATAAAAACAACAACACCAACAAAAAACTTCTTAAGATACAGTCCCATAGCATCAGGCGTGGATGATGCCAGCAGCTCTCTAGACAGCTGGACACAGCTGTCACAGCACCCACTCCATGCAGCTTCTTCAGAAGTCCATTCCTCAATCTGATTTTTTTTAAAGCAGGAGGAGCGAAGAGTTCTAACAAAAAGGGGAGTCTGTGTCTGCTATACTATTGTTTCAAGAAGAGTGAGAACTTGCACATCAGTAAAATTATATTTAATGATCAATAGGAATTCTATAAATACACAAGCGGAAGACATAACAGGAGACTACATAGTGAAACACCCAGCCCTGAAGCAAAATTGGCATGTCTAACCCATCCTGGGAAGATAAATATGAGAAAACTACCTCATCAGAAGTATGAACTATACACTCTCAGCTTAATAGAAGAGAAAGAAGAACACAGTATTTTTTAATAGTTCTTCAGTTGAAAGCTGTCTGATGCTACCAGTGTAAATCAACCACTCTCATTTTCTCCTAACTACCAGCAGGGCAAAGATTCTCAGCATTCTCATGAAAAAATGGAGCTCAAGCATCATCCTCTCCCAATACTGTCCCCTATTTCACGCAGAAACCCTCCTGACCCTTTCATTCAAGCTCTGAATCTATAATTTGAAAGCTCAGTATGAATTATAATGATCTTTTTGGTCATATTACTTCTAGCAACCTCCTGCAGAAACAACAATAACAGCAGAAACATTAAATTTTCACACTCTTTCTTCTCAAAATTTCAGGTTATAGAAGGAAGAGATAGCTGAACAGAAACTAATGAAAGAAAAATTGTGGTTTTCAAAGTCTGTGGTTTGCAGAGTTACCTTTGACTTCAGCACTACAACCATCAGGAGTGATTGCTGTCATCAACAGGAAAACAGCTGCACCCGACAGTCTGCAAAGGGCACTTTCTCATCTGGACTCCAGTCACTTAGAATTCAGTAGTGTTATATCATATATTACATTTCCATTTATTTAAACTTATTTTATTTAAGCTTCCATAAAGCTTTTTATGACAAATAATTAAGCCTATATTGTAAGACTGGGATTTTTTTTGGGGGGGGGAGGTGGGGTGCAGGGGGCTTGACTCCTGAAATAGTCTATTTCCATTGCTTCAGTAAATTGTAATCTAATATTTAATTTTAAGCCAATCCCACAGTATCATGGGACACAATACAGCAAAATCTGTAGCTTAACAGGTTTCAGATTCAGCTGTTAATCAGTCCCTCTATTCCATAACAAGTAGAAACTTTAATAAGTTGTGACATTCACACCTGAAAGCTACAAAATGAAGACAAAGCACCCCAGAAATGATATTCAGTTCAGTCCTACATGATCCAAAACAACTAATCTCCAAGATGTATCCACTCCCCAATTCAGAGGAAATCCCAATTAAATTTAAGACATGTATTTGTCACAGCAAAGACATCTATATACGTGATTTATCAGAAGTGATGCTAAAAGTGGATATAAATACTCCAGCTGACCCAACACAGCACAGCAGCAGTGGAGGATTGCCAAACTGACCTCAAGTGCGTTCCTCTGAACACAACATACATCCTGTACCTCTGCCACTTCCCTCTGGAGCAGCAGCTGGCTGCTAGAAACACCTATGTTTCCTATGCAATGGAGAGAATGTTCAATATTTGATTCTAAAAGGGAAAATTCATCCATTTTGTTTTCACAAAGAGCTTGAAAAACAGCAATGATATAGCTGAAAGAGATTCTAGTCACAATTATTTAGCCTATGAGGACACTGTGGGCCACAAGAAGCCTTACAGTCTTCCTCAGTGATCTTTCTGGAGAGCTGAGGGATTATGATGCCTAGATTTGGAAGCAGAAAGATTTGAGAAGTTCTTTCAGGATATACAGGAAGCCTGTGTGTTAAGGGCAGTACATGATGATAAACATTTGCTTTTTAATCTCTCCTCTTTGACAGCAAGGACCTCTGCTGGATGCTGATTTGGGAAGGCAACCAACCTCTAACCCAGAACAAGCAAAATTGTTATGTGTGTTCAGAGGAATGTTTCTGTGTTCACACTATGGTCTCTCCCGTTTCCAGGAATATAACAGAACAATAGCTATGTTTGATTATATTCAAAAAGCTTTTATTTTCAAATAAACAACCAAAGTCAATGAGTACTTTGGGGTTGGACTTTGTTGCTCATACACTACATCACAGCAAAGGGAGAAAGCTTCAGAAATTCTGGAAACAGTAGCTTAGCAATATTTTACCCTCATCTATTCAATATCCAGTTTCAGTAGAAAACTTTTTTCCCTAGCCAATAGGAAAAAAAAAATGCTAACTCCTTGAAACAGGAAAATTAGATAACAAAACTGTCATTCCTCCAGTCCAATCCATAATTTGGCTCAGATTTGCAGGCAAGAAAGCAGAAGAGGAGCTGCTAGAGAACACTGACAGGCACATAAGCACTGAAGGTTTTTAGTGTTAGAGAATATTGGGGGGCAGGGTGCTGGCGGTGAGGCTGTTTGGCTGGTTGGTTTGAAGTCTTATCAACAAGCCAGGCCCTGCAGAGTTATTATTAATCATGATCAAATCACATCAGGTTGTCAACATCTGATTGCCCTTACACTTGTACATTCTGTACATGTCCCTCTGAATTAAAATGGGAAAATATTAATCAGCAGTGGCAGCCCACAAGATATTTTCATGCAGCAAAAGTCAAATAAAGTGGAAATTACTCACAGAGCTAAACAAGAACAAAAGCTCCCTAAGTTTGCTTTGTGCCAAAATCTTCATGCTATCCATATTATTATTCAGCCAATGCACACTGGAATTTTTTTTCTAAAATTTCGTTTAAATAAAAAGTGTTTAAATGAGCAATGCCATAAAATGGGGGGGAAAAAATAAAAATAAAAACCAGAATGCACACCTACACACAAAAAAGGATACACACTTCTTTAATTTGGGTCTCTACTGCAGATTCTCAGCAGCTGCCCAGCATTTTGCCAAGTCCATGGCCACATGCACCCGTGACTCTGACTCACCATTTTAAACTGCAAACACTGCTACTTTAGTTGCTTCCTAATCTTTTTATGGTTTAGGGCATCCTCATTATGACTCTGAAATGAGTTGCACACAGAAAGACATACTCTGTGGTATACACTTACACCTTTAAAAACTAAAAATAACAGAAGGATTTACAAACCACAAAAAAAAAAAAAAAACCAAAAAAAAAACCAAAAAAAAAAACCCTCAAACAAACAAACGGATGGGGCATCAACAGTTCAGATTTGCCTTCTCCAAGGATTTCTTTGACCTCTTCTGCACAGGGCTTGAACATCTTCATTGACTTGCAACATGTCCAAGACATTCATCAGAATATTTTGTTAAGACTTTCTGTCAACTACCATGACTGACATGAGACTGGGGAGGGAGTGAAGATGGGGGTGGAAATTATGACTTTTTACCTCTTCCAGAACTGAAACTATTGATATGAATGATTACATTCTCATAAGAATTTCAAAGCAGATGCATGAAGCTGGTAAATCAATTCAAAATCAAGGAAATAAATACTCAGCTACAACAGACACGTATTTGCTGTCCTACCTTGAGGAATACATTTTTGCAAGATTTGGATCCTAGAGCTCATTATTACCTTATCTGTTGTTTTTTTAATGTACCTGAACTCTTAGAAGGAAAAATGAAAAATGAGTATTCAAGAATGAATTCTATCATAAGGTCATAGTTCCTTCAGGACAGAAGCTCACAGTAACTTAAAAAATGAGGAAGATGTCTCAAGATACAATATCACATATTATATATTCAATGATAATATAACTTAAGTTCTTGCAGCTAGAGAATATAACTTAAGTTCTTTCAGCTATGGAGCTGAACTAGAGGAAGCAGGAATCATGACCAAAATAAGATTTCTTTTGCTATCCAAGACAAAGCAGATTGTGCAATTTTTTTTCTCCTTTGGGAGGCAAAACAACTACTTTATTTGCCTTACAAAGAATAGGAACCAACAAGAAAGGTTATTTCAGCAGGCCCATGCTCTGGGCCATTTATATTTCCAGTTAAACAGCCAGGCATCTAAACTCTTAGAGGAACATTTGCAGACCACAACAGGCAAGCAAGTGTTGTCAGACTCCCTCTGGATCAAGCTGCACTTCTTGCTGCCTCAACCCATGCAGTAGTTCAGTTTTGGAGGAATCACAGAAAGGTTTGAGTTGGAAGAAACCTTAAAAACCACCCAGTTCCAGCCTCCTGCCTTGGGCATCAGAGGAGTGATTGCTGTCACCTTCCACGACAGCAGACTGATCAGAGCCCCGTCCAACCCAGTCTTGAATGCTTCCAGGGATGGGGCATCCACAGCTTCTCTGGGCAACCTTCTCCAGTGTCTCTCCACTCTCACAGTAAAGAATCTCCTCTCAATATGCCCCTAAACTGGAGGCAATACTCCAGATGTAGTCTGACCACTTACATGCTCACTTTCCATGACCCAACACAGCTGGTGCATAAATTATTGTCTTATAAGTTCCCCATATCTGCATTGCTCTCTAAAAACCAGCTTCTGCTATTGCACAGAGATTTTTCCATCAGGGACTGTAAAACATTTTTGCCCATAATTAACTGCATGGAAGTTCAATCCGTTCATCCACTTCATCAATCCATTTTTCCAGTCTGAAAAAGTCCTTCTGGAGAGCATCCCTACCCTACCCATATCAGCTGGTCCCTCTTCACGTAATATCATCCCCAAACTTGCTGCAGATGCTCTGCTTTCCCTTGTCCAGGTAGTTCACAGCAGTATGGAACAGTATCAAAGTCAGGGTTAACCCAGGAAATAGGAATTCCTTTTCTTTCCCTGTCTGCCATTTGCCTGGCCTATCAATTGATCAGTGTCTTCTAAAGGAATACTAAAAGAGCTTTGGGAGCCAAATCACCTCCAGAATCACTGTCTGACCGTGTTGTCCATAGCCAAAGGGCAACATTCCCTAAATATAAGTACAACAGCATAAGGTGGCTCCTCCTCTAAGCTCAAATACCAGTTTACCTCCAGGCAAATTGCTTTGCTTAGAGCATAATTTAAAGTACAAGAATCTGATCAGTAACTGTTAGTCACTATCTGTCTCCATCTGCTATGTTTCAAGTGTTTTAAGTTCTTCCCTGTCCTGAACTGTTTGTGTACATAACAGAAAGAAAGCATAAACAAAGAAAGAGACAAGAAGAACTTTGCAAAGCTGTTCTGGTGGGTTTCTTTCCCAAGGGTCCTTTGAAGAGCTTTTGAGTTCAGTAACTTCATAGAATAGAAAGAATGTTTACATTTTTGGCATATTAAGGCATGGCACAACTATTTGTATAAAAATAAATTTATATAATAAATGTCAGAGTAACATGTTCGGTTTGGGTTCTTTGGCTTTTATTCAGAGACGGTCAGGGATTAGGAAAATATAATAGCAATATCAATTTATCATTATTCACAGAGAAAAAGTTTGCAGATAATTTTCATAGATGAAGTGCAGCACACCACCTTGGAACTTAGCTAAAGTCATATGCAAACTGGTGACACATATGGTGCCTCAGAGAATTTAGAAACTAACAAAAGCACAGCTGCTAAAATATCCCTTCAAACAATGCAGTTCATATCATGGAAAAAAACGAATTTGGACTCTTTTTCACTCATCTAGAATTTTTACTTTTGGCTGACCATTAAATCTTGCACAGTTTATTTGGGATGGAGAGGAATAGCTTACATGATTACTCTGGGCAATAGAGAGATTAAGTTTAGATGAGAGGTTAAGTTTAGACAAGAGATCATAGTCTATCAAGAAGACACCATAGAAAACGTGTAAAATTAGTTTTAAAAGCCTTTCCATTCAGAAAGGTGGCTTCACCTTCTATGAGATAAATGAGCTCCATTAGAAACTATGATACCTTACTCCTTTTCAAAGAAGAAAATTCACTCTCACCACTGTGTCCTCACTTTCAAGTGCAAAACCAGTTTAGAGATATCTGCATTTGTCACAGAGACACTTTGAAAGACAAGAAAAAATGAAACAAAACCAAAACCAAACAAATAGAAAACTATTAATGAAGAAATGTGGGAAATACGGTAATCCAAACAATGATGGAATTATGATGATATCCTGCATGGAGAACTTACAACATAAAAATTCCTATGGTAAGCTACTGAGTTGCTTCAAGAAAACTAAGTTCAAAATCTTTGTCTCTGCAATGAATTTTTTCTTCAACATATTCCTTCCTCAATTCTCTGTGCAGACCTCTGTGTGCATAACCCCAGCATTAATAATCCCACTGACTATGAACACAGGAGGAGGAAACAACCATTAATTACTTGAGGCTGTGCAGATATTTATAAGGCAAGAAAAATGAACATGCAGTTCTTGATGGCACCCATGGTGTTTTTAGGCAGTTGCATGTGAGAGAAAAAAAATAAAGGACCTCAGGAATCAAAATAAAAATCAGACTTTGTTCTAATATGGGATAGAGGAAACTGCTTTCCCATTAGAGGACAAATAAATATCACCAACTGTCTGACACAAAAGGGAAGAGGAAAACAACAGGAAAACTTGCCAGCTGGGGAAAGCGGTAATCAGCTGCCAGGGATCATGTTAGGGCTGCAGTTGCTTGTCTTTGCCAAGTTTAAAGAGTTAGCTGTTCTAAAAGTATATTTGAAAAATGCCACTAGGGAGTTTAGATACTGACCTTGTATGGAAAAATTCCACTGAGAAGACAGCAAATTTCCAGGATCCCGGGTATTTTGTTAAAAGTCATCTCATGATTTCCCAGGTTCAGCATCAAAAGAGCTATTTCAAAAATGCAACCAATGTTGCTTTTTTCCCTGCTCACATCCCTACCCACAGGGCTGCCAGTCTCCCATGTGCCTGTCTGGATTTAGTTCTGTACATCCCACTCCAAAGGGAACAACTTCTAGACTGAGAATGTTGCTACTACTATATCATCACTAATCTATTTTTACTGGCTGATGCATGGGGCTTCTGGGAAGACAGCAGATATAACATTTCTCTCGGTATTTTAAGATTATTCATGTACAGGGCTCTCAGCAATACTATTTGTTGATATTTTAGAGAAGCACTGTTAATAAGCTCACAAGTATTTTAGGACTTAAGAGCCCTAAATCTAGTGAAAAAACCCAACCAAACAAAAAAATTCAAGAAGAAAGCAACAAGGTTTTCCTCATATAACAGTGTGCTTGAAACCAAACTCCTTTTTTCAGATATTTTTAAAGTACTTTTAAGAGAAAAGTCTGTCTGTATGGCACAGCATTGATACCAAGAGACATGAAGCATGATCAAACCACCATTGTGATATTTCTGAGAGTTTAACAAAAACCCCCTTAAACAGGTAATGAAGGAAGAAGTGATGTAAAGGTGCACAAAACAACAAAAAAAAAAGCGATTCATTATATAACATCTGCACTTAGGTTTCAAACACATCACAGAGTATCAGCTGGAAAAAGCATAGAAAAGATAGATGCAGGAAGAAACCCAGATCCATAAGCACAGTGTCACATCCTTTAACACCCCCACAATCAGCTGACATTTATTTTAACCCCTCAAGACAACCAGGAAACATTTATTCCAGATTACAAACTTTTAGCCAGAAATTCTGCTACCCTTTCTCTTGAATAGAAGCAACCAAATGACCTAAAATTCACTACTTTTGAGGGACGAAGCAGATGCAATTTTTTTCCTCTGTAGCAACGAGGTTGAGTAGTACCCCATGTGTGTGGGGAGCTACTCAGCACTGAAAGTGATAATTTGCCAAAAGACTAGATGGCTATCATCAGGTACTGTTATAAAAGCTTAAACAGCTATGTAGCAAGCATGACAAAAAGTAGAAGCCACTGGAAACCACAAACATTATACTAAACAAATTCTACTGGAACCTGACAGATGATTACTTTGTAGTGTTCCCCTCCACCATTATCCCAACAGCAGCAATGCAATCATGGTTATTGTATTTCACTGCTGTTTCAGAGCAATCAGCATGGATGTTACTTTTAGTGACAGATAAATCTCTAAGGCAGTATAAACTTCCTGATGAAAAAGTAGCCAGCCAACCACTTACTGCCCTATTTATGGAACAAACTGCTCCATGAAACAGGAACCTCAATATCCTACTTCAGTCTCAAAAGTATTACCAAGGGACACAGAAGGAGAGAGAAAAACTAAAGACAGGACACCAAAGAAGCTTTCCATATGTACAGAGTGGCTTGACTACATTCAAGTGAAATTTAAATTAAAAAAAAAAAAAATAATTAACAATCACACTGCAAAAGTCAGTTAAAAAGTGTCTTCTTAGCAAAATGTGTGTTTCTTAGCCCATCCTGTCCACTGTATTAGTACATGTACAACAATGACATTTGAAAGTTCAAGTGTCAAGATGTGTAAAAGTGCAAAGAAAGTTTATCAAATTTACCATTATCTGTCAGATATTGTACCTTCCGGAGGTATGAAGATAAAAATACGTTTCTGGAATGCATTCAAAAGAAGGATAAAAGTTTTAAAAATAAACCTAACTGCAGACACTGACACCGGCTCACCAGTTTCATTTTGACTATTTGACAGACATAAAATACTAATGAGGAACACTTACTTTTTCTTTTATTTTTTAAATTTTTGTTTAAAAACGGACACAAGTTTCACAAAAACACCCAAGCTATTCTCTGAGATATCTCAGTGATCACTGGGAACCTTCACTACATAAGGCCTGCATTTCATTAAATTTGATTCTCACTGCAGTTACAGTGAAGTGTATCACAGCCTTTATGTTCCACATCTTACAGTTGTAGTGCAGTCTGATTAAAAAAAATAAGATAGAATTATCATGAGCTATTTCTAGGCAATGTCAGAATCCTAAAGACAAAAATTCACAGGAAGATCACATATCAAGGCAGTAGAGAAAAGAGCATAGGGTTAAGACTTCTTGAACTGTGGCAGATATCTCAAATAAAAGAATGTCCAAGAGACCAGGAGAGAACAGAAACTTTTGAGCCAGAAAGTGCCCTGAACAAAGCTATGTATGGCCAGCTCAGATCACTGAGGAACTCTGATGGAAAGAAGAAATAACAGTAAAGAAGAGCTCATGACAGAACCAGCTAAGCAAACAACTTTCCAGAACAGGTGTCTCTGGGAGAACCTGAGAGACATCAGCTGCACAGGAGCAGCCCTCACTCCTGCACGTCAGCCTCCCCTGCTGAGGAAGGGCTCAGCCACACCTGAGGCTGAGCTTGGAAACGGAGAGATAGCGAGTCTAAAACCCAAACTTGTCATATATCCTCACCGTGTGTAAATTGCAGTTCTCTGGCTGTAGTTGGCTTGGTTTGTCTTGGTTGCTTTAGACAGACATGAAGCAGCTTAGGAAGAAGGAAAGGTTGATTTTTTTCAAATGTGCGACAGACAACACTTCAGCTAGAAACAGTAAGTGCAGAAGTCAGCTTTGCTTTTGTTTTTTTGGACTTACAAAACCAAAACTGGATTCACCTACCCCAGCCTGGCTTCTGTAAAATTTACAGAACTGAAATGAGCAACGTTAATGTACTTTCTTCTAAGCAAACATTTTCCATTGAAAATGCTATTTCATACACATAACATCAGTTCTTTACACTGTGTTCCCAGATCTCCTACAAGGATACAAATGCCTTGTTTAAATAATCATTTTCTTTCTTCCTTGCTTCAAACCACACACAGCTCCCACAAAAGAGAAGAACTTCATGGTTCCAGCAAGACAGCAGAGAGGAAATATCTAAATAAGGCTTTTCATCTGTCAAAAAGTACAGGTAGAACAATGTAGCTCATTCTTTAGCCATATAAGATTTGTGCTTTTAAGTTATGCTTTTCCAAACAAGACCCCATCTACACTTCAAGCACAGTGAGCAGATTTACCAAAAAGAGAAAAAGTGGAAAAATAAGTCTGAACAGCAGCATTCAGTTTTGGTGGTGCTCAGTGTACTCAAAAGCTTGACTTCCTACCCTTTTTACTCTCCCCAGATGTAAAGATTCCAGCCAGAGACATCTATGGCTCTGGCTGGAATCTTAACCCCCTATCTTTGAGCACTGAAGTGGTATTTGAAGTAGGCTCCACATTCAGGTCCCACCACATTGAGTTTAGTGCAAAAAATGTAAAAGACTGAACTCCAGTACATAAATCATCTACAAAGAAAACCATTGCTAAACAGAGGTCAATAAGTGGTTTCAATACACCACCAAGTTAAACCCACTCAGGTTTGTGTGGCCATCTTGCAAACACCATGGCAAAGAAGTTTTAAATGTCCATTGGATTAGGATGGCAATCTAAATCCCACCACCAGCACCAGTGGTCTGTCAATGACCATCCTGCAACTCCTAAGTTAGAGCAGTCCTGACAGAAATCACTTCCAAAAAGACCTTTCCATTACAACAGTAGTAGGATATTAAGTGTTCATTGTTCCCAATATTAATTGAGAAATAAAATATTTTCAATAACTGAAGCATTTTTAAAGGAGAAAATAAGTCAATCCTTATAGGCCAGTGCAGGCTTCCAAGTGATATATTCTGGAATCCTGAACATTGTGAGCCCAGGAGTCAGCTGAAGGAAGGAAGCTGCTTTACTTTATGTAAAGCAGCTTTGAGTACTGTGAGATATCAGGACCTTACCCAGCATGTGTGTTGAGTGCTGTAAGAGCTTCTGAAAACAGCCTTGATCACTACCAAATCATGTTAATAACCATAAAAAGCATGATAAATTGAAGAAGCAGAATTTGGGCAGTGGGGGGGAGTCATATTTGTTTTTCCTGCACATGGCAACATACCTACGCAGAGCAAAATTGGTTAAAACAACCAAGTGGTACTAACACTTCATAAGAGAATTCCCAAAAGTTCTCCCTTTCATTTACCTTGCTCTAAAAGAAATAAGCAGTAGCGTTCCCTTTTCATGGGAAAATGAGCAGCTCTCCATTTTTGGTACTTTCTTCTGTAATTGTGGAACTAAATAGCATAGCAGAGACCTCAGCGACACGTTCTTCATCTTAAGGCAGATTTAGAATAGCCTTGAAAGAAATGCCATGCAAAGACTCATTTTCTAATAGAGCCCCCTTTTTCCATCTTTGATCCTCACAAACTCGCTCTGACAGCTACAATACAGAAGGGGTCACCACCACAAGCTGGCTATTCTGATCACCTCCGAGAAACTGGCACCCCAGGAAAGCTGCAGGAAAAGAGTTCATGGGAACAGCACATATAACAGAGTGAACAAAATGGAAATTCAAGGGCAGTGACATGCCTGGCTATTGCATAGCCATGTCATACAGTTAATGGAATTACGTGGCAGCAGTTTTTCCCAGAGAAGTAAATCACTGAAACATTTCTGAAGCGTGTCTGCCAACCACCTCATATTTAATTTATTATCCTTTCACAGCAGCAAGTTGCTCACCAACTAAATTTCCCTCATTTGAGATATGCATAAACCCTTCCTACTGATCTATTTAACAAAAATGAAAGTCACCTTTAAAAAATAGGGAAATTGTTCATAAAAGGTCTCTATTGGAGCTTGTAAATCCCACCAAAGCCCCTTGTAATTGCACACACACATTATGTATCCATACACCTTGCAGTCCCAAGCACCTTTCATTTTTCCTGAACTATTTCCAGCACTTTTTGGAAAAGAGGTTATTTATTCTTAAAGAAAGCATGTCCATTACTGCATGGATGAGCAGAGTGCCTGCTGCAGCAGGTCAATAAGGCACTGCAGAAGGGCAGCGCTGCTCTGCTCCCCCTTCAAAGACAGATCACAAGCACTGCCTTCATTAACAAGTATTGACTACCCTCTCTAATTACTGCATTTAAAACCTGGTGTTTTCACTGCAGCACAAACCTCAGCTGTCCACAGAAGCCATTTGCTCAGCTTACATTTAGCTTTTACTGACAATTTCACATGCTGAAAAAGGGGCAGAAACCATTGTTTTATACATAGGCATTTCTTCATTTCCAAAAATAGTTAAAATACCTAGAAATTCACTTACTGATATTAATGCACCAAATTATATACCTGAATCTGTTGGTTTACACATATAAAGTTAGAAATAAAAATCCAATATTCAGACTTGTAAACTAATGAAGCAGTTTTCAGAAGAGCTCAATCTCAATACCTCAGAAAAACAGGATATTTAGCTTTTACATATGCATATAAAATCCTGGCTGCAGAATTGAAAACTCCAAACTTGCTCTCACAACTCTCTGATTAACCTCACTGAGTAATACCTTTGCTTTTCCTATGCATAATTTAGAAACAGATAATCAATCCCAATTAACTCCAGGCAGGAATTTAATTCTGAATCACATTGTTGGCAGAATAGAATACTGCTTTTCTATTCCCCCCCCCCCCCCCCCATTTCTTTTTGTCCTTCAGTGTTTCTCAGTAAACAAATCCCTGATTACTTTTTCACTTAAACATTTACTGCATTAAATATTTGCCTTAAGGTAAGAAGTTCTATGGAAAACTACAACATCCACACCCTACCCGATTTTTCTGAAGGATTCTTGTCTACATGCAGGAGTTTATTTACTTACCAGTGAAGACATCTATGAGCATTTGGTAAGAAATTAGGGATTCACGCTTTCTCCTTAGGTCAAAAGAGATTCTTTCTACACCAGGCTGACTTCGTGCTGTATCCTCAGAGCCACCACCCAAGGTGGCTGCACAACCTACACACTGAAGGGCTCGCTGTCTCTTTCACTTCCTTTTGTGGTTTTCAAGGCCAAAATGAGAGGGAGAGCTTTTTTTTTCCCCACCAGCTTATTGCACTCTTAAGTTATTTTATGAATATGTAAACATGTTTTTAAAGAGAGCTTTGTTCTTACATTTTGCTCTTATTTGTGGATGCAGAGAAAGATGGCAAGACCCACAGAAGCTCAGAACACCTGCATTTCATGTTTACTCTTCTCTCTGCATGCATAACCTCCTCCAGAAAGCAGATACTTCAATGAGTAGTAAAACTCTACCCAGACAAATGGAAAGCACAGTAGTGTGGCTACCCGATGGATATATTGTTAGACTGCACTCATCATTCCCTGCAGAGCAGCATCATTGCCTGCTGAGCATTGCCCACCCTTCCCACAGGAATGAGTGAGCTGACATCAATAAAAAGTGGGATTTTTGTCACCCATACCTGATCCTTGCCACGTTATCTGTAAAACAAGGCATCCACATTGAAAATACTTATGAGATAATCATAGGCAAACTTCACACTTTCAGCTGTTTGGTAGAAGGAAGAAGTAAATTTTTTGTTTTGAGATCTGGGACGCAAAGAATGCGAAGCTTATAGCAATTGCTTCTCAGTTTTGCAAGTACAGTAATAAGCTCATACAAACCAGTTTTGGAATAGTCCTGCAGCTGAGACATTCTGTATTCATTTCACACTGGGTCAGTGTTTTGAAGGATGTCTCTTCACAGCACTGCTCTCAAAGCAAAGAAATCTCAGTATCAGCAGAGCAGGCCAAAAGCAATAATCTGATAATTAATTCCTGTTTCTCTAATTTAATAGTCTGTGGTGTAAAAGCACCCTAAAATACAGAAATATCAGTCTTCTCATCCATAGTCCTTTCCCTGCTGTTTATACAGCAATATGAAGCTTTGATAATTATTTGTCCAATAAGATAGAGATATCAATCAAATAAAACAAAGTAGCTGCTTCCCCTTTTTGAAGGCAAATGGAGTTCTGATCCTTTAAAGTTTCTTTTGCAGAGAAAATAATTCTGAAGGTAAAAATATACTTATCATACAGACTGAGATAAATAGGTCAAAACTATTTTATCAAAGGAAAGAGTTTCAAAACTTTTGAAGGCTGATTATTTGCTCCTGAGATGAAAAATACACATACAAATGAGAACATTACAAATGAAAACATTATGGGTTTGAATAAATAGGTTGTAAAGAGCCTCTCCATTCAAACAGTATTACTTGCTAGACAGGGCTGCTTAAAAATAAAACAAAAATGTACAAAAATTTACTAAATTTGGGACACAATATAGTACAGGGTCCAGCATTTTGGCTTACAATTTGACAAGACAGTCCTAAAAATCATTTGTTCTTATTTAGATGGAAGCACACTTGACAAGTACATCTGCTTCACATGTCCAAAAAATTACAGCAAATGACTTTATATCATTTCTTATCATGCTGCTCAATCACAAAGAGGAGTGACAGCAAAGAAAGTTGCTGAGACAAATTTTGCCAAGCATCAGCAGAGTCACTAAGGGATTCAGAGAGGCATTCAACAAGCTCTTAGAGCAGCTTCTAAGAGAGAAGGTGAAGCGTTAAGTTGCACAGACACAGGAAAAACGAGAAGTGCATTACTTTGGGGTTGGGTTTTTTGCCTTTTTTTTTTTTTTTTTTTTTTTTTTTAAGAGCACCTATTGCCATGGAAGCAGAAAGCAAAACTGAGTTTTAGAAAGATTTCACTACCCAGCATAAGTAACCACACTGCAGATATGAAAAGCATAGTGCAGGAATTACAGCAAAACCACTAAAAAGTTAAGGAAATTTTATCTTTTATCCATTTTCATAAGCAATTTATCCTCAATTCCAAATTTTCATCATTGATCTCCAGCTCACAAGTAGCCACTCTCAAGGAAAGAAATATGCAGGTAAATTGCTCTGTTTTCACACTAGACTTTGAAATAAGGATCATGCTGAGCCATTGCTAATTGTAACCATTTTACAATTAATCACAGATTAATCTGTGAAAGAGAAACCTTTTGAATTAAGTCTGTGGGAAACAAGTCTGTGTTCTACATGGTCATATTTCTTTCACCTGATCATAAAAAGGCCAGGTCTGCTTTTATGTAAATATGCAACAGACAGGTCAGAAATCCCTTCACCTTTCATATGACATGGCCAATTTACTCAGCACAACCATTTCTATTGAATTGTAGCAGTATCAGGGACAGCATATTTGCAAGCAATTAACAATTAAACTAAACCTTAGAAAAATTAAACCTGATTTACTGGTTGTAGGTCAGTATCTCAAGATTTGCAAAGAGTTTAAAAAAGCTCAGTGTATGAACAGCTGTAAAATTATAGAATGGTGTGGATTGGAACCCCTCACCATGGGCAGGTACAATTTCCACCAGACCAGCTTGCTCAGAGCCCCAATCAAACTGGCCTTGCGCACAACTTCTCCAGGCAACCTGTGCCAGTGCCCACCACCCTGTGAATAAAAAATGTGTTCCTAACATCTAATATAAATGTCTCCCTTTTTTTAGTTCAAAACTGCTCCTCTTGTCCTATCACTATCAGTTTGTGTATGAAGTTCTCTCCCATATAAGTCATCTTGCTGTTTTGTTAAAAATTACGCTGGAGCAAGGAGCTCCATCTGAAGATACATATAAAAGAAGATAGAGGAAACCACATATAACTAATTCTGTTATCAGTTTGCTTTTTTTTCTCTGAATATGAAAAGTTCAGAACCTCTAAGGAGTTTAACATCATACCCCTAAACACTGTTAAATGAAACAATGTCTGTAGCCTGAGCCCAAAATTGCCAGTGCAGGAAGGAAAAGCAGACCAGTTTTGCTGAGCCACAGCCAGCTGGAAATTCAGCAGTAGCCCCTGCTGCCAGAACACAGCACTGCCACAGCCCCAGCTCTAGCCCAAGGGATGGCAGCAGGATGGGGAACTCTGATAGCCCAGCCCCTAAATCCTGCCATCCCCACTGCTGCGTGTGCACAGCTGCTGTGCTGAACACGCTGCAGCCTTCCCTCCCTGGTTCCGGCACAGCAGCAATTTATTGTGCTTTTCTTAGTAAAGGTTGGTGGAGAATTCAGTGAGATGCCATAAGGGAAATAAGATTTTAAATTCAATTACAAAGTTAAAAAAAAAAAATACTGCATTTACTTTGCCTGCCTGTTTCGAGCCTAATAAGTGCAGGATTCCTATTTAAGTCTGTGTACAGACACGGAGTTAAATATTCATGTGTCAAGACTTGCCTACATGTTTTTTTATTGATATTTGTCAATAAAGAGCAGCTGCTCATATCTTAAGTTTATATAGGTATCATGTACTAAGACTGAATTTTTACATTTTCAACACAGTGGGTAAACCAACATGACTAATGTTTTGAAAGATACTGAAGTAGAATAAAGTTATTAAATATAAATTACCTTATTAACTTTATATTGGAATTACCTTAACAGAAGTAAAATAAAATTCTGCATTAGATTTCAAAACTCAGATTCTTGTCATAGACATAATGTTGTTAAAGTTACCTTCCTTTTAATCTCTGAGGAGCTGAAAAATACAGGTGTGCTTTTAGCTTATTTTTTTGATTCAAACACCTGAATTAGAATTAATAGAAAGAATTCACACTTGCTTCCTTTTTAATATCAAATAAATGAATCAGAGAAGACATGCAGTCATTCCCCACAATCCACTAATCAGGAAACAAATATTATGCATCTTTTCAGAAACTTATTTTGCTTATATATTCCTAAATGCATCTGCTAAGTCCTAATTAGGGAACAGAATAGTATTTAAAAATAACAACAAAAAAAAACCCATCCCACAAACCCAAAATCCCACACTGCCGAGTTAATAAGTAGAAAAGAGTAAAAGAGTTGATTTTCTACACTCACCAAATAATTAATTACACAATCATAATTTAAACTGCAGATTGTTCAAAGCTATAACATCCACATATAGAAAAAAAAGGATAGGAGAAGCATGCATTCCACACAAAATTTGGTTCTGAATTTGCACATATGTCATTCAAAAGCTTATGGTAAAAATGGAGGTTCTTCTTCATGATCAGAGTTTCATTATCTAGTTTTATGTGGCTTGCTAGCAGACACTGTAATGCAGTTCAGCAGTTTTCACTTAGAGTTTAATATGCTTACTAATTATCAGAATTCTTCCTTCTTTCAATGCATGCCCATGCACCAAGGAAAAAAAGAAAAAAAAGAAAAAAGAAAAACAGGAAATCCTTAGGAATTGGGTCCTTTCAGCATCATGCAGTCCTCTCCATAGTTACTGAATAGCTCCTGCTTTTCGAATCCCTTGCATACTATACCTGAAAAAATCAGGTAAAATCCTATCAGAAAGCTGGTCCTGCTTCTATATTTGCCACAGCAAATATTGTATTTTAAGTTCAAACAATCTGCTCTTCCACACATAGCAAAACAAAACAAAACAAAAAACCCCCAAAAAACCCAAACAAACAAAAAAATCCAACTGCAGGATTTAAGATCCCCCAGCTCTGTGTACTTCAGTTTCCACCTCTGCTAGCCTTACTCACATTTAGTGCTGTCTGTCAGCTCACTGGCTGTAATAAGCATGTAGTCCTTGTCAGTCTCAGGCAGGATAATGTATTCTCACTTCTCATATTTAAAAAGCATTTTTCCTTCCTGAAACTAAAGCTAACATTTGACAGCAAGCAGCTACTTTGTCTGACTTCCTGAAGGAGGAAAAGTACTTGGAGAAATTGCTCCATTTCCATCCCAAACTATAGATTCAGGGTGGCACAGGGGCACAAAGAACCACCTGAGAATGGAGGTATGGGAAGCAGAGAGGGGCAGGAGTGGTTCTTTTCTTCCATAACTACTTTTGTACAAGCAAACAGAGCTCAGCGGAGCACTGTGGAAAATTTATGATTACTAAATATATGCACTCTCATGGTGTCCACAGAGAACAATTCATCTACTTCTGCTCAGGTTTCTAATCTCCTTCCTTGCAGTGAGAGGAAGGAAAGAGTGAAAGATTTTTTTGTTTTTTTCTGTTAAGCCAGCAACAGTGTGAGCACTGCACACCACAGGGCAGCAGAT
Organism: Onychostruthus taczanowskii; assembly: GCF_017590055.1. Taxonomy (NCBI): domain Eukaryota; kingdom Metazoa; phylum Chordata; class Aves; order Passeriformes; family Passeridae; genus Onychostruthus; species Onychostruthus taczanowskii. The sequence goes on from NW_024498685.1 coordinate 3,348,355, forward strand.
TGAACGAATTCTTTTTCCTGCAGAAAACTCTCTCCAAAAACACACTCTAACACAGAATTCTGTAATTTTTTTATTTTCCCCTGATCTATCAACTACTTCCACCTCTAGGCAAAAGGAAACAATTGGAAAGGCTGGTGCTGCAAAGGAACACTTGTGACACTTTATGAGTGCCAGCACAGTAACTGGAGTTTTTGCTTGCTTTGCTCTGGAGTTACCTGTCTGCAAGTGAGGGTCTGGATTCTGTAACTTCACCATATTTGAGTATTCCTAATATCACACCTAAACAAATAAACCGGAAAATAGTTATAAACTGTTGTGCCCCAGAGGTGTTCCCCATTGCAGGTACTTCAGCAGCATTACCTACCCACATTTATAGACACCAGTCATTCCCTCTGTGTCCATTTAAAACCTCTTTGTTATTTGAAAGGACTACATTAATATTTTCTCAGAAAGCCATAGTGAAAATAATGAGTTTTTAGAAAAAAAGAGTCTGAAATATCTGGATCAAAGTAGTTTTAGAAAACTGCGAACTTTCTGATGTGAAGACTTTCAGAATCCTGGTCCATTGTCATATACTGCATTCTGTATTTCAGATAAATGCTGGTCACAGATGCCTTGACCCCAACAGAACACAAGCAATCAGTAAAGGGCTTGGCAGATGCCTTTAATCAACATGTTTAACCCCATGGGGGGAAAAAAGTAATGTGACTGCTTGAGATTGTGACAGTTTGCACACAGCACCCCTGAAACACTCCTGTTTTCTAAGCCTTATGTAAGCCTTTAAATCAACAAATCATAAGACATGCATGGTGAAACTACCTGATCCCTTTTTCATTTAAAACCTACCACTGTCCTATTTCAACATTTTCTGTAAGAAACAAGAGGCAAAAAACTCAAGATTCATTTTAATCAGTCCCATACAAGACCTAAATTGCACTTGGGACCTAGCAAAGAGGGCACAATATTCACAGTGGTAAGGTACATGATATATACCACGCTACAACACCCTGATATTACTCAGGTTCTAAAATGATAGGCCTACTTTTCTCCAGCAGTTCTACAGGCACAGGCTGTGACAACAGCCCCGAAAAATCCCATAAAAACGAGTGAACTTTACAGTTGGCATTGGCCACCTGGGAAAAGCAACCATAATAGTGTTAAAAGGTAACAGTTGTTAAAACCAGGAAGTAATCATTCTCCACAGTTATGATGAACAGACACTTGTTTGTTTAGGCTCCATGAAAATCCTTTGAAGAGGTAACTCACTTGGGTTTTGAAGTTCCTTTAAATTCCTTATTAACACACACAATGTTAATATTGTTCTCATTTCTGTGAACAAAAAGCTTTTCATATATGCCATGCACAAGCAGCCCTTATACAGAAAAGAAGTAAAAGGAAAAGTTAAAGGGGCAATTCTGCACGCTGAAGTTGAAGACCAAGGTTTGCCCCCACCAGCACGAGCCAGGTCTCCTGCTGGCTATCCAAGCATTTGGATACTTCTCTCACCCTTGACTGAATGTCAGGAATGTTGTTCTAAGAACACCCTCTGTACAGGACAGGGAAAGGATGTAGGGGGGTTTAGAAGCATGTGCACAACTCATCTCTTGGGCTGTTGTGTTTTGACCCCTCCACAAACACAAAAGCCACGACAATACCCCCTGCTGCCTCACCTACCTTGGCAGGCTTAAAGAGAACCTTAACAGCCTGCCCAGGCACCTGCCTGCCCTTGACTTGCAGGTCTGATGAGCCCGTTTGCCCCCTGGATCAGTTATAGATTAATAAATTATGAAGAACACTGTTTCCTGCATTATCATGCAGAACTTAATAGCACACAGAGGTAATTACAGAGCAACAGTCTGTTCAGATTACCATAACTTAGTCAGCTTAAGCTGCCGCACTACATCCACCCTGCTTTCTAAAATGGACAATGATTTTTAGTAGCAGATTGATGCAACTTGCTCTTAAGTTTAAAGAACATAATAAAATTCACTTTGCTCTATATTTAGAATTAAAATAACCCAAAACACAAATGCTGAATAATTTTATGCACTGATAGCAATTCTGATTTTATTGTACAGACCACAAAAAAAAGGTGTTTTGCAAAGCCTTCCCTAGAACCACATTTTCACACAAAAATTTCCAAGCTTTTGTAATAAAGACATAAAAGCCATCTTTTAAAGTTTCAAGAGTTAAGAATTTTCAGGCTTTTGAAAGCCATCCCCAGGTGTCTCATCTCACATTACTTTCTTGAATGCTCTAGTACTAATTCATAGGAGAATAATTGAAGTACAAAAGGATTCTACCCTCACAGATGAAATACAGCTACTTAATAAGGAGAGTTAGTGTCAGACTGAATAAAAAGGAATGCACAGTATGTTTGTATTAAGACACGGAAATTTTGGCAAGAGTCATCTGAAGAAAAGGCTGATAGCAGTATAATTGCATAAAAGTGAGAAAAAAAAATTCAATTCTATCAAAAACAATTGACTTTTCCTGTATTGTTGTGGTGCAGGATTCATTTGGTGTGTTCTGTTACCCCCTAGAGCTATAATGGTTCAGTGCTGGGATCCCCCTCTCCCCCTCCCCTGGAACCTCTCTCTCTGAGAGTGTCAATTCGTTCTCTCCTCCCCTGTTTCCCTGGTTACCTTCTGTCAATCCCTCCCCAAGTTCTGTCCATCACCCACTGTCTCCTTCCCATATTCCAGAAAGTTCTCCCCTCTTCGGTGGGTGATTGGATCGGAAACAAGGGTCCCTCCCTGTCACATTCCCTATTGGCTAGCTGGCATGTTTCTCACGAGTTTGTTCACTCCCTAGTTCTCCCTCATTGGTCAATGTGTTGTGTTCCCGCCCCCTTTATAAGCTGCTGTATTCCTGCCTCGTGGTCCCTGCTCGGCCGGTGGCCCTGGAGTTAATAAACGGCTCTGGATTTTACTCCCGAGGAGGGTCCCTCCCGTCATTCTTCTACTTCGCCTGCCTGCTGCTCCCTGCTGCCCCTTGCTGAGGCGCTCTCGGGACGCCCCGGCGCATCTAGGGAGTGCCCCCCCGGCTGTCGGCTGCCGTGCCTTCAGCTCAGCCGGTGCGACCTCCTCCCTGCCTGAGGGAGTAGAGAAACTTGGACAGCAGCACGGCACTGTATCAGTGACTTTGCTTTGATTCTTAACTCACCAATTCTGAAGGGAGACCTAATTAGTAAGTTTAATTTCCTGACTTAGTTACTGATGTTAATATAAATAATGCATATATACTAGTATTCAGTTAAGGATGTGAAGTATCACAGACAAGACAGTGAATGATGGTGATGGCAAAGAGGAAAAACACTTTAATAACTCACTACAAGTTGTCATCAAGCCCTTGCAATACAAGACAAAATACTTAAAAAGCAATCTGCCTTCAAATACTGTGTGCCTGAAAAATTTTACAGTTCAGGGAATACCTGTTTCATGGTATAAGAGAAACTAGAGCCTGCTCTCCTGTGAGCTGGCAATACTACAGCATTCAAGAAAGTCATGTGACATATGACAGACTCCTGAGCTTAAGCAACCAAATGGCTCAGCCTAGTAGGAAGATGAAGCCTTAAGTACATTTAAAAAGTTTCCCTACCCCAGATTTCTAGCTGGAGCTTAAAGGCTGGACAATCCCCAAAAGGAGCAGCAACTGTTTGGGTCAGGATGCTCAGCCAGAAGCAGAGTCAGTGGCAGGGAGCTCTGCACTCTACCCTAGATCTTCTACCTTGAGAAGCCACCAGAAGTGGACAGGGGGATCTGCCCTAAAGTTTTCCAGGCTGAGGCCTCTCGTGCTTCACAGAAACAGAAGACACACCGAAGATACAGTTAGAAACTTCTGTTGACTTATGGCCCTTTTAAGGGTTTGGCTTTTTATTAGCTGAGCATTTGATATTTCTGTGCCAGGCTTTTGGCTCTTCTGGTCACCTTCGGGGACTTTGTGGCGAGTGAGAAGCAGAAGTCAACAGAGAAGTTTCTAACTGTATCTTCAGTGTGTCTTCTCTTTCTGTGAAGCACGAGAGGCCTCAGCCTGGAAAACTTGAGGGGAGATCCCCCTGTCCATTCGTGGTGGCTTCTCAAGCCTGGCACAGAAACATCAAATGCTGAGCTAATAAAAAGCCAAACCCTTAAAAGGGCCAGAAGAAATTCAGCCACTGAACCAATGACTTTTAATCATTGTCCACCACTGTCCCTCTCCAAGCCTCATCCAATTCTGGTCACACCAGCATCTGTGTGGGAAGGGAAGTGCCCGCAGTCATCCATGAGGGGAAGGCTGTGCCTCTAAGCTACATTATCACCTGTGCTGCAAGACATTTGTTCAGGAGTCATTAACAGATCACAGAAATTCCCATGTCACCATACAGTCCCACCACATTTTTCCTTCTTTCCAGGCTATTTAACTTGTTTCACATTAACATTTGACACACTTAGCATTAATACTTATAATGAATGCTATATCATTGCTCTGTCCTACCTCCCACTCAGCGTCTTTTGCCTCTAATTTTAACACGTTTTATGCTACATTTTACTGAGTTTCAGTGCAATCAGAGGTGTCAAATTGCTCTGAAACTCATTAGAAATACATTTCTCTACATGTCTAGTTTTGCAGATTACTGTAGAAGTAATTTTCCTTCTCTGCTGTTTTTACTCAATTCTCCTTATATTCTGGTATCACCTTACTGCTGCATGTCTGCACCCTGGGACCACATCTGACTTCTACATGGCTTGCCAACATTTCAACAAAACCCATCCTCCCTTCCCGACATTTACTTCAAAGAGTCTTTTCTTCTGCTAAAGGCTTATCTCTGTTAAAATGTTATTTCTAAGGAAGCTAGGTGAAGAAACCATTAAAAATTCCTCTTTCAGTTTCCTCCTTTATGCTCAAGTTATTTACACAACCTGGTGCTCTGGGGATACCCTCCCTAAGCAGCATTCTCTTTCCCTTTGTCAGGAGTACAGGAGTTTGTTGACAATGGTGTGAATCTATCGAGTTGTCCTCTGCTACGCATTTGATTAAAATGTTTTGACCATCAATAGCTGAAGGCAAAGTTTATTCACAGATTTAACACAGATGAAAAGGATCATTCTGATTGTCTGAGTGTAAACATTCATCCTGGATCCCCTTATATTCAGAACAGCTAATATACACAGCATCCCATTCTGGAACAGAAAGCCATTTTTTTCCTCTCATAGAAACAGAGTTGCAGCTACAAAATTCACAGTCAGTAATTTGATTAAAATACTGAATTGACAGAAATGTTTTGAAGAAAATCTACCCAATATTAAGAGAACTAGAGAGAAAAGCCCACTAGTGCCTCATTTTAAAATTTCCTTGCTTCATATTTTTCCTTTTCCTCTGATAAATCCTTCATCCTGGGAAGACAATTTATCTGTCAAATGCATAACAGAACATACTTTAAGACACAACAGTGCAAAACACAGCAGTTGGAGGGCTTTATCACAGATCTCACTGTACTCAAGACGTACTGACAAACACTGCCAAACACTGCCCAGTTATGAACAGGATTTTTACTGGAATGCTGGGAGATGAGATAGTCTCTCATTGGAACTTTAGAAGTGGGGGAAAGTCTGATAGCTGCAGTTTCAAGCAGCATGGGTGTTGACAAAAAGAGGAACAAAATAAGAGCCAAGGGCAAATTACTGGGTTTTTCTGTTAACAGCTTCCTTTGTTAATATTTGATTTTACTTGTTACCCAAAAGTAACACGTTCCCTGAACAAGCTCTCCTCTTCCAATCTAGAAATCTCCCACATTTATTAATTTATCTACAAAAGAAATCAGCTTTATAATCCTGCACAACAAACTACACTGGGTGTGCAAATTATTACTTTCTCAGTTTCAGCAATGCCTAGAAGCATTTCAGCAATGGTACTTACCAGAACCTTACCTGACTTTGGCCTCTCAGGCTATATTGAAAAGGAGAGCTTCTACAGAAAGGAGCAGGCAAGTTTCAGCAAACCCATGTCAGTTGCAACTCTCCTTTGAAATCTTTTGTGTATTGTCACGTGAAAGTCAGTGAATACGAATTTTAATTTATTTCAGGAAATCAACATCCAGATCACCAGGAAGTCAATATTACAGGGCAAACCATAATTTTTGGGTAAAGTAGATGTTGTCAAACAAGAGTTAAATAGAAACATCAAACCAACCCAAAATACATATAGACATGACTGGATAGTGTATGAACTAAACAGTACACTCTTACTGGCTTTAAGGGGATAATTTTAATCCTAAATGTTTGGAGGAGAAGTGGGGGAAGAAATGGTAAAAGCGAAGTTCCATTTCTTGGCGCTTCCCCACCTTTGCTTCAATAAGAGGCAGGGGTGATTAATTTGGCTTAAAAAAGGAAGCTCTCTAGTGAGAGGAAAACGCATTTTGATACAAGTTCTGCACAAAGCAATTCCTTATGCTTTAATTTCCCTCATTTTTGAAGAAAGAGGAATGTTTGGAAGCAGTTTCCTCATATTCACGTTCCTCTCTTGACATTTTAAAGTATCAACACTCCTTGATAAAGCTCATTTTTAGAAAAATGTCAAAAAGCCTCTAATCCCCAGGAAGGCTTGTAAAGCAGCTATATTTCTTTGTCAGTGGTCTCTAATGTACCTAGAGATGCATATCACTGCTAAGATTAGCCCTAATGATTGTATAGGTTTTCCCTGAGCACACTGTATAGCAAATTTTCAATCACTGTAGACTAGTCAACAAAATGCAGTGGGTTATACAAAGCCAGGAACAAGAAGAATCAAAATCCAATGTTCATTACTGTATTTTCAAAGATAAAATCACAACAATGAGAAACTGTCAGGCAGGGCACAGTTATCCTTCTAGCGTTTAAAAAATAAACAACAAAAACATTTTTCATAGACTATAGCAGCACGCTATTAGAGTCTCATTAGTCTCCTACTGCAAGGTGGAAACTCAAAAGATTACTGAAGTTTCTTTAACATAATGCCATCATTTCATACCCATTTACAGGCAGAGCTACTACGGCAGGGAAACTATTTTTTTTCCTGTCAGTGTTAGAAGACACCTTGCTGCAGTGAATGCTGTCCTGAATGCAAATTACCTCAGCTCCCCACGAGGCATTCTGCAATGTCTGACTGCCAACAGACAGCGCAGAGCCAGCAGATGTACATTTAGAAGTCAGTGGTCAGAGGAAAACTTTCCAGAAAGGGTGAAAATTTGCACTGCAGTGGGCAAAGCCACGGAAGCAGTGCAAGACTTGAATGCCACAAAAGTTAATTTAGTTTATGTGCAGCAAGGCCAGAGGTGACTGTGCTGGTGACAGGAGTAAGCTATTTCTTGCTATGAAAGTAAGTTACTGTGTCCCTCTATTCTGAGTGATGGCTTCACACCTGGATTAAGTCTGCTAGGTGGAGATTGAACCTCCTAGGACAGCTCGATCCTCTGCAGAATCCAAGTGGTGCCACACTCACACCTTGCAGAGCTCTTGGCTTGTGAAAGTGCTGAACAAGCACGCTGTGAAACACCTGTTTCTTGGTGGGAGGCTAATTTTGAGTTAACATGCACACACACATTTGAAGTAAACCTTCACTCAAGTCACACAAACTCTGAATTCTAATTCAGCAGGGAAAAAGAAAAAAAAAGGCACCAAATACACAACAGCTATTTCCTTCTAAAAGAGATTGTTAATCATGTTACTCCACAAAATATCCTTTCTAAACTGTTTCCAGATACCTAGTTTGGCATTTTCCATCAATTTCAAAGTATCTCTGAAGATTCACTCAACTTTTAAATTAATGTCATCTTCTGAGGAGAGATGAATTTTGCTTTGTCCTGTAGGCAGTTAAACACACCAAGCTCTTTCAAACTCACAGGTTAATAAAATATAATTGTCACTTTGCACACAATGAAGGTGAATTTGGGCTATGGTAAGTGGAAGAGCAGAAAGATTTTTCTGTTACATGTCAGACACTTTGATTGCAGTGCACAACAAAAGGCTGATGCTGTAACAGAAAACTTCAATAGCTCGTATCAACACCAGAAATGTTTTCAAGCAACACCAAGAATGGAAACACTCCCTGATCTTCTTCCTCCCAGCACATAAAAGCTGCAACATACCCTCCTTCATCAGTCCAATGTCAAAATCTGTGAGGCAACTACTGAGTGTACAGGAGTTACAATAGTCTTTATTATGTCATGGCAGTAATTAACAACAATTTACCAGTTTGAGAAGGATTCTGATATGCCTGCCATATGCATCATCCAGAATTGTTTCAAATGCATTTACAGCTCATAAAACAGATCTACTTTCTCGAGTTCCTTTCCAGATACAGATCTGAGGGAATTGCCTGAGAACTGTCCCCCAGGCAGTATTGTCAGTAACTCACATACTGCACAACATTTGGCAGAGACAAGGACTGGAGATGGACTACACTAACTCCTTTCCTTTAAGATTTTCAAGGAGGTCAAAGGCATAGTGCTGCATTAGAAAACCCTTTTCAGATCCAGTTGGTATTTTATAAGCCAGAAAAGCATAAACACCTGCCTTTAATAGAAGAAAGAACACATCTAGCTTCATGTTGCAACTGTGAATTAATTTTATTGCAGAATCAAGGCAGTCTGGTGAGCTTTTGCCAGCCACAGAAGCAAGTGCAGTCACATTCTGACTACAGAGAGAGAAGCTGCAAAGCTTCCCTGCGTTTATAGGATGCTGAAGCACTTGCTCCAGCAGCTTCTGCAACAGGAAGAAGGGGGCCAAAGTTCCACTCTGAGAATAGAAGTCCTGTTCAGAAGGTTTCTTCAACTCATTTTCTGGGAGAAATGGATTACGAATGGGAAAAAAGAGAGGCTTTATGCACTTACATGGAGAAATCATCACCAAATCTCCCTTTTATTTCCCACATATTTTAAATTCATTTCCTTATCTTCATTTGTGAGGTTTTCATACTTAGAAGTCACAATAGAGGAAACGGCTGTGAGTCTGGTTATTGCAATGGAAGGACATTTGATTAGCAGGATATTGCTCCTATCATGACCCTCACAACCTTCCTGCAACCCAAAAGCTGACAGGAGCAGTCACACTGAAAGGCTACATCCTGCACAAATGTCTAGTATATAAGTCACCTGGTGGAGCTGGTGTGAGCACAGATGGAAAGAACAACAATGAATAGATTGTAGATGAGCATAAATACACTGCCCCGGAGTCTAAGGTAACAGACAGCAACTGCAGAAGACTAAAGAAACTAAATTACAAACTAACAGAAAACACAGAGTCCTGGTTGTAAGTATACCTCTATCTGAGGAGATTAAAATCCAAGTCTATGTGCTGCAAACACAATTACCAATTCCTCTTTCCCAAGGTAAATAAAGCCTTGAGAAAAAAAAAAAAAATCCCACCACCAATAAAAAATTGTGATTTCATGCACAAATCCAAAGTCACTACATGTTAAAGCTAAAATAAAGGATCCTGTGAACAGCATTGTGGTAGTCTGTTCTTCTCTGTGCATACTCATTGTTAAATTAAGCAGGCCTCTTGCCCAGGAAGTCATGGAATGACCGGTCCCAAGCAAAACACCCCATCCTAGTGATTGACATGTCATAATTCCCAACATGGTAACAACCATATGGCAGAGATTACAAGCTTTATTTCACCCACTTTGCCCTTACCCACCCATAACACCAAGGTGCCGTGACACCACAGGCATGAGGACAGCACATTGCACTTGCTGTCACATCACAGAGTTCAGACCTAGAAATGTGTGTGTGTGTGTGTGTGTTAATTTGCTGATAAAGAACACCTTTCTGAAGCTCAGATTTTACCACAGTACTTCTTCAGGGCGACCAAGGCAACACAGGTAACCAGCCCGAGTCTGACTGTCCCCTTCGACATGATGCAGCTGCTTTCTGGAGTGTAACGTGTCAAACAAGTCTAGCACAGGTTGTTGCTGAAGGGGGAAAAGAGGGAGGCACTGGGGAGGGGCAGGTGCAAGACACGGTCTGTGGCAGGGGGAACATTGCTTTCCTGCCATCCTAAGAACTGCTAGCACAAAACTCTTAGATATGAAAACATATGTTACAATATTCTAATAAGTAACAATGTAAATGGATATGAATAAAAAGTACAACTTGAGTACATTTCGTGCTGAAGGTACCAGCTCCGAAGGCCCGGGGGTCTTTCTCCTGAGGAGCCCCCGAGTTCACCCCTGCGAGCAGCGGCCCCGCAGCCACCCCGGCCAAAACCCCGCACGGCAGAAGCAGATAGGCGAAGCTCCCCGGCTTGGGCAGGTGAACAGCGCCTTCTGCTCGTACCCGGCAGGCGCAGGGAGCCCACGGGAGTCCACGGGAGCCCCCGCGCCCACCCGCGGCCCGAGCGCTGCTCCCGCTCCGCGCTGCGCTCTCACCTGCGGGCGTGCTCCGGGCGGCCGCTCCCGCAGGGCCGCTGGGCTCTGCTCCGCCGGCACCGGGAGCGGCGCTGGATTTCCTGCGGATCGCCACCCTGCTGAAGTGCGCGCCCTCCGCTCCGCTCGTCCTCGGGGCGGCAGAGAAACGGAGAAAGGCGGATTGGGGGAGAGGCCGGGGGCTCCGCAGAGCCCCCCGCGCTGCCCTGAGGGCAGCGCCTCCCTCACCGCCCGCCTGCATCGCTCGGGCCTCACCTGCGGCCGCTCCCCGCCCTTCCCCGGCCGGCACCTGGCCGGGCACCGCCTCCCGCAGCCCTGCCCTCGCTACCTGCCCAGCGGCCGCCGGCCCCGGGCGAGGTTCTCCGCCTGCATGGCGAGTCACGGCGAGTCACGGCCCTCCGCGCCCGGGCCGGCCCGGGGATGCGCGGTGACTTTCTCCGAGCCGGGTGCCCACGGCGCAAGTTCCCTCCGCGGGCACCGCACCCGCTCTGCTTCCTCCCGGGGCCTCGCCGGGAGACCCCGGCCCCGTGGCCGTTCCCGTTCCTGCGGGCGGCTGTGGGGGAGCCGCCTGTGCCGGCCGCGCTCTGCCCCCGCTCTGCCTGCCCTGCGAGGGGAGGCCCAGCTCCGCCAGGGCTGTCAGACGCTGTACCTGACATCACTGTACATCAAATGAGCTGCCCGTAACACAGTCCCCCGCGTCCGACGAGAACGTTCTCAAAGGCATCTCTGAGTCCCAGCACTTAAAAGTGAGTTTTGATGCCAGGGATGGAGCTGCAATTCTTTCATCAATAATAATTTCATCCAGGCCAAAGCTCTTGCCTCTTTGCCAAAGTCTCTGAATTTTCATCACTGAGAAAGGCAATCAGCAGGCTATGCTGCTTTGAGATTACAATCACTTCTACAGCACCAATGTCTGAAAGCACCTGTTTACCTGGTTAACCAAAACACAATGTTCAGAGGAAGAACATCTCCACCTGTGCCACTGTGACAGGAAGCCTGTTAAGAGCTCTGAAGTATGTCAGGGAGCTTGATGTACTACAGTTTGGGGCAAACCAGTTGAGAAACAGTTCTCCCACTACACAGGGATTTCCTCACCTTTGGAAACCCAAGGTTTTAGGGCTTCTCTAAAGGTGGCCTCCTGTTTTGGAGCATGCTGCCTCATTTGCCATCAGCTGTAGCTGGAGGATTTCCTCACAAAAGAGGAGTGCAGTCAGCTACACTCCAGTGATGGTATCCCTTTGGCAGCAGTCCAACACAACTTTTAGTTGCCAGGAAAGCATGAATTGCTGGAGCTTGAGATAATATTTTGGGTGAGTACCCCTTTGTACTTACCCTGCTCTTACATCCCTTTTTGACCACTGTCAGAGATGGGAAGTGGGCAGGCAAGACCTTTCATTTGACACATACAGCCACTCTTAGGATTTTACATATTCCAAAATGAGATTTTATAGACTGCTCAGGCAAGCTGCTGACTTCACAACTTCCTTGAGCTCCAAGGGGCAAGGATGCCTTTTGTCATGCCTTCGAGTCTTTTCCAGGAGGCTTTCTTGGCATGCAGTAGCACACCACCTGGTGATGTCAGGGGACCAGCTGTGTGAAGCACCAGCAGTGTCTGACCCCTGAGGAGAGAGAGGATGTGGTGGTTTTCCCATACCACACATGAAGTACTGAAGGATCATGAGGCAGAAGCCAAATGAGTGGATCTTCTGCTTTCAGTGTCAGCAGCGAGCCGGGGAGAAGAACTGGTGCAGCTGGGGCATCTGCCACCATGTGCCAATGATCTCACTCTTTTGGTCTCTGTAATCATTCTCTGCCAGAAGAGGCTGATATCTTACAGCCACCCCCTTCAGTTCCCAATAAAAATGAAGCAGCCAGATCACCTCCTGGACACTTTTTGTCTGCTTGCAATTGCAAACATTAGGTTTGACTTTTGTAAACATTCAAAAAAAAAAAAGCAGTGGCTCAGAGATAAAAGACTGATTTATGTCCTGACTTCAGTCACCTGACTAGGGCTGGGCATATGGACATGCATGTATCACTTATTACTGAACTTTGTACTTACCTCTTTAAACACAGAGCTTTGCTCCTGGAAGGAAAGCAGTCAAGGAAGCAAGGGCAAACACACCCTACAAATCTTAACCAAATGGTAGGAATTGTGCTAATTTTGTTCTCTGCGATATTATCAGTGAGTGGTAGCTTATTACAATGTCACCCTGGAAAATAAAGGTCACCTCAGAAAAGAGACTCATGCCAACTCCATGGAATCGGAAAATTGGTCACAAAAGCTCCTTTTCTTGAAAAATCACCCTGAAGCACACTGAACAATTTAAAGCAGTGAGGTGACAGCCTGTGATAGAAGAAATCCAGGCAGACAGCAAATTCACAGTAATTGCAAAGCATTTGTACGCTGCAGTGTGGTGCAGGGTTCCCAGAGTAGCTTACTGTCTCTTCTTTTCAACTAGTTACACACAGACCTGGAGCAGCTGGCTCAAGCTGGCTCTGAGCTGCTGTACACCAGCAACTGCTGTGTTCCGCCTGCTTTGACAGGGTAAAAAACTTCCGCCCCTTTTGGCATGACCTTCCTCCTTTTCTGTACTCTCAATCCCTCTTGTTCTCCATCTCCGGGCACAGACAGAGAGTCCTTTGGCAATGTCAGCAAAAGGAAAAACACTTTAAGTGTAAAAGGTCAATTAGAGATATGTATTATCTTGGAAAACATCACCCTAAATGATTAAAATATTAGTGTAATAACTGGGGAAGGGATCTGAGAACAGAAAAATAAGCTTACATGTAGACAGTACTGTCAATGCTACTTAAAATATATCAAGGTCAGAAAATGGCACTGCTTGGCTAAGAGCCTTGTAGCACACCTCCCACCCCAGGAAAAGTGCAGGAGGAGTTACACACCCCTCTGCTGCCTGGTCACCAGCAAGCCACAGCCAACCCAGCGTGGGCAATAGCTGGGCCATGCAGCTCCAAGGCCTTTGTGGCAGCGGTGAGAAATGCAGTGGTGCAGACTTGATTTAACTGTACCTTGTTTGCATGTGGGAGCAACAACAGGAGCCCTGTGGAAGCACACAGAAGTGGAGAAGGAGAGCAAGGACAGCTGGCAAGACAGCCTCAAGAAAAAGTTGAAAGAATGCTTCTGGTGTGTGAAAGTCGTGGAAGCATTCAGCTTGTGCAGCTGGAGACCCAAAGCATCCAGGGAACCAGGACTTCATAGGTAATCTTCATTTAGTTTGTGAGAAAACAAATGCATCACTTCGCATGTAAACCATTGTTCCTCCAGTAAACCTGTTTGGATTAATATTTTACTAATGGAAGCAGCCTTCAGAAGACTTGATTTTCACTAACTCCTTGAGTGAGACCATTTCTGTTGTTGCCATTGGTCAAGATTCTTTTTTTCTGCTGGAATTTAACTTTACCTTCTCCATAGTTGCACTAAAAATTTATTCCATTATTCAGTTCAAGGCATCTAGCTTTGATTTCTCTGAGTATTATCTTGTGCTGTACCCCAGAGAAAATCTGTGTAGTAACATATTTTTAGAGCATTAATCCACAGGACCCTGAGAGAGAAGATGCATGAACTCAGCACCCAACACAAGAAGATTTCTAAAACTTTCTAAACATTAAAAACATCAAATCGTTTATAGCTTATTTTGAACTGATTTAGACAGTAACTTCTCAGAGGTCTGAGAAAACGCTGCCTCTCTATTAGGTATGAAACTCCAAATAAAAACTGAATTAGACTATAGGCTATAATACTACAGAAAATTCATATTAGATACATAGGTAACCAAGCCAAGTCCTGCCTAAGTTATTCTTTAATTCATCAGACAGTTTGAATCTTCTGTGAACTGCATTTAAGCCAACAAACCAGTTCTGCCAGCAGGGAAGCATAATGAAGAACAAGAACCGGTAGAGCAGAAGATTGAGTAGGAGACTAATTAGAGAAGAATTTCACTCATCTCAGACCCTCATACACATTCCAGATGAAAAGTCTCTTCCAATAGCAGCAGCAGCTACAATGCACAAAGCCACTGCAGTGTGTAACATTGATACCCAGGCTAAGCAATCGAATTTGAGGCAGATACTCGACCTCCCCCAAACCATGATGCAGGCAAACGCAGCACCCAGCACTCAAAGCCACAATGTGACTTTCAGCCGGAGGCTGCAGGCTCTGCTTCTTAGCCTGGGGAGTGGCTTGCTCAGAGGAAAGGGACTGAGGCTTGGTGTTTGTTCCCTGCACAGCACCCAGTGTGTGTGTGTGTGTCAGAGGCTCAGTATGTGGCTTTATGCTGGTTTCCAGCAAAAAATGCATTTGGGCTATTTTGTGACTTACTGCCACATCTTAGAAAGGAGCTGCGGGGTCAACAGCAGGAATTGGGGTCAAACATCAGAAGTAACCCACGACAAGCAATCTCAGAGGGGTCAGACAAATCCCAAGTATTAACTGCTGGAACAAAACTGGATGGGTAGATAGGCCTCAGAAGAAAATCCATGGCAGGCTTCTTTCATCCAAACCATGCTTCTAATACAATATAATACAATACAAATCTCTGTTCTGCCTTGCTTGACTGGGAAAGAGGGAACAATATTATGTTTAATCTCTTTCTCCCTGTTGTCCTTTTGGGCCCCATTGAAGAGAATGATGGGGACTATCCAGCAGCAGGTTTTGTCCACTTTCAGCTACTGCAATAAAGAATCCTATTTATATCCCCCTAGAGCAAAGATTTCTCCCTCTATCACACAGATGGGTGCTAACATGCAGCTTTGCAAGAACAGCAGTATGAGAATTAAAGGAAGAAACATCCCTGCTACACATTGCTTTGTTGGTAATTTTTCTCACCCCTTTTTTCACAGCACAGAAGCATTTGGTATATTGCAAGCAAATTCTTGGAATTTACTGAAAATAGGTTGAGATAAAGGTATCAAGCACATCCCTTAAGTTTTACTAAGGATTGCTGCTTAGGGGGAGTAATTGCTCCCTCTAATCAGTTTTGTTAGATAAGCCTTGCAGAGCAGCACTCATTTAACAGAGACTGATTGCTTTCAGAAGTTGGAATATTCTTCATTATCATCGCCACAGATTAATGAAGTGTGTCTCACTATCCAGTTGATGTCAATCATTTAGATACCATTAGCAACAGTGCCTTAGCTTTGACTTGCATTAACTACAGGCAACAACAAACTTCCATAAGATCATGTTAGAAGAAAGGAGAGAGAAAGCAAGCTATGCTCCAGAAAATGTTATACCTTTCCATTTAATCTTTTATTCTGTAGTGACAATCAACAGCCAGGTTGGAAAAAAAAGTTAAAAAAAATTAAAAGGCCTGGTCATTTGAGATACTTTAAGTGGGGTTTAGGGGGAAGATGCTCTAGGATTTCCTTGGAGCCTTCACTCCTCCAGGCTGAACAACCCCAACTCCCTCTGTCTGTCTCCATAGGAGAGGTGCTTTGTTTGAAGAGTTATGTACTGCTAACGTGCTGGATACATCAAATATTAACCATTGTCCCTCTGTGAATGCTTACCTAAACAGTAAAGCAAAATGTTTTGGTTTGCTGCTTAACAAATCAGAGGTAGAGCATATGGCTGATAAAACATGTGAAAATAAAAGCCTAATTATAACTTCCAGCTCTGGAAGAAAATATATCAGTCTCAATATTGTAATACTGCCCTTTGTTTTTTTTAACTTGTTGTAAAAACCAAGCTGTCAGGTACTTCATATTACTTCTAAAAAGGCATATGGTACATGCACAGGAGTTTCAGCATACTTCTTAATAATTTATGGTGACTGAAAATAGAAAGACTTCAAAGCTGTTGCTGCATTTGCAGACTCCTCTTAAGTTTTCCTCCCTTGTTTTCCTCCATTCTGTTCTGCATTCCACAGACTCCCTTGGATGTTTCTGGAATAAAATGCTATTATACAACTGTGAAAAGGATATAAATGTTGCTCATATTCAACTTGCTGCTTTAACCTGAATCTAAAAAAAAATAACATTCTATTCATACTTATAATTTTTAAAACTTATTTTTACCCCCAGATATCTAATGCCGTCTAATTTTGGAACTTAGTACTTCAAACCATCTTTATAGTGTATATCTATGCTTGACTTCATGCACTGCAAATGTCTGTACCTTTCCATAATGAAATGTGCCATGTGTTTATATTCCAGCAGAGACAAACTAGGCATAATTGCACAGATGAGGGGTCTTAAACTCCAGAACCTCCAGAATCTCCATTTGTGCTTTGTTACAGATTTATATTCATGGTTTTGAACACCCTTTTAATGGGTTATAGTCGCTTAAAAGGAAATTAATGTTCTTTACCAGAATAAGAGCATCTATATTTTACTGAGCTATCATTGTTGGGGAAAGAAAATTTTCCCATGTTCAAGCATTATTTTTGTCTTGGGTCTGGTGAGTCAAATTGCCATTTTGGTTTTGAAAGCCTGGCAGACAGTCAGAAGGAGGGCATAGGTCTACAGAAATTAAAACCAGCAAGAGGATGTTAAACTCCAGCTATTTATAGTGAATCTCTATCAATACTAAGCACTGCAGAAATAGGAAAAAAAGCCCTGAACCAACTCCAGCCCTAGAGCAATGCAGCTTCTGGGGCAGTGTATGTACCACATGGAGTAATTAACTCACCTTCCTGCCCACATCTAAAACCACTTTGGTATTTAGTGTGTGCAGGGTGAGGTATGTGGAGAGGTGAAGGATTACACGTAATCACTTCATTGAGTCTTGATGTTTTCCCATCACACACTCTTAATTTGCCTATCTGCAGGTGAGAGATAACAGCACCCAACTTGCAGAGATGTTTTGGGAAAGAATTAATATGCATAGAGTGCTCTGAAGATAAAAAGAGTTACCCTGCATTTGTCTAAGATAACAAAAACCTTTGAAAGCCATGGTGGCCTTACAGAGGCATTTTCCTTTTCAGTAGTGTAGGAATTCGAGATTGTTGGTATTTTTATAGAGTGCATTTATGTAAATTCTAATGTTATGGTTTGCAAGGCTGAAGTTGAATCACAAACTGGTCACCAAATATTGGGCTCACATCCTCTACATTCAGAATTTGCTCTTCAAGGAAGCTCTGCAATGTCGCCTTCCATAACATGTTTCCAATCTGAGTAAATAGCTTCAGTTTTAGTACTTCAACCAATATGACAGCATTGAATAGCAAAAATCAATTTCCTTGAGAGACATAATCAATGCTTAAAAATATTAAAACCCTCCACAGGTAGAAAATCCTATGCATTAATGTAAATGGAAACAACTGTCTCATTATTTATTTCCAAAGTTCCCTTACAACTCAGTTAAAGGATGTGAAAGTCGTTCTTTCCCCCCCTCATAGAGAGCTTTCTCACAAATAATATTTTCTCAATCATAAATAATTACAATAAATTAAACTTTTTTTCTCTAAAACCAGCCAAGAAATCATATTCCTGAAGTTGGATACTTCCACCGTGATACAAGAGAATATATAAATAATAATGAAGGAAATACATGTTTTCTAATATACCACTCTAGTCAAGAAGGATAGAAAATCTGTCTTGCAAAGGTCAATATTTTTTATTGGTTTATTAAGCTTCTGCTGAGTTGACAGCTGTAGAACTGAGCCTTATTTTTGTGCAAAGCTAAGACTTTTGTCTTCCATCCAGGCAATCACTCAAACATTCTACTGAAAAGAAAGCAGTTGTGCCTGTGCCTTTACCATAAACAAATAGATGAGAACTGGCTTTATTCCAAATAACTTTTCCCAGGATGCACATAATTATGACTATCTATTTTAGCTCCATTTCCCCCCTCCATCCTGTTCTATATAAAAAATCTTCCATGTTTGTCATTCATGGGCTGTCAGGCCCTCTCCATAATTAGTATCTCTGTTCTTATTATTGGTCAAATGAAACCAAGGTTTCAACATTGTTTAAAATTATGCTGTAATTTTTTGTTTTTCCTGCACACCTCACTTGCCAGTGCCCTGTCAGTGTTTTTTAGTGTTAAGAGAGTCAAACCACAGCTCCTGCTGCCTTTAGGTACAACTGGAAGTGCTCTGCATTTCTTTATGCATAACTGCAGGATTTATTAGGGCAGGTAGCTAGAAACAAAAATTGCTGCGACAGTCATTGTAAACTTTAGCTTCAGGATCTTTCCCACTAAAATCTGCTGTGTATATAGCAGAAAACCAACAGTTCAATGGTCAGAAGTTACCTCCTGCTCCAGAATATGGAGTAATACTTCTTCCCAAGGCAGAAATTACCTAGACATTTTCTTTGGAAACAAAATTATATTTTTTGAGTTTTTTGTTTTTTTCAGTTTGTTGGGTTTTTTCTCCCCAGTTTATTTCAGTGACCTTACTCATACCATTGCCTCTCAGAGTCCTGCACAGGACCAGCTGAAAGGATGACAGAAAAAGGGGAAGGAGCAATATGGTTAGAAGTTTCTCAAACCTTCTTTGAAATCAGAACATTCCCACAAGGGGTAGTCCTCTGTGAAACTGCTTTCAAAAAAGGCTGAAGAAGTCTGCTTTCCCCTTCTTTTTTCAACTCGCAGAAACTCTTAACTCAAAATTGAAAAAGAAGAGTAGCCAGTGTAAAAAATTCTAGCAGTCACACTACTGCTAAATCATAGTGCAACACTGTTGCCCAAGGCATTTCTGCAATGAGAAAATGTAATGTGGGAGAACAACCCCTGCTAGGTGAGAAAAAGGAAAAAAATAGACAAGTGGGAAGAACCCAGACAAATACAGCACTTGGACTCCATTTCTGTCACCATGCACAATTTGTGTTTCTATCCAAAGCACCTCCCCAGCCAGCCAAAAACCAACCCAGCTGTCCAACAGCTCCCATTGAGTCAAACACCACAGCAAGTTTGGAGATGCAATGCTTCCTCCACAATCCTTCCTTCCTGACCCACTTCTAAAAGCTGGACATTTTCTACCCCTCAGGGACCCTAAGAGCAGCAAAGTTCACTGGAGGAGTTGCAGCAGCCACCTTCCTGCCAGGGCTGAGCTCCTGGGTCAATGTGGGGTGATTTTCATCTCTGCTTTCAGAGCATGGCTCTTCTGCAAGGGAAAACGATGTTTTTTTTTACTGTAAAACAGCAGGTATGGTACAGCATTCCCAAGCCAAATTTATGTTGACTTCAGGTCTCTTGCTTCCACATCCCCAGAGGATGGAGATCTGCATCTTACAGAGCGTCCTTGTGCTGAAAGTTTATGAAGCTGTTGCAGCATTTCAGAGATCACTCAAATTGCTGGAAACACACACTACATGGGGAAACCGTATCTGCCACAAACTCAGAAAACAGAGGAAGCATCTTGGATTTAATTCTGATTCCCTTTTCCTTTAATGTGGATTTTCCTTCTTAATTTCCTTTTTGATACCTTTGATTGATCTCTAAGAATAAAATGATTGTGAAATTCTAAGCACTGCAAACTGCTGTAAATAGAAGTAGACCAGACAGAATGGTGTTAAATGAACAAAAATGGCCAGTTTATTCACTGGAACAGTTATGCATTACACTGTAATTTTAATTGGAACATAAAGATGTAAGAATCAGTATATCAGCTTCTTTTAATTATTTTCTTCAGCACTAGAGTGTTTTTCCCAACCATTTGACTGCATGATCATATTACACATGTACAAGCACAGACTTTATGAATCCCTCACAAGGTATTAATCTAGGATTGTCTACTAGGACAAGAAAAAGTTAACATGAGAATTACTTCAATTTTAAAAATAAATGATGCATTTTTGGAAACAAGAATTATTTAACTTTTTTGCTTTTAGCATAAAGTAGCAACAAGAAGAGTTTCCAATATTCAGTTTTTAGCAAATGAACATACATACTTTTATATTCTTCACCACCTAGAAACACTTCATCATTTAACCCCAAGAAGGCAGGACAACATAATGTCAATTCAACATAGGAGTAGCTGAGTTATTACAGCAGTAAACATACAGTATACAAATTTGTGTTTGTCACAAACTCCACCAATGCTAAAACTCTTTTGAAAGGAACACAGAAATCTGTATGGTTCATTAAATACAGAACATCATGCAAATGGAAACATTCAATAGATTACAAAAATCACAAAACATCAGTTTTCTTTTTTTTTTTTTAATTGTTTACAAAGGATCAAATTAATTAACCCTTTAACAGTCAAACCACAGGGCTGAAAATCAATAGGGAAATAAGTAATATAATGGACTTAGTTTAACCACTGGCATAGCACACATAGCCATATCTGTGAACAGGAGAAATAATAATAAAATAAGCTAGATTACTCTTATTTCTTGTTCATAGCCGATAAAATACCAACTAGATAGCAAGCCAGTCTACTTGAAACTTTTATCAAATGCTTCTCTTTATTGATTTTCCAAAATATTTTTGAAATCAAGCAACCACATATTCAATAAAAACTCAGATTACTAACACTGAGAAAAAACATACACGCTTATCCACTCTTTTACAGCAAATCATGATAATCAAAACAAATAGCTTTGTAGAAAGACATTTTTGAAATACAAGGCTCTATCACCCAGAGTTTGCCCACACATTAACTCCAGTAATGAAATATTGGATTTTTCCTTTACCTTTTGTCACTTTGTCACTTGGTTGCCATTACACTTCACAAAGGGGATTTTCAAGAACTCCACAGGAAACAGATTAAAAACCAATAAGGATTTAAGCTGTGCACCTCCAAATGAAAGATTCAGACTCTCTGTGATAGTTCTCTTGCCCTCCTAGCAAGAGGAATATGCATATCACACAAGAAATAAGAATTTTCTAGCTTAGTTATGGATATGGAGAAGCTACACGATGTTAACAATGTCATGCACACATTTTCCATTGCATATTTTGATGTATTTGTGCCCGAAGGTGAAAGGCAATTACTTTGTTATTTCTTTTCCACAGGATGCTTAATTACACGAAAAAAAACCACCAACCCCTTAATGGTTAAAAAACGTCTGAATAGTATCTATCCCTTTCAGACTCACTGCACACACAGCAAAGGAAAACTGAAGAAGAAGAGATGACTGGAATTTTTAAAGAGGTAACTATAGCAATTATCATACTTCAAAGGTAAAACATCAGTCCCTGCCATTCTCAAACGAAGATTTCCAAGGAACAAAAGAAAGAAATTTACTGTAACTTCAGTGGATATGCATCTTCTGCCAAAGAAAGGAACAGACCTCAGAAAGGCTGATGTAATCTATACCTGATGATGATGATGGTTAGTCCAGCTGTAAGTGGAGCTGGCAGCACAGCTACTGACTTTGGCAATGCAGGATGAATGATCAGATTGGTACCAAAATTAGGGCCCGGACTCTGGGTGCCGTTCCCAGTGGGATAAGGATTGGGTCAGGATTGGATTTTACTAACAGCTTGCTTAAGTAAATCCAACGTGATTATGGTGAGCAGCCTTCATAGGTGAGATCATATTTCCTAAGTGAGGTTATACTTCATAACATAATCTCCTTTACGTACACACGTTAATATGGTAAATGGCTTAAACAACTTTGTCATTGCTTTTAAAACAAAAAACAAACTGAAAATTCACTTGGCATTAAAACTTGCAGCGTTAATTACAGTTTCATTCTATGAACTCTGCTATATAGCTATGATTACATTAATTTACTGTGAAAAATGTGGATAGAGAAAGCACAGAGATGCCAACCTGTCAATCAGAGCAATCAGAAAGAATATCATTACTGCCCCTATTTAGTAGGCAGAAAATTCTATACAATTAGCATGAAAAACAGGTATGTCCTCTTTCTTTAAAACCTCCATATACGTTCTGACTGATAGAAAATAAATTTTTACATACTATTACATTTTACAATTTATTTTTAATCTTTTTCTCCCATTGTATTTGTGGGTTTTCTTTCCTTTTCTTCTTTTCCTCACACATTTCCTATAAACTGGATTTCCACAAGCAGATAATTTCACTGAACAAGGAATAATTTTTCACTACAACAGAAAATAAAACCCCAACCAAAATGCTCCTGTTTTGACCTAAATTACCCTATTTTGAGTAGGCTATTTCAAATCCAAAGAAATTTCAAGGCCATCATAGGGAACAAAAGCTGTGTTTCAGACACAAAAGTCAGAGCAGGATTTGAATTCCTCCTTACTGAGTAGTAGTGTTTCTAAGTATACTAAGACATAGTAGTGTTTCTAAGTATACTCAACCATCACAAATATATGTATCATTTTTTCTTAATCCTTAAAAATCAGAATAGATATCAACACAACAGAAACTGATTTTAAATGGGCAAAATGTAATATTTTGCAACCCTTTAAAAACCCCAGGCTTTTGTTTCTGGTTTTGTCTGCATGCAAATATTTCCTACAAAATCTCTCATAAAGTTTTTATTATCAATCAATATATAACAAAGAAGAGGTTTTCATCTTAAGTTCAAGGTATGTATTTTATTTTATTTTATACTGGTTAACTGACAAAAGTTGTCCCAGGGACCTACAGAGTTTTGTAACTTACAATGCAATAACTACAACCATTTGTACATCAAAGTTGGTTTGTTTCTAGTTCTCTCACATTTCCAACAATTACATTTTATTACATATTAAAAAAATGTAAATTGAAAACTTAGGAATTAAAAATTTAAAACTTAAGAGAATAAAAACATTTATTTATATAAAACAGGGCCACAACTTCTATACCACTGGATGTTCTTTCATAACTCTTGATCCACATGGACATGCATATGTTTCCAAACTGTCTTGATACCTTTTCTTTTCCCCAATAAATTTGTATCTATATAGAAAGGAAATGTATTTTACTGAATTACTGCTTAACTAAAGTTTAGGAAAATGCCTTTGATTTGGATACAAAAATAGGAAAAACTATTCCAAGTGCAGTCAGTGGTAACTGCATTCAAAGTGCTATGCAAACTCCTTCTCTTATTAACAATATACAGTAGCTGTTTTTGTTGGACACAGATATTCTTACACCAGTCAGACAAGGTCAGGAATCTGGAGATGCTTTTTGAAAGCTGAATTTGCTTCAGACAAAATACTGTGGGGATTTTTTAAAAAATCAAAATCGCAGCTAAACTCAGTGTCAGACATCATGGTGGAGCTGAACAAGGTTTCACTTGAGCTTTCTACGACAAGACAACAGGCAGTTTAATTATGATACTGAATAGTGATGTAAAGGTATATGAGAAGAATCACATGAACCCCATGGAAACCAAAGTTAAAACACTGACAAGTGTTACCTGTTTGATCTGATCAGGACTGGGTATCAGTTTGTTCCTATTTTCTCTATCTCTGTTTTGTTATTATAGCTCAGCTGCTTTGCCAAGGTTACACGACAGACGTTGTTGATGACATAAAATATTTCTATTTACAGCACCTTTGTTCTTGGTACTATGGTAATAATGATTTGTTAGGCACACTGAGTGGTCACCGATTCTTTCCTCTGCTGATGTTTTCTGTATTGTAACATTTGGTAAGCACTGTTATAAAAAGCTGACTTCATTTTCTCAGATTCAGGCAGAATTTGAAAGAATTGTTTCAGCCACGCCTGCAGCATTTTTTTTTTCCCCAGCTGCCCCATACCTTAGGCTGTGCTGCGTTTCCCACTTGTTGGTCAAACATGTGCTGCAGAGAAGGAATAAAGGCATGTGAAATATCCAAGCCTCTCTTCTGTAAATAAATTAAGGCCACCTAACAAAACAAGGAGCCTGCTAGTTACCAACAAGTAGGCAGCACTGCAGACTTGTTTCTCCAGCTGATGACCAGATAGGAAACCCACAGACGCTGAACCACAACCCTCTGTTTAGCCACTTCCCTTGCTGCCAGGTACTGTGCAAAATAAATTCCCCTGTCATTGATTTTCTTCCGAAACTCACTGTTTTCAAGAAAAAAAGCAGGCTTACTCAGCTTTTACAGGAAAGAATCTTTAACTAGGAACACTGTGCACTGTTGCGATAGAGTCTGCGTAGTGTTGATCACCTGAGTATTTGTCATAAACTGACATGAGCTAAGGTTCTGTGTCTGTTGATTTTTGGCAAGGAAAAAATGCACTACAGCAAAGTCCTGCTGACTTTGATCCACACCATCAACCCTACCTGCATGAGTTCTTTCTGCACAGAACACTTCACTCGAAATGCACACGACTTCCTCACTCAAACTAGCCTTTCCTGGTAAGGCCTCGAGCTAGGATCCTGAATATGGGAGTGGAAAGAATGTTTTCAATTAGCACACAGCATTTTACTTATTTTAGATTTTCTTTCTCAGATACCAAATAGAAAGTAATCCCAAAAAACAGCACCAATACATGATGCAAGAAGTATAATTACAATGCAAGCAAACAACTGAAAACCAATCAGTACATTATCCTTTCATTTCCTTCTTAGGCTTAATAATTATCTTTCAATGAAGAGCTAGAACAAAACCAGAAGCTAGTGTAATAGGAATTAAAAAACAAGTGCATAAACAATATCAGTGCAGCAGCAAAATATACAGTCATTGTTAACATTCCAATTCAACCCATTTCCAACATTTTTGTGCAATAAAAATTGGCCATATGCTGGCCAATACAACAAGCCTTTTTTAATATTAACACAGTCATTCTTCACTGCAGCTATTTCTGCTTGGATTTAAAAAATAAAATTAGTTAAATACAACTGTCACAAAAAAAAAAAAAAAAAAAAAAAAAGGACTGTATTTCATAAACACAAAATTCTGGTGCAAATAAAGTAAGAAATAAATATCACACCCTTGAAGACAAAAAGAAATTTGAACTGGTTCCTATGGCTGAACTTAGAGGATGTGAGGGTAGGATTTTTGTAACATATTTTTTTAACATTGGCTTCAGTCTCTCATCATCTCAGATGTAAAGCCAAGCAGCTGGGAGGAACATTTTTGTTGAGATGTTAAATTTCACTACACTTCAGTTGTGATAGCACAGTTTGAGTACAATCAGAGGAACCATAAAAAGTCTTCTTGATAGGTTGGGCTCTGTGCTTTGTGTTCTTCTTCTCAACCTTCCCTCAGTAGCCAGAGCAGGGGATATGAATCCAGACTTGCCAATGCAGCAACAAGGCAGGATTGTCTACCCGCTTGCTGGGAACAACCCCAACCTTTGTTGCATGAGCTCCACTCTGTTTGCATTTTCTCTTACGTTGCATATGAAGATTAGGGGTAAGGAGGAGGCTTAGAGAGACAGTTGAGAGGGGCACACTGAGAGCTGGAATGTGGCTGCTCTTCTGGAAGAGCATTAGGACTGAAAATTAAAAAGAAAAGAGAAAAAGTGCTTAAAATACGAGGCAAACTTTTTACAAGCATGTAAATAGTACAGAGCTGGATATTAACTTTAAAAGGGAGTGAAGCCTCATCTCTAAATCTATATCCTCAGACACACAGTATACATACAGAAAACTCTCAGTGCACAGCGAGTCAGTGAGACCTGGATGCATTTGTGAGGTGGACCAGATATCCCACTTCACAATTCCTGTACACAATTGCTGTTTGCATGCTGGGATGACAAAGACTGTGTGGAGAAAAAAATGCATCCGTGAAATGGGAGAGCAAATTTGAAGGACAAGATGCAGGTGTCATGTCAACATGGGTATTAAAGATTTTCTATATGCAGCTGATTCACTTTTTGAAATTAAGGACTGTGCCAGGCTGGAAATCAGGTTTCATAGCTCTTTGAAAATGTGATGTCTTACTGAATTTGACCTATTTACTAGTTCATTTGTACAAATACAGTGTAGCCTTCTTCATCAGGCCCATTAACCATTACATATTATGGAATTTACACTCCCAAAGTGTGAGGATTTCTTATGTTTAGCTTTCTTCGGGGTTTTGTGCTGTTCAAATCCTTTTCATTTACTTGTCATTTGACTATTTTTCATGTACAATTTGTCTGATAACAGCATTCACCTGTTAATTCACCTGTCTAGAGTGCATTTATAGCACTCACTGGCAATAGTGCAGAGAGGTCTGAACCAGCTTACTGGGACTCGAGTAGCAACAAAGAAAAGGGGCAGCTAACACAACCACACCCCACTTCTTGGTGCAGAGCTGTAGAAAAACAAGATATCAAAACAAAATGCAGGAAAATTTTGTTTATAAAGAGAAGGAAAAGGAAAAAAAAAAAAGGAGAAACATACCAAAACTCCCAGTTCTTTAATGTGTCTGGGAAGAGTTTTTTCCTCTAATGCTTCAAATGTTCTACAGTGTTGAAGTTATTCCAAGCTCAACACTCTGATGTATGATAAAGCACCATCATTTATGGGTCTGTCTTCAAGAGAACTTGCCTTTTCTGTTTTCCTTCTTTAGAAACCGTGCTTTTACATATTATCTCTGCAGCACAGACTATTGGAGTTCTGGCTGAAGGAATGCAATTAGCCTATTGCTGGAAATTAATCAATTTGAAATGCCAGAGATGTTTGGAAAAATGCTACTGGAAATGCCAGTGGTACTGAAAATGTCCTTAGTTTCCACACACAGCATTTACTTGAGGAAACAAAGAGATGACATTGTGTTTGACTGAAGAAAGAAAGAAGTGGGCACCACCACCATTAAGTGACTTGATGGCAATGTCCACATTTTCAAATCAGACAATCTGGGAGGCTTTGACCACAAATACACAGGTATTCCACGGGAGCTACAGTCCTTGCACCTCTGGGCTAATTTGAAGATCATAGAATTGCGTGTTTTAAGTTAGATCCTGTTTCCCATCAGTGCTCCTGAAGATGAGTTTCCTGACTGCAAAATGGGTGGTGAGGGGAGGTTACAGAAGCTCAGGATCCCACAAGCTTTGTTTTATGCTCAGCTGTCTAACAGTTCAGTCCCAAAGTGCGCAGTGTTATGGACTATGACCCCTCAGAAGAAGTAATTCTTTCCATGGCTATATCCATCCTTTCCTTCTGTCATATTCTGCCAAATGCAGATGCAGATACAGCATCCACAGAGAGATCTTATTGAGATCTTTACCTGCTCCACATCAATGACTGTGTCAGGAGTGACTGCAATTGATCAAAAGCTTTGTATTTACTCTCAAACTTATCCACTCATCAAGAGCCAGCTCCTGGCTTCAGCACCTCCTAAGTTTTCAAGATAGGCTTAGGAGAAGCACTAGCCTTAATTCCTCCAGAGACAGAAAACTGAATTAGAATCTAAACATGCCATTTGGGGAAGACAAACAAGGAGGTGATTACACAACCCTACAAACACTGGCTTACTCTTCTCCCTTGCTGCCTTGTTTCTTTTTAAACAGGACTCCTATAATTGCCAGAGAGGAACAGAAACTCAACGCACACACTCCTTGCTCGTTAGCAGAGATGTGTTTGTCTTTTGGGGCTTCCTTCCTAACTTTAAAAATAAGCAACAAAAGATGCTCATGCTCTGAGGAAGAGGACTGGTGAGGAAATGGCTGTAGTTGCAACTAGTTATGTACACCATCAGTGGCCTGAAAAAACCTCCCTGAGACACATAAGATTCTCCTCTACATAAATATAAACCGTAACAACTCCATGGCGTGACCTTCAGTACAAAGCCAGCCATGACTGTAAAAGCTGTACTACAGACTACCCCACGCTATGCTCAGATTAGCAATTCTAAGCACTGTGCTTGGAGTTACATTAATTTTCTTTTCCTGGTAATTCTGCATTGCTTCTTTGAAATACAAGCATACTTTGTGCACAGAAGAAATAGAAAAAATTTGTCTCGCTATTTCCTTTTCAACCAATAATAAATATTAAGGGCACTAGGAAGAGAAAAATAATATCAAGGCTATCAGGAACCTTTATAACAGCATATATAGCCACATCACCTGCAGCTCCAACAGATTCAAATCTTTTTCTAAAACTCTGCTGTTATACCTTCCTCTCTTCAGAAACACAATTCATCCAGCTCATTAATGCAGAATGTTGTAGTAGTACATGAACAAAAATACATCAGAATCAGCAAGTGACACATGGCATTCAATGTGCTTTTTATGGCAGGAGAGGTGCTGGTGGCAGCAGGTCCTGGAGCTGAGCTATCAGACACATTGGCAGTCACAGACAGCAGAGGATGGCAGGGCAGATTAATAACACAAAGCAAGACAGAGACATGGAAGAACTTGAGTTTTTGACTATAAACAGAGAATAAGGAAGAACAGTGTTACATTCACCCAATGGGATATGTGTGTTTTAAAAATATTTGGTTTTTACAGACTTTTTGTGAACATCTCTTTAAATGCTGATATCATTTGGGGATGTATTCATTGAATTGATGAATAAAGCCTGTGCAATTTTTTTGTGTTAGTATTATTGTCTGGCTTTATGCAGCTCTTTTATTTTTTTCCCTGGCACTCAAAATACTAATCACGTATTTCTAAAATTAACTGGGAAATGGTGTGCAAAGCCCTTCAGTGTTTGCAAGTACTCTGTTGTGGCTTAGAGATGTCATTCACATGCAACATTGTCTGGCATTAATTGTAGCTGTAACAAATCAGCAAAGGAAAATAGAAACAGAACAATGATATTTTCAGAATGCAGAAATTTTGCAAGTGTTAAGTTGCATATTTTACCATTTCTAAAATTTATTTCCTGCTTTATAAAAATATAAGTATTATTTAATATTAAAAGGCAATATTAATTTAATTTGAGGTATGAGGGAGTTGTGTTTTTTTTTTTTTATTATTAATAGATAATTTGGGCTAGAGTTTTGGCCTCTGATAATGAAAATTAGGTTTTCAGTGCATTCAACAGAAACCTGAATACAATCCAAACATGGACATGCTCTTTTTAATATTGGATAATGGTCTTGTCCAATATAGTCCATGAGACAGGTGCTGGGAAGGGGGAACAGCATCCAGTAATTGTCAGGGCAGGCCTGGATTTGGTTGCTTGACCCATATCCCTAGACCTAGAAACTGAGGTGATGCATAGAAGGCAGAGTGAGACTTTTGTGCACTGTTGCATTTTAATTTAAAGTTTAATTTAAAAAAATCTCTTAAGGAAAGTTCACACAGATCCTCCAATCAAGTTTCAGTTGAAACATGCAGATTCAAGCAAAAAGACCAGTGTAAAGCTAAAATGAATTGACTACATCTACCCTGGAGTCTCATTTGGCTTGAAACTGTGCTGCTTATCTAGAGAGATTTACCAAAGCCTGTGAGCTGGAATCACAATTACTAAAGATGCCAGAGTTATAGAAGTACCACTTAAAAACCATGGTATAGCTAATGAATGAGGGAAAGCTCTCTGTGAATCTACCTGTGCTATGGTCAGGTGTATTAACTGGTTTGAACACAACTGGACATTGCAGGATGTGGAAAATCTTCATTTGTGTGAAGCACAAGCCTTAACCAGCTCTTGATTAGTCCTGGGTCACTAAGAGGTCACATTACTGCAAAAATTGTGTTGGAGACTTTAAAAACCAAGCACAGCTCTCTCTTAAAATGGGTGACTTTGGGGACAGGCAGAGGACAAGGAATGGTGGGACAAACTCCTGCCTTTCTTCTCTGCTGCATTTAGAAAATCCAGACCTCACTAAGTCTAATTGGTCCTTAAACACCCTCGAACTTTATTCCAGATTCCAATTACTTTATTTAAACAACTCAACAATTTATGTCATCATGCTGACTTGCATTAAATCTATTGTTATCCTTCACTGCTTTACAGAGCTGGGCAGGTAATGTGGCTGAGGCAAGCAAGGCAGCAGTGTGAATATATCAAAATCAGTTTTGTTCAACTCCACCAGATCTAGTTCACAAATCTAGTGGTAAAAAACAATAGCCACCTGAAAGTCAGTTTTTCAGCTAAGTGTGTAAGGTGTGTGCTGTTTGTAGGATGACTGATCTGAAGTTTTTAAAATATTAACCATATTTTAAATTATCAGAACAAGGTAATGTTTGCAGATTTCTGAGAAGATATTTTAAAATTACAGAAGTAATTGTTGGTTCACATCTAGAGAGGGATGGTTATTTGAGCATATTCATCACTAAGAGAGTAGCTCTGGAAGGAACTGAATAGCCTTTAATTAAATTAAGTAAGGTTAAAATAAGACTTGTTGATGTTAACCTTCCATGTCTCCAAAACACCTATTGCCAATCTCAAATTGCTCTAACATCTAAAATACAGCAGCATCACTTTACTGGCATATTAAGGATGTTAAATGTAACTTGTAGAACTCCAAACTGCAAATCAGTAAATTATACTTTCCAGTTATAATGAGTTTACACCAACTTCTCTGTAAAATTTTCATATTGCTCTTACATAGTAAAGAAGATAATAGTACTTCCACTTTGTAAGCAGTAAAAGAGAGGCACAAACTTGGTCACTGCAGTTGAGGTAAAGGCCTAAAAACAATGTAAATTATTTCCAATGACAGCATAGACATAAGTGAATATTAGCACAGAATGTACCATGAACAGATAAAATTATTGTAATCTCCTTTTGCTTTGCTTAGGTTTGGGGTTGTGCCTTGATTAACCCAGCCATCCCAGAAGCACGATGTGGCCTTTGCACCACCTGTGAGCAAGGACACCAGGAGTTTACTTTTAAAAACAAGATGAAAAACTGATTGCTTTAGGTCTGAGTTTCCAAGTCAGGGAGAACTTATAAGTGTCTGCTAAAATCTCACAGATGCCTTTAAAATGCCACCTTACAAGAGAGAAGTCTGCACCTACCCTTGAAATTAAAAGTAAATTTAATTTAAGTAAATATTTCTAGCAACAAAATAAATTAATTACTGCTTTGGCATCATAGAGAAACTGCATCAAAATATCAAATGAGGGCTGCAAGATCCAGCTTGGCATTTTTTCCATATTTTTACAGGGAAGCAAGTGCATGAATGCTGTGACTCATGTTGGTACTGTCACTGCAGAAATTACCACTGTTCCTCAAGCTGTTAAAGGTTTGCTGTTAGAGAAAAAGTGAAGAGCTTTTGTCCGAGGAGGAGGAGGAGGGGGTGGCAGGCATGCATGCAGCTGTGTGCAAAGAGAGGAGAGTTAGTGGAGTTTACCTGACAGTCTGGCAATCTGGCCCCCTGGCTAGTTGTGAGCCGTGTGGCGGTATGGAGGCAGCAGGCTGCTGACAATCTACAAGAAACTGATAAATTAGACATATATACAGAGAGATTACAGAGCAAGGGGTTAGTAACAGCACTACACAGGCTAGGCATCTCAGGGAGAGATTTAGTGAGGAATGTGCTCTTGGTGCCTTATCTGACAGAAACACCTTTTTTCTGATAGCAGTGACATTGGCTGCTGCCTTCTTCTCCTTTTCAGAAGAAGCACTGGAAACATTTTTGTTTGTTTTCCCTTAGCACTGACAAATTTTTGTTCAAACAGACAGCAGTAATGGGCTGTATTCAGGATATGGGTTTAAACTTTGTATTTCTCATTCTTCTGCTCATCATCTTGTTTTGCTCACATCTAATATGAAAAGTGTCAATAAAGCTACACAAAATTTATCAAAAAAAACTCATATCCATATAAAAACAATTATGTCATCTCATTACCACATAAAAGAAAAAGCTGTAAGAAAGTCTTTTCAATTTCTGAACAATGCTTGTGAGATTGAGGTTTTTGTAGGAAAAAGGGAGAACTTGACACAGTCAGTTTCACTGTTTTGTCTCAATTATTTTATCTATTCCCTGTCAAAGAAGTTTCCACATTAATCACTTGCAAAGCTGTATTATGGTTCCTAATTTATTAAATAACAGTAAGGCCAAATAATCCTTCATTGCTATGTTTTCCTGTGACATTCAAAATATGAAGACAGCTTTAGACTGGATAATACTTGTGGGGCTTCGTGGAAGTAGTTGAACAAGGCAACCCTGCTTTTTAAATCAGTAGTGTTTACTGAGATTTCCAGATCTCAAGATTTGCTCTTTTTCCCTGCAGCATTCTGGCCTTTCATTCCACTGTCTGTGTGATTCAAATTGTCACACAACAGAGACATCAGGATCTTTTCAAACATTAGAATCTATGAGTGAAACTCTGACCCTACGAAAAATTACTGGAGATTATTTTTTGTCTCCAGTAAGACTTGCAGACCTATCATCCTTCCTGACTGCTTCAACCTGATTCTCAATCTGTTTGATGGAACGGGGTTATTCTCTCCTAAACCTTAAAAACAAGACAAGGGAACTCCACACACTTGGAAAGAATTTTATTTTTTTTTTCAAGTGGTTGCTACTTAAAGCTCAATGCCAATATTCATTTCTCTTTACAATGCAGATGTGTTTCAAAACCCCCTTCTATCCTTTGCCTCAATCAGTGGAAGAACATGCAAGTAATTTGCTGTCAAGAATGTTGAGATGACATCAGGTACTGCAGAGCAACACATCTTCATAGCACACTGTTACATAGCACACTGAGGAGCATCATATCCACTATTACAACATTTCCCCTCCATAGCAGCCCACAGGGCCTCTCCCTAGTTCCTGTGAAGATCTGTGCTGACCTCCAGTGGGTAAGAAGCAAGTGTACCCAAATCACTGGTTTCTTCCTGCTTCAGCAAAGAGAGGAAGGTTTGGACCTATTTTCTATAAAAATAAGTGCAGAGTTTGTGCTGGCACCATAGTGTATGGAAGCAGAAATGAAGAAAGAATAATCTGCCACTCTCATTTAGCAGGATTATCACTATAGTCCTCACTGCATCTTTTAGCAGAGGAATGCAGGAATTGGCAATGTGTTTGAGTCACGAATAGAAGGGCCTGTCATTTCAGCACAAAGCTCTACTAAAATAAGAGGTGTCTGAAGAACAGCCAGATCAGAAGACAGAAATTTCTAATTTCTGCAGACAGAAAATTATGGCAAAAAAAAGTAATTAATGCTTTATTCTATACAAAATAGTTTGCAGAAGTCCAAAGTAAAGTCATGCCTGATAGGGTATACAAGGTCATCAGTGAGGAAAGAAATACAGAATAGAATGCTGTGTGATGAAAAGGTGCAGAAAGGTTTCACTAATACAGAAGAAATTGTTCTGACAAGCTTTTCCAGAACAACACAAATGCCTGATTTATGATCCTGTTCTAATATCTCAAACATGGTGCAAATATTTTATGATGCATCTTGATCTGCTACATTTGGCAGAACACTTGAATAGCGAGCCAGGTTCTGGGAGGATTACGCAAGCTGGGTAATAACTATTTCACTGAGCATACTCCCTTGACTTCATGTGAAACACTATTCTAGCTGGTGTCAGCAAAGCTCTTGCAATCTGGCTCACGTTCACATCAGGACCAGATCTAGTGATCCACATGTCTTAAGATGACTGAATCGTCCTCCCACATCCTCCAGGAGTGAAGTTTCTGAGGATTATGCTAGGAAAGAACTAAGCAGAATGCATATGGCTTACATAGACACATTTCAAATTCAAAGGAACTTCTTATCTACTTATGTCCAACTAGCTATGCGAGAGCTAACTTTATTCCTTCTATATTCAATCCTTTTAAGTATTTTGGAGGATTTATAACACCCTTCTCTAATGTCATAACAATCATAAAATGACTTTCTACTAAGAAACTCCTGCCTGTATTAAGTAAATGTTTGTTTCTTTCTGAAACACTCTGATGAAGGTTAAAAGTCTCCAAAAAGTTTTTACTAATTCTAATGTCACATGCCATAAAGACAAGGTAAGAAAGACATGCTTGTTTTTACTAAAAAAAAGTAAAAATAAATTTTAAAATCACATTGAAAGAACTCTGTTGCTTGTACTTTTCAAATATCAGGGCCTGTCAGTCAAGCTACAGAGTGAAAGGACAGTCTGTCATTTATGTAGAAGGTACTTGGGGTACAGACACAGATTACACTTTTTGCCGTGTCTTCTAACACTACTACCAAGAAAATTATAATCAATAAAGTTATTAAATACAGGCTATCTTATTTCTCCACACCTTCACTTGCTATTAGGAAATAAACCACTTTGGGGCAGGGAATGAGCTGATGTCAAGTCCTTTTACAATTCCATGAACCTACAACAAAGATATTAATTTTAGTGCTCATTTCAACCAGAGATTGCAAAGAGGAGCTACTGTACACAGAAATTCACATGCCAGTTTTCACTGAATTCAGCAGGACTTGTGCCTGCAGAGTCTTGTGACGCTATCCAACAACAGCTACCACTGGCTCTATTGGAAATATGAGGTTTGATTTGTGCTATATGTCAGTCCTGATTCAATTTTTCAGTTCCTGATATTTTAGCCACTTGCACAGTGATGATGTAAAGGGCTCCGAGATTTCCTCTCTCACAGATTAGCCACTGCTGGTTTTCCTTTGGAAACTAATGCCTAGTCCTAATCAGGCTAATCAGCTCCTGATGTAAGAACATTTAAAAAAAAAAAAAAACAGGCTCAGAGAAACTACATCTGCTCACATGAGCACTGAATGTGCTGCCATGAATTATCTGCTGAGAGCAAATCTCACCAAAAAGAGAGTATTTTCCTATGTTTCCCTTTGGCTCAGCCACAAAAACATGTTTCTCTGGTGTCACAAGATGTGCTGTGCCCTCCAGTCTGTGACCTGGGTGACTCTAGCCAACACAGGTCTGCTTTATTGGGTTATTTGTGTCTGAGATGGGCTTGCCTTCTGTTGACATCAGCAATGTCCTCAGTGAAAAATCTACATGCAAGCATTTCCAGTCCCACCTGCTCAGGACCCAGCACACTGCAATGAACATTTCAGCACATTTTGACTCTCAGTAAATTCCTAATCTCTATTACAGCGCTCTCAAACAGCTAGACTACTCAGAATCCCAAGATAAGCATAAAAGAATTTTAACTGCACTATGTTCAGTTAATCAATTAATTTTTTTATCTCTTTTATCTGAAAGGGTAAAATTGAGAGCCAAACAGCAAACCAATCAACAGGTACTGTTACATATTTTGCATTTCTGATATGAAAACACTGGGAAAAATCTGTTCTTGATAAATGAAAATCTGTCAATAAATGTTTGTGATGAAATGTTAGACTGAGGCTTTTTCAGTCTGTTAAAACAAACCTTTCCTAGTATTCCATTGATCACTTCAGGCCAACAGAAACTCCTTCTTTCCTAGGTAGAAGTTTTTAGGCTGACTTTGTGTTAAGCTACCCAATGTCAATTGAACTTGCTCCACCAAGTCTGAGGAATTTGATAACATATCTAAGAAGCTGTTATTGAAAATCTACTTGCAAAGAGAAGTCATCTCCATTAATATGGCCATGAATTTTTTTCATCCCTGAAATGTCAATTTAATGGGAAAGAATGAAAGGGTGATAGCATGAGTTGAAAGTACTGGGCAAAGAACTGATCAGTAGCCTTCTTGTTGTGCAGATGTAAAAACGTGTCACATCACAGAGCAAGACCTACAAAGACAATAAATCAATCCTCTCTGCTCAGAGGAGAAAAACAAGGAAAATTTCCAAACCAAAAGACAAATGTGAGATGTCAAGAAGAATGGAGCAGAGGGTACTAAGATGCTTGCCCTCCTTGCTGAGATTTGTAGAGATGCTTTCAAGCTGCAATCTGACAGGATGAGAAAAGTCCTCAAACCGTTTATATACAGGAGTGACAAGGACATAAGTTTATACAATTATTTGACAGCTATTTTCACTTATAATTTATCTTCATTTTTTCAAATGAATGCCAAGAAAACTTTGATGTTCCTCAAGGCCAAGAGGAACTTTAAGAGGCAGTAGTTATCACAAAGAACAGCTGGTGAGTGGACAGCTGTGACTTAGCTTCAGAAAAAGCCACAAACAATGGCACAGGTCAAAGATTAGAAGAGTCTCTCCCTTCTGCTTCCAGGGTCAGTTTGAGTCTGTAAATAACACAGTTACCTCTGCCCTACACACAGCCCCAGCAGATCAGTCTGCCAGCTGAAAACTGGACACAGCTCCATGTTTCTGCAGGCTGCCCTGGAAGGAGAGGGCTCTGGTGGAGCAGCCACTGGGGAGCCTGGCTGGCCTAACTACCTCCAGTTTGCTCAGAGCAGGATTGACTCAGCTTGTCCTGTGAGCAAAAGGAGAAGTGCAGGAGGACTGTGCAGAGCCATTCTACCACTCCATGAGGGCCAGCCCCATCCTGGCACAGCTGCACATTGGCAGCCAAATCAACTTCACCAGGTGCTGCTTAGCTCCTGCACACTTTCTAGCACCCACATTATCTGTGATTTCCTACCATCTCAAGTCTACCTCAGTTCCATTAAACTGAATAATGGATCACTGCTTGGATAGAGAAATGTGTCAACCGAGTGTCTTTTTCAGCTTTCTTCATGGTAAAGATAATCTACTATGAAATTCCCATGTTGAGAGTGCAAGTACACAGGTAACCCACATTTTAAGCTTGCTATTCAGGAATCTTAATAGCTTAGATTACTTCTAGTTGGAGAAGTTACAACAACAATTAATTCTTCCACTACTTATTTCTTAGTCTTCTTAAAAACTATTTGAAGAATAGGAGATGTGAGCATGCTGCTGAACTCCCATTAACTACCAGTATCTATACATTGCCCTAGGATGCAGTAAACCAGCAGTAGGATGCATCTAAAATCCTCATCTCCTATCATCTTCCCCATCTTTTTCTTGCGAAGCAGGCTCAGGAAGGTCCCACTGTTTCTACAATCACAAGCTCCTGACACAGGTCCTCCTTCTGCTCCTCCTCCTCTGGATTTAGGACAAGATCAGGCAGAGTTAAACTAACAGAGGGCTTGCTGTTAAATGCTTCTCAAGAGTAAGAGCAGGTAGGGAGTTTAACTGCTATTTCCTTCTGGCATTTAGGGAAATGCTGTCTGTCTTGGTGATTTCCACAGGCAGCCTCATGGAGCATCACTAAACACTTCATGCCCTGCCTGGCACACAGCACAGACAGCCATGGTTTAGCAGGTCACTGATTCAGGGGCTTTCCAGAACACATCAGGTTTCTTGGCTATGTCCTAGTGAGTTCTTTCATCTATACAGCAGCTATGCTATATAGAGTGCTTTCACCCTTAATTTCCTTATTCTGCATGACTTCACCTATATTTTCCTTTTAGACCTGAATTATCCAAAATCTAGAGAGCTGTTCCCCCATCAGTTCACTTGTTTCAGAGGTAATGTGCCTGCTAGCTCAAAGTATAGTGACAAAGCCATATCCCAGCCTTGCCTTTTCTTGTAGCACATATTAAGAATAGCTTTTAAAAAAGAAATAATATCTCATTGTTAACAAAATTAGTGAAATGCATTTTTCTCCAGTTACAGGCTCAGAACATTAAGAGGTTTCTTGTCAGCTCTGTACCCTTTTTCACACTTCCTATATCACGACGTGCTTATGTTATTTCTCAAATGGTTTCTGTGAATGCTTTAAATAATTCCTCATTAAATCTACTGAGAAGCTAAATAATGGGTTAGTAAAACAGCAGAAATGGCATAAGCTGAAAAATATATCTTCAGTTCCTTTCTTTCATATACAGTTCATAAAAAGCACATTTAGAAAGGTCTGATGATTCATGGAACACTTAGTAAAAGACACACACATTTTAAACATTTCAAAAGAGGAAAAGAAAGGTCTTAATATTACATAAATCATCACATTTCAATCTTGTTGTTTACCATGGAAACATAAGGATTCATTTCAGGTCACAAAATCATCCAGAGCAAAAATACTTGCACTATTAGATGGATAAAGAAGGGCCTGATGCAAAGATTGAAGTCAGTGGGAACAGTAACTTTAGTAGGCTTTGGAAGAAACAACATAAGTTACAATTATAAGGTTCTTATACCCCTAAAAAATGCAGACATGGAGATACTTACAATTAAGGACACTAGTCTTGTTTAAAGAATTGCTGTGAGCTTCCTCCAAACACCACAACATCCCAAGGAACTGCTCTATTAGAGAGCTAAAATGTCAGCATGTCTAATTTAAACAGAGACTCACTTCCCTTTTGCCTAATTTATGAGGCAAAGAGCACAATATTGAATATTCCTGTGTATTTGATGGCAAAATTCAGCAAGTCATGAAACTACTTCAAACCTTGTAATACAAGAAAATAAAGACGGATGATTTTTGTCACCAACATTGTAAGGATATTTCAATCTCTGTTTTAGTTAATTGATAGGACTGGATTCCAAAGCCTAAAATTTTCAGAGAAAGCAACAAATATCTGGTAAAATGCCTTAAAGATGTGTCATCTGTATACCTGTTTAGCTAAATTTAAAAAAACCAACAAAACGGAAGTCTAAATAAGACTTCACTGGAGACTTCACTTCAACAAATGATGCCAGTGTAAACCATTCCATCCAGCAATGATGTCATAGCTTAGATAGAGACAGAAATGTCAACAACCTTTTAATGAAAATATAAAGCAGTAAGGCATGGATTTCACTGCAGTCTTTTTTTATCATTATTTAATGTCTTATCAAACAAATTAGGTCTTCTATGAAAAACAGATTTTATTTCAAGATTACTTTCTTTATAAAGTGAAAAAACATAAATAAAAAATAAACTAATCTTGTAGAACTGCAGTGAATTCATGCCATAATAGCTAAATCATATTGAAGTAGCTAAATTATATTGATTAGCATGAAATGTATGGGTTTGGTCTCATCAGTGGCAACTGGAAAGCTAAATGCAAGAGAGGAAAAGCACAGAGTGAAAAGGTCCTGTTCACAGTGGCACCAAGAGGTAAAAGTACATTTAGCCAGCTGAATTCTTTATCAGTTACAGCCAACCAAAGTCCTTGGCAAGGACACTGTTCCTCAAATTCAAAATGGCCTCCACAGGGACAACACACCATGCTTGAAGTGGCATAAATATGCAGTGCTCATTAAGCTGAGCTAAATGAGCATTTCAGATGCAGGACGTGGCCCTGAGAGCAGGAAGATATATACATGGATCTGTATATATGCACTGACACCACTCATCAAACAATGAACACACAGAGACACAAATATGGCATGTTCACAGAACCCACAGAAAACAGGACAATGCAGAACAAAAAAAGAGAACACAGATAATAAGTAAATAATGATTGAGTTATCCCTTTTGTGAAGAGCATCATATTCAGGTTTAAAAAGAAAACCCTTACACGTGACTTTTTAAAAAACCTACTAGAAACATGTTAAATCCATTTTTCATGAAGAGCAGAGACAGATGAAACCAATATTGCAGGAGTCTCAGAACAGCCAGTGGCCTGTCTGATTGCACAAGCTCAGAGAAATCTTGCAGGTGCAGGATCATCATCAACACAAATACATTCCCAGTAGATAAAAATACAACATGCTTTCTTAGAAGAATCGTCCATGGATCTCTAATGAAGCAAAGGACAATTTGTACTCAAACTAAATTTGTTACCAGAATAAAGCTGTGTGGTTTGTTTGTTTGTTTGTTTTTAAAATAATGGTTGTGAAGAAACTCCATGCTTTGGATTGCTTGGATGAAGGAAATCAAACTTTCCTGAGAGAACAATTCAGAACAGACCAGCCTGACTAGTTAAATATTATATGGCTGCATAGCTTATATAATAGTGGTGCCTTGGTTAACCGCCTGTCCTGCTTTTCAAGAATAAACTTTTTCACTTAATGTACAGAAAAATCCACATTGTTAAGAGGTCAGTATAAAATTATCTGACTTAAAATCAGCACAGAAAGGAGTATCTAGATCCTAACCATGTTGATTTTTCCTCTTCATCAACCTATAAAATTCATTCTCAAAAGAGAAGTAAGAAATATTTAAAACTCTTCACTGTGTGACCTGAGCAATCATAAAGATCTACAAAGCACCCCCCTGGCAAAATTCATTTCTGAGCTGACAGTGCTCCTCAAAGGACTTCCTCCACAACCACTGATAAAAGAAGCTGTGCTTTCTGTGTTCAGATTTCTGACAGTCCTGCTGTTTCAAAATTGAGACATGCATAAAAAAGCAAAGTTGAGATATTGCAGTAATGCCTACAGCAGCAAGACTTAGAAATCTGTGAGGCACTTCCATTGGTACTTCAGCTTAAAGGCAAAGCTGAAACTGTTTGGTAAAATATTCCTAAGCAAACAAAAAATGTGCACAGCTAAAGACCTTGAACATAAACACTTTTCACCACACAAGGAAAGTAGACACAAACCTGCTATCAAAAATGTATTTCCCTGACCTTTACATAGGCACACCTCTCCAGACAGCCTCCTCTGTGCAGAGAGGTGTCAAACTGAAAATCTCTGCTCATTTTCCCAACCCCTGCATCCAAAAGGGGGGGGACAGGGAGCTTCTACTCACAACACACCTTTTGAAGAGGATTTCCCATATCTTCACACTACTTAAACAAGATGAAGCAAGAAGGAGGGGCAAAACCAACAATCTTGCCCCACATGCAAAGTTCCACTTTAAGGTTATTTAAAGAAAAATACAGAAGGAACATGAGCTTCTGATTACACAAAGAATAATATTTTAGAGAATATTTTGGAAAGTCACATCTAAAACACTGCACTTTAAAAAAGCTCAAAATCCAGAAAGAACAAATATTTTTAAATTGCATGAGAGTGTATTCCTCATCCCTTGAGCCAAGAGGGGCTACTCAACACCTCACATGGCCAATCAAAAGTCCTTAATTCCCTATAACACTAAGTACCACCTTACTCAGAAAGACCCTCTGCTCCTTGTTGTGTTAAATTGTGTTTGTGCTACATCAAACAGATCAATGTATTCCTGGGTTTCTAACCTATTCTTCTCATTTTAAACCACTCTCAGTGTAAAGGTAAGTAGCAAAGACAACTCTTAAGCAATTTCCCTTGAGCTCCAGCTTAAAGATTACATTATAAGACTTCCTAGGACCTCAACATTTGGGTAATTGAAATTTTTTATTTTCATTTTCCTTGTTAGCTTTAAAAAATACTTTCCACCTACAGATGCTGTAAGTTAGTTCTTGGTGACACTGGAGGAATTGCCTTTGGGATAGAGTTTTTACAAATGAAGGTAAATTTTATGGTAAGAATGCAAACCAACAAACAAGAGCTAGTTATTTTATATCATATTGTGATTCATATTTGATTTGCTGTAAGTACAGAGCTACATCAGAAATTAATCTTGGATTATTTTTTCAGTAAGAGTAGCTATTACATACTCTTAATTATGTATGGTAGGTGGTGAGCTCAGTGCCTGAACAGTTGCTATATTATTATGTGGCATTCTTTGTGCTGTCTATCTTCCACATCAGTCTCTTCTTATGGGAATTAAATGCCAGGCTGTAAATCACTCTTGAAAGAGAGTTGAAAAGCAAGCAGGCTTTCAGGTTGAATGTCTTTCAGAAATGAGTGACCCTACAAAACCACCTAATTTTGCAGATTTGTTATTTTTTGGGGTTTTTTTAGAGGTTTTCAGAAGAGCCATTTTATGAAATGGTTTGTAACAATGAAAAACAATTAATCTAAACACTACAAAAATACAAAATTTTGATCATAGCAAACTAGCACAGTTCTGTTGAAATCCATGGGTCTATCCTGACTTGGGTCAAACAAATATCTGACCTCAGCTGGGCTTGGAATTTGAGGGAAATGTGTTACATTTAAGGCTGCTACGTTCCTTTTACTATTGTGATAAAATAAAATAGATACAACTGTACAGATTTCTCTAAAAGGAAGGTTTGCTCATTATGATCTCATGATCTGTATTCCTTCAAAATACAAAATACTTTACTTTTTACAGTGTTTTCCTGTGTGGGATTTTAAATACTAAGCATAAACAATAGGAGGAAGAAGCATCCACTACATTTTGTTTGGAGAGTGCTCCAACAAAGAAGATTCTCAGGTGGTTTGTTGTTGCCCCTGAGTGAAAACTGCAGCCATTGGTAACTGTCCTTCTCATAATCTGTTGGGAAACCTTTTACTTCAGGTACATCTTCTACATAAGGATCTTGACTTCATTTTAAGCTAAAATAGCAGAACTTTATATTCAACTTTTGGAACTACCATGCTAAAGTACCTGACAGAGAAAAGAATGCTGTCAAGGCAGATACTACAGGAGACCTTTTTAGACTTGTTCTTTCCTTGAGGAGGTTGAGAGAGCCATACTTCGTATTTGGGACTATGGTATATTAAGAGTCACCTAGTGACTTCATATTCAAGGAGTTTGAACACAACTGCAAAGGAAAGGTCATTTTTCAGTGTTACACACTGCCAAACCTAGCATTAGGCTTTCTGTATGCCCTGACGTTTCCATGTAGTCAGGAAAAAAAAATACAAACACATCCAAAGGTGGGCTGGAATTGTGCTGGGCACATACTGGCTGTTATCAGAAGAATAAAGACTTGAAAGAGTAAAAATACATGTCAGCAGAACAGAAGCAAAGAAGAAACAAACAACAAAGTTAAATGCATGCCATTACCTAGGAGAAACGGAACATGATACTCTGGAAAAGCACCGAGTGGTATTTTTAGCCCCTGGGGGCAGTTAAGAGCCATTAGTTCAATTAGAAAGCCCAGATCAAGTCGTGCTGTCACAGCTTTGTGCCAGAGGTACCTGTATGCCGATCTGAAGACAAAGGCATTCAAATGGAAATGGAGCAGGATATGACAATCTCTTGCTTAAGAGGTCTTCAATTCAGCTGGTCTTCCTCTGAAGAAGGCTGCCAAAAGCAGCCCAGCTTTCCCTCTCCAGGTATCCAGCAGCAGACAAAGTAAAGGTAGCCTTTTGTGCCAAGCACCAAGCAAAGAAGAAGGAGCAAGAGAAACACGGGGCTCATGGGGCAGTGGAACCTGTCCTGTTTGTCTTGCCACCAACTTCAGATTTTTTGACTCTTGGTCTCCATCTCCAACCAAACACATTGGCAGTTAAAGCCTCCCAGTCCCCACATCCCTGGGAGCTCATGAAAGGACAGGGAAGCTCTCACATCACATGGGTGAAAAATTCTTGTGAAGGAAATAGTTCACAAATTTAAAAGAACAAAACTGTTCCTGTTTAATGTAGGATTCTTACTCCGCTCCTGGGGACTCAGCCTCCAGCCAAGCTACACTTTGCTCCACAGTGTTTGAGTTTGGATGCTACTTTTTTGCACCCTCTCTCATGAAGCAGGTGTGGGTTGGTACAGTTTTTGCTGCCTTGCTTGAATGCAAAAATCATCTGACAACAGAAGCTCTTTGTGAGACAAGGCTTTTAAACATTCTCAGTAAAAGCAGCAGAATAACATTCTTCACTGTTCCTTACTTTCAGGAAACAGATAATTAGACAGATGGTGAAAAAATCCTACTTGGTGCATCATTCCTTTCATCTGTTAACAACAGTAAGAAATCTTCCAGAAACTGGTAAAAAAAATGATGAATAATTCCCTGCTTAATCCTGAGCTTGGTACTAAGCTGGTCCTGCCAACACTGGAATCTGGAAGCTCAGAAAAATCTTGGGTTTGGACCTGTCAGTTTCACAGGCTGAGACTAAAGCCATGTGATGGTGCAAAATTCTGACAAATGCATTCAGAAAGCTGAGATTGTTGCAGATTCATAAGGACAACTATAACATAAATCAGTGACCCTGTCTCAAGACCCTTACACTTTAAATATGTAGAGATGTACCTAAAGTGACAGGTAAGACTCCAGACAAACAATTTTCGGAACAATTCTACCATTCAGGCTGCTTCATCCTTTGGTCTCTGTTACTGGACAAAAGACTGTGTCAGCATTTCTCACTCTGTGGTCCACGCATCTGTGATGTTCCATAAGATATCAGATGCTTCTTTACCCCCACTCCCACGCTCTTCTCATCAGGAGATAGCTCTTTGATTTATTTACTGCAACACACTCTAGAAGAAAGTCTTGTTTAGACTCTCTGCAGTTTTACACTTGTCCTCTGAGTGGGTGTTACTTGCATGGCACTACTGAAAGGCAGCTCTGACACTGATGGCACTAGGTGTGAAATATAACCTACTACAAGGTACTGCTCAGCTTCCCGGAATAAACATTTACTTGAGCAGAAAGTACTTTTATGGGTTTTAGCTTTCATATTTTCTACTTATGCTTTTTGTGTATAACGTATTTCAAAACAAAGAATTAACAAAATTACCACCAGACAAGACTGTGCCCAGTTAAAGGCTAAAGGTCCTGCTCAGGTGCAGAAGATAATAAATTATTAGCTGTTCTCTCAGGAGAAGAAAGCTATCACACCTTTGAAATGTCATCCTAGTTTGCATTTTCTTTCTACGCCTCATTCGAAGCCGATGCTACATTTTGGCAGGAAATTAAGAGCAAAACCTTCCTGCACAGATTAACTTCATGACTCAATTTGTATAAAATAAACCTTCTGTGAGTTGAACACCACCCTTTGGAAAAACCTGACTGAAGGCTCCAGGGTGAGAAGAGGGATGCTGTGGAGGCTCCTGTACATTGCCAGCCGCTCCCTCGCTGGTCCTCAGACATCTGACTCCTCTATCCTGTGGGATTTATGCCTTCCAGGGGGACTACCAATGCCACCACCAGGCTAAGCTCCACCCAGGCCTAGGGGTGCAGCCTCTGTGGATGCCAGTGGGACGCATTCACATATACCACAGCAGGACTTTCCCCACTGCATCTGAAACCAGTTTGGGCCGCTGCCAGCAGAATGTCATCTCCTGCCACCCGTGACACAGGAGGAGACATTTTGCTTTTCAAGAAGGTGCCCAAATTAAATTGCATCTGCAGTGCTGGGAGGGT
This sequence comes from Onychostruthus taczanowskii, assembly GCF_017590055.1. NCBI lineage: Eukaryota > Metazoa > Chordata > Aves > Passeriformes > Passeridae > Onychostruthus > Onychostruthus taczanowskii. Next base: position 3,393,332 of record NW_024498685.1, read on the forward strand.
CCCGTGCTCTGCTAACCACTCAGCACCACATGCACCCAAGGAAAAAATGTTTACCTGGTATGGCCACGGTTAACCTTTTTTCCTTGCTGAGACGGTGCCCATGGATGAATTCACTCATGGAAGGGGGGCCCCTCAGAAGATATGATTCTGTGGAGGCGGGATGAGGGGGGGCTCTTAATAATTTCTGGAGGTAGGTCCCTGAAGTCCTGGGATGGCTCTGATCACAAAGGGAAGGTGAGAATAGTCTTGCAGGAGATCCAAGAAAAATACACATGGAAACAAAAGAGTTTTACTTTAATTACCTTTCAAAGCCTCACGAATGACAATATCATCTTAACTTGTTTAACAGGTAAAAATCAACTATCCTTAACACCCCATGCCATTTCCAGAGCAGGATACCTTGCTTGCATTGGAAATCCTCCTTCACCTTAGGGAAGGAGGAGATGAGGTTCGGTTGTATCTCAGCATCCTCAAGTCACCTTGTACAAGGTTCCCTGATTGTTCTCTTGGTTTTGCATTGTAATTAGAGCATACAAGAAAAGAGGATGATTATCTAGGACTTCTCTAGCAGAGTCCTCTTCATTTTCAAAACCATGGAGATGCTCACACCTAGAGAGTTTTGGCAGGGGCAGGCACAAGACATGAGCTCACTGCTTGAACAACAAAATATTTGCATTAGGTTATGAATGGCAGCCATCCCCTTCAAAAGGTTTCTTGCTCCCATGTAGAAAAATTTATCTGAGTGAACACATCCATATTCTTTTCACACTGATAAAGAACAAGTGAGCACCAGAGCTTAACAGACAAATGTAGCTTCTTTCATGTTAAGCACTAAAATGCTCATAGAGCACAATCCTTTTATTTCAGATGCTCATTATGGAAAACCACAGGGAAAACTTAAAGAAAACTTTTTAAAGAAAATACATTCACACTTAATAGTAAAGACATACAAGATGCACCGAGACACTGACAGAATATAGTTCAAAACACTGCATTCAGAAGGAGGAAACAACAGTGAGTAGGTGGTTCAGAACCACATGTTACCAGGCTTTGAATTTCATACTCATATCCTCCCCGCCTCCTTCTCCCCAGTCAAAGAACAGAAAGAAAAAAAATAAAAGTAAAAAAAGGAATCATTATGTTTATAATTCAGTGAACAACTTTAATGCAAGTCTGGCTACTGCACTGTACTGTAAAGATCACTGCATGCATACCTTTTCCTCTGAGTGCCACTGCTGACCAGTAAGTTTGGTTGCTGTGGGCCCTGACTATGCAGGAGGAAAGTGTCTATGCTTGGCACGGTGGCTGATGCCTCCTCACTTACTTTAGGGCTGCCGATCTTGCTCTTTCCCAGCTTGCCTTTGCTGCGTCGCGATTGCTCGTGGTCGAACTCTAAATCCTCCAGTCGCTGGGTCAGGGCAAGTTTTTGCTGGATAGCCATGCGCAGCAGAGAGTTCAGGGTCTTCTTCTCATCCTCCGCAGCCGCCAGCTGCCTCTGCATCTCATCCAGCTGTGTGACGTACTCATCACACCTGCGGAGAAACAGGGCAGAAATCTGGGAAACAGCCCAAGAACCGACTCTACCAGTGGGCACATTCCTGGGCTTCCGTTACGGAGCCAGACTCAGATCCCAGCTTTTCTGCTCCTAATCCTGGCAGCAGGTAGCCTGAAGTCTTCTGCTCCCACTCTGAATCATTTTGGACTTGGATCTGAATGTCAGCACTTCCCATTCAGCGAGACAACCTGTGCCTATATTAACATAGTCTATGACAATGTAACATGTTTCTGATGCAGATAAAAAGCAATTGGAGGGGAGGTATGGGATTATTTCCAGTTCAGACCACAAATAACAATTTTGGGTGCTGCTTCTACCAGTAAGTAACCATGGATAATAATGCTACCAATTAGAAAATATTATTTTACACAGGCAGTAATATCCACTTCAGGAAAGTATTACAAAAGAAGACTGCAAGTAGTTTGAACACTTGTACATCAGATTTTGTGAAATGCAAAACCTTCTGTTATTTACCCTTGTTAACCACTTATTACCATGATTACCATTAGTTACCACTGATTAAAAGGATACTATTAGGAAACCCCACACCTAGAAGATATTTCACATTTACTGTTGAATTTCTTGGAGGTGTGTTCATCGCTACTCCTTTTTAATCCTCAGCCTTTTTTACCCACATGAAAAATTATCTTTTCATTTGCTTTAGATCTCTGAGAACTAAAACCACCTTTCTTATGATTTTGATTTAAGACCAAGTTAAATTTATTTCTGCTTTTAGCAAAACTTCCCAAAGTTAACAGGAAAAGCAAGGCATTTCAAAATTGTCTTAAAGCACTTTTTGAAGTGAAATAGCTTCAGTTTGATAGCAATAGACCATCTAATCAGTAAGAACCAAAAGCAATAAAAATAAACGTATCCCAGCAGTGATATGCTTCACAGACAGCAGTACTGCCTGACCATCAGACATTTGTGGAAACACACAAGGATTTTTCATGTTGAATTATGCAGCTTTCACCAGTTCTCCTTCCCACAAGATCTGGTGAATATAAGTATCTTTGCTGTGCAATTGCAATTGTGTAATGGATGAGGATGTAATTTTATCAGTATCACTTACAGAAAGCAAGCACAGAAAACTATTTTAGTCTTCCTTATCAAAATGTGTGATGCAATAAACCCTTGAATTATTGCAAACTGAGGTATGAAAGTAATTTCTCTGAAATTTTAATCTTCCTCTTGGGAAAGAGAAACAAAGTATACTTGAAAATGTGTAGTTAGTTATTCTTCACACACAAATACTTATATATATATATACTGCACTTCCCTTTTGAACAATTCAGGCACTGCAAGCAAAAGTACTGTGTCAGATACAGCTTCATCTACAGTTTCAGTATTATCTTTCTTCCACAGTACCTTAATAAGCATGATTGTTGCTACCCAAGCCTTGAGGAAAAGAGGAACTTACGAAATGCCAGTTGGCTTTAAGCCAACTTGCACACCTATTTCTACTCCAAGCTGTGAGATGTATGTTGATGCTTAAGTCAGTTTCCTTGACAGAAACATAAAATCAGTATTCTGAATATTATAGTAATTCCTATTTGAAATTAATTTACTTTAATGTCTGTGTTATCAGAGTTATAAAGCCTCATTCTTGTAACCAGATGGGTCTTCTGTCCTTGTCCTTTATTCTCTCCTGCTTTCCTCTTAGTCCAGGAGACCTCATTTGTTTCCAAATATGTTTCCTGTTGAAAATTTTTAGATGCAACACCTGCAGCAACACCTGTGACACACTGCCACTAGAGCAATGAATTGCCTTCCATTATTTTGCCAATACATAAATTTTGGTTTTGGAAAAATATTGATTTTTCTCAGGCATTAGAAGGTGGTTTTGGTATTTGCACATCTGATTTGTAAAACAGCCCAACCAAACAGTTAAGAAACATGTGCCATGAAGGTGGATATTACTGATGCAGTCTTAGATGAACTTGCTATAAAGTATTTCAAGCTGTCCTGAGAAATCTGCATATACTAAATGCTATTAGCTTGTCTCATACTTGCGACAAAACCAATCTCATGAATACATTTTCCAGCTGTTCTGATTAATTACATGTCTTCATGTCCTTCCTAGAAGTGTCCCCATAAGAGCAAGCCTGCTCTTTTTTTTTTTTTTTTTTTTAAAGAAAGTTTAAAAGAAAGGTTAAACCTAAATCATGCAAGTAAAGGCCTCAATTAACTTTAGAAATTGCTGAATTAGCAGCCTCGGATCTCCTGGAATTTTGCAGCAGAGAAGGTCATTCCATGTAGCAGGAGGTAATGACTGCCTGCAGCCATAGCATTTCCCTTGACTGAGATACTCCCAGCTGTGTGCAAGTGTGGGATAAAAGGAGAAGTGTTTCCAATTAAAAAATAAAAAAGCATTGCACCCATCTATATTGCCTTTCACCCACACATTTGATAAACATCCACCAAGTCTCACAGAAGAAAGAAAAAGGTTAAGGATCTCCTAAGAGAAAAAGGTAACGAGCTCCTAGGAAAAAAGACTTCCAGCATGGCAGAGACCATTTCAGGGCTCCAGGACTCTGAATGGGTGTTTCAGGAGGGTTCCAACAGTGATAGCAAAAGTTAGGTTATGTCCTCCTGAGTCAGAACTCTTCCCCAGTTTCCCTTTTGCCCCAGGACAGGCTGTAAGCTGCAAGTGATTATTAAATAAACAGCACTGTTTTCTTGCTGTCTGCTGGTGTACTTAGAGGAAAAGTCAAGGTTTCACCTATTTTTCATTTCTCTCATCTCAGAAAGGAAGCAGACAGACACATAAGCCCACTTATTTTTTATGAACTGATCCAAGCTTATAGAGGATTTTAAGGGATTTCTGGTTCCATCTATCCCTCTCGTCTAGGAACATAAACCAAATACCAAATCAGGCTTATGTGTAATTTAGGTAACATAAATCATAGCAGAGCTTGAGCTAAAACCCAGTGACACTGACAGTGACAGGTCCCTGCTCTAACTAGATAATCATAATTCTCTTCTGTTCAAAAACGTTTTTCAGCTCTGGGATCTGCTCAATCTTCCTACTCAGTCTCTTCAGCACACATTTTTCTTTTAAAATAATCATAAGAAAATATTTTGATGGATAAAGAATAAAATCCATGCCTGCAGTGTCAGGACTATGGCAATATTTCCTGCTCTCTCCTGTTACACATCTCTATTTAGGCTGGGAAAGCAAGCAGTGTAGGGACTCAGCGAAATTTGCTTCCTGAATAGCTTAAGGATCCTGTTTAAAAGTAGTTCCTTCTCTCCTTCAGCTCAGGACTTCCTCTGTCAGGACAACACCTACTCTAGATTGGAAACCTAAAGTTTTAAATAATTATTTATTGTTCCTCTGGATGAGTGTTGCTCACTGCTTCACAAACACACACCGCTCTTACCCTGGGTCAGCGACTCAGGGTGGGAGTGAGGGGAAACAACAGCAGGGGCAGGAAAAGCTTCTTTGGAAATTCCTCATTTTCTCTGGGAATACCAGAAGCAGCCCATGACAAAATAAGCAGGCTGAAGGCTGCACATGGCACTGGCATCTAACAGAAGCTTCAGCTCTGATTTGCCAACCCCTTGAATCCCACAAAAGAGGCTTAATATGCTGTAGCTTTCTTTTTCTAAGAGAGGTGTTCCAGGAAATATTCTTGACAGGTGCGAAGCACATAAATTCCAGAAAGGGATCACAAGGCTAATGAAAAGGGAAGGAGGAAGCTGTAGAGATGAGAATCTCAGAGATTTTTGGGTCAGATAAGCTGTTCCAGAAGGAAAAAGGGCAGAAGTAGAGGGACAAGCAAGACAGAAAGACTTTTGAGACAAAGAACTGAAAAAAAAAGAGCTTAAGGAGTGAAGAATGAACAAGTGTCAGAAAAAACACAGAAAAAGAAGGCTCCTGCTTTCTGCACAGGGGAGCTTTGGAGGAAAGTATCAACTTTGCTGTTCAGACCAGAAACAGAGGTGCTGTGCTCTTCTTATGATGTGTGCTGTGACCTTTATCCAGTGTATTTGAGGAAGGAAAGATATAGTTCCATACAGCACCAGATGAACATCCACTTGGGGACCAAAATGATGCTTTATGGAAAGAGAAAGGCTATTGTTCTATCAAACAGTATAAGCAACCATTTTCAGAGCTATAATACAATTCTACTATCAGAAGGATGATCTCCCTATGGTACAAATTCAGGGGTAAGTACCATGTGATGCACTATAACCATGGAAACCACTGTTTTATTCAACTAAAGACTAAACAATTGCTTTTTTATGCTGAGGGTTGCTACTGCATCTAATGTTACTGCACAAAAATCTTACAGCCTTGTATTTTCAAACAGATTTCTCCTCTTCAAAAGACTTGTAGAGTATATCAAACTCTCTGTCATTTAAACAAATGCTCTTCCAAATGGACCATTTGGAATGAGTCAATGATTCGACCATTTAGGAAGATTGATTTAATTATAAAGGCCATTAAACGCCATGCTAGGGAAGAAAAATTAATATTTTACAACAGAAAAATCTATAGGAGTATAATGATGTGTAAGACCTTGTAGTGAATAATTTTTTATAACTGTGCTCGAGAATACTGGGCAAAACTTAGGATGTCAAGGGCAGGGATACATCCCACAGGCCATACACTGAGTGTTTAGTCACTAGTACATGGAGTTTGCCAACAGCAGTAAATTCTTTGGGTGGGATTTATTGCTACTAGCATTAGAGATTTTTAAACTGAAAATGTGTAGCTTAGCAGGTCACACAGACTCCTTTTATAGCTCATAGAAGAGGAACAGAAGTTTCTTTACATCTTACACACAAGGCATCTAGAAAAGATATCTGGATGAGTGGCATCACTAAAGTGTAATTCTCATGGAGGGGATGCTGCTGCCTCCCATCAGTTCCAGGATATGCCTTGAACCCAACTCAAGTCTGCACTCAGGATGCCCAAATTGGTTAAGGAGCATTCAGTACACCAACAATCTAACATTCCCTTTAGCTTCTAAAACTTTGCAAACTATTTTTATCTCATATGTTGATGATTTATGGGCCATTCTAGACCCTTATTTTGCTTTATGCTCACAATGCCACCACTCCTGTGCTGCGGAGTTACCTGCCTTCCACGAGCTCTTACAGCGTTAGAACGTTCCTGTGTCTCCTAGAGTAAGGGAGCTTGCACAGAAAGGTCAACACATGCATCTCCAACACACACACACACACAACTCTCCTTTCTGGAAGAAAACCTTTAGATGCCAATGAAATCAATCAGGCTACCTTGGTTCACACCACCTGCTGAGCTGGGTCTTCGTTTCCATTATGCCGCTACACGCACTCCTCTGATGATGGACCTATGATGAATTTGTACACAGCACCAATGTCACGACATATAAATGCCCCTTTTCTCCTTCCTTCCCACTTCTCCCAGCTGCTGCTGCCACTGTCACTAAGCAAAAAAGCACCTTAGAAGGCTGAAAGTGGTGAGATGTCACTGCCAGCAGCACTGAAGAGTTGTTGGCAGAAGGAACAAAGATGTGTTATCTTTTATGGACTAAAGCACAAACAAGAAATCTCTATTGTGTTTGACCAGAAGAGGGGAAAAAAAGTCTTTGTGTATTTCCAAAATAAGAATTTATTGATGAAAATGCTGGAGCAGGTAACCTTTAAAAATTTTTAGGTAACCTTTTAAAAGCAGCTAAGATGAAAAGACATAGTCTTAAGCTGTGCCAGGGGAGGTCTAGGTGGTCATTAGGAAGAATTTCTTCACAAAAAGAAGAAATTCTTCCTAATGACCACTAGAAGAAGAAGACAAAAAGGTCTATTAGACATTGGAGTGAACTGCTCAGGAAGGCAGTGGAGTCACATCCCCGGGGGTGTTTAAGGAAAGCCTGGAGTTGACTCAGTGCCATGGTCTGGATACAAGGTGGTATTGGGTCATAGGTTGGACTCAATCTCAGAAGTATTTTCCAACCTAGTTGATTCTGTGATTCCATGTAAAAGCAAAAGCTCTTCTGAAGAAGATGTGGGAGAAGGAAAGATGAAAGTTGATTAATTACTGTCATGCCAGCAGGACTGTGTTACAGAAGATAAGTGAAGCCTTTATCCTGTGAAGGAGAAGATAATAAACTGAACATCACAGTGGAAGAAAATAAGAATTTATGCTAGAGTGGGAAATTACAGTGGCCTTACAATTATTAGTACTGGATTACAGCATAGGCTGGTTGATTAAATAGATTTTACTACTGGTAAGTAATAAATCTCACTGTAATGAAAATGTGGGGTTCTCGAGATCATCATCAACCATACGATAGCTTTACATGACAGAATCACTGCATACTTCTGAATGGGAAAATCAGCCACATAAATCCACTATTTGATTTCCACTTTAAAAAACCCTATAAATGCAAATATTCTGTAGGCATATACTGTCATTTATAACACTTTATTCAAGGTTGTATTGACATTGCTATTCTTCAGCTTAAGTTTCCAAGACACATGTCTCAGCAGCACTTGAAAGCCTGCAAGTTTTGCACAGTGTGCATTTTAGGACTCATTCACCTTCATCCAAGAAACCGCTGACCATGCAAAAAATAATTTCTCTATCCTCCTAAGCACCCAATATACACAGCTAAGTGTGTTCTCACTTAGCACACATGTTTGCAGTGCTGAGCCAGATGGTGACACCGTTTCCCTTACCTGGTTGCAAACATTGCTCTCAAGGATGAGAAGGTTGCTGCATCTTCCTTCAGAGCCTTCAGTTCATTCCGTAGCTTGGTCATGGTCTCAGTCACCATTGCTTTTTCATTTTCGTATTTGTTCTTCAAATTGGCCAGTGCCACTTCAGCTGTCTAAAAACACAAACAAGGATAGGTGCTTATGAGACAGAGATCTGAGAACAGCTAAAATCCCATGCCTGATTTTGGTTTTGATATCCTTCATTCACACAGTAAAAGAAATTAAATCTGATCTTCACTGGACTGCACACTTTAATTTCTTCTTTTAAGTTGTACTCTATGAAAGCAGGGAAAGGAGAAAGCAGCTGAAAGGACAAAGCCCATTTCAATGGCAACTGGCAACAACTCAGCACCTCAAGTATCTCTGCAAAAACTGGGCAGCTGTATGTGGAGGGCTCAGGCAAGTGAGTAAACTTACTGCAACAAGAGCTGCTACGTTGTTTGTCTGCAATAAACAACCAAGTGTGCCCCCTGGCACTCTGCAAACAGGACACAGAGCACATGAGGCTCAGCCTCTGCAGCCAAGTTGTGAATCACCGTGTTCCTCCTGCTGGCTGAGGCTTTCCTTGGGCACAGGGATATCCAGGACCTGGCAGCTTGATTTATGCCTGAGAACTGGCAATGTTCACTGCTGTGCAAACCAGCATTATTTTAGCAGTTTTAAACAATAAAAATTTTTTTAAAAAAAGTGTAAATAACAGATTTCATTTAACAGGAATGCAAAGCTTTGTATTTGTCCCATTCCTAAATTTTTGCTGCTCCCTTCTTTCTGCTTCCAGTTTCATCCATTAAATTTCTTTAATCTACTACTGTACTGTTTTCAATAGTTACATTTGTCTTATCTCTGCAAGACTTGAACATTCTGCTTTACTTATGAATTTAGTACCATTTTGAAGTTATTCAAAATACATAGTTTTATAGAGGCTTTATACCTGCTGCTGCTGGAGACATTTAAAAATATTGCCTTTGAATGAAATGAAGAAAAATTTGCTTCCTTTTACATTTATTCAGAGGGTGTTACGGTTGTTTTTTGCACTTCATTTAGTGCATAATGAGTTGCAGCAATTGACACAGGCAATCAATTTCCTCTGTTTATCTTATGGGCTCTTAAGGGGAGAGAAGGTTAGAAGAACATTAGGTTGAAGCAGCTAGCAAGGGAACAGGACAAAAGATGGTAATGACCAAACAGCTGGAAACCTATTTCAAACCCAGTTTTCCAAAACTAAATACATTTCCAACTAACAATGACTCTTAACAAAAGGGCACATTAAAATCACCTATAAATTACAACATTATTAATTTGTGTCTTGTTAAATAACAGCACTAAAATAATTAATTTTTTAATTGCATACTTACCAATAATATTTTCTTACTTTCACACCAATTTACATTAAGAGGACAGATTTTTAAAGGGCAGTGGTAACCACCTATCATTTTAAATAAATTCATTTTTTCAATCCGGATTTGAAATCATCAGCAATACATGTTAAAATTATCAATCACTTAGGGAACTATTTATATCAATTCTGCTTTTTTCAACCTTGCTGATATATGCTTTGGTGCAGTGTAGGATGGTGGACACCAGCCTAAGTCTTGGCAGGATAAAGCAGAAATAATCAGCTTTTTGTCTGTTTTTAGCTGTGACCAAAAATGTGCACTCATAAATTACAGTAGTTTACACATCACTGAAACTGCGCATAATGATCAGACAGACCATGATCCCCATGTTTTAGTTTGGGTGTCAGGGTAAGTTAACAGACATGCAACACTGGAGGATGAAAATATAGTTTGCTTGTGGAATAAAAGTAACAGAGGAAGGACTGTGTCAAATCTTCAAACATTTTTTCTTCTTATTAAAGTTTCCTACAAAATAACATAGAGAAAACAAAGGATAAGTTTCAAATCCTATGGGAAATACTTCATGTCTCTCCATGCACCAGCCAAACTGCTGAGCCAAGTCTCCTAAGTGAAGAACAAATGGGCACAAGTGCTCTGCTAGAGAAGAAAATAAAACTTAAAAAAAGGGTGGGTTTAGTAGCAAAAGAAAGAAGGAGAGCACAAGCTGAGGAAGCTTCTCTTGGAAATCTGGGGAGCCTGAATAGACAGGAAACTTGCCTGAATCTTGAGAACACCCTGAAGCCTGAATGTGTAATGGAGAGTGAGACAGGGAATAGAAGAGGAATATTCTTCAGTGAAGTAAATAATCCAATAAGACAGGAGAGGTGCTCATGACACTCTCTTGTCAGACAAGTCATGCTGAGGAACTGGGCAAGTGAAGGACCCAGGCTCTCAGCCAGCCACCTGCAGACATGGGATTGATGGCTCACTGTGCATTTACTGTGGAGAAATCACCTGGAATTGACAGCAACGCCAGGAGGGAGCAGAGCGCTCCAAAGCCTGGACTCCAGCAGGGTGTGAAATAGCAGGGAGGAAAAGAGCTGGGGAACACACAGCTCAGCTCCCTCTCTGTCCCCAAAGCCCAGCCCTGGAGGTGAATAGGCTGAGGTCGGCCCAGGACCTCAAGCACTGCCAGAACTAACAGGGTCCTTTCCATCCTCCTCTCTATCCTTACAGAAGAGATGTTTGCCCAAATTCAACCCAAAGGTTGCCATCTTCATCCTGAAATCTTTGATGCACCAATGATGAACAAATCTCATTTTCTAAGACAGCTTTGTATCCCATTCACTTTTTATCAGCAATGTGAGAAGCAGGCCACTTAAAATAATTTTTAATAAATATTAAATCCTACACTGGTAGGATTTTTATGTCACACACGAAAGCAGAAATCTAGCCTGCATTTTTAGAGCAGAAGTTGTACATGGTACCTTGTCTTTTCATCAAGCCTCTCTTTCACAGCAGAAATCCTACTGTGTTCTGTCCATATAGTATCAGCATTAGTTTATAGATAAAATTCTGTATGTCTGGGGTTACCAAGGTATTTTTTCTGAAGGACTTTTATGGGTATTGCAGTTATGGAAGCTGTAGACACCAGAGTTACTCCTAATGCAGACATGAAAGTCTTGCTGACTCAATTCTGTCTCACTGAACTATTTACCTATGAAAACAACTGATCAGTTTTCCGTCAGAACTTCAGAGTATTAAATTCTCCTCATAGGCAGCTTTTCTTTCTGATCGCTATTAGAAATCAAAACCAAGAACAACAATTGAAATCAACCAATCAAACAACTGAACCATTCCTAAAAGTTGCTGCATCATTAATTTGATTTTACTTTCTCATTTATACTGCTTGTTAATGTTTATTCCACCAGTCAGGTGCAGACACAGTTAATTTGGGCTATGAACAAATGGATACATAAATCAAGACAAGGTAAGCAAGCAAGCCAGCAAGATCTATGTGCCCTGCTTTCTTGGGCAATTGATTTAATAATCCATTTTCATGGACTTAAGTTTGCATCTTCTTACACCAAATCTTGCTCTCTTTCTCCTGTTAGAGCTTTGTGGAAATAAAATAATATTTATAAGTAATATTTATTTAAAAATAAAAATGCTTATTTAGAAATACTACTGACCAACACTACATACCAACTGTGCTTCCCTAATTAAGGGTGTTTTTTCACTAAAGTACAGTCCAAAATACCAGACCCAAGGAAGGGTCCCATAAGGGAAAAACAGCCCCAGCCTTTTGCTCCTTAGAAACTTAGTCTTTTGAAGGGGAAAACCTCAAGAGAATAAATCTTAACTCCTGTTTTTTTGAACATGAATCAAAACATGAATTTGGGTTCTGGGATACACCCACTACTTGAGGCTGGCACATAATAAATGACTCTTCCCCTCTTCAACATTAAATTTCTCCTTGCTTTTACATTATTATGTCTTTTAGTTTGAAAGTTTGAGGAAGCTGATATCAGGTTTGCAGGAACAAGTATTGCAAGTTTCTGTACCCAGTTGTACAGTTACCAATATCTATGCTACTATCTAATAAATAAAAAATTAGTTAATAGCAGCTCCTTAGTCAGCAAATCTATCTTTTCCATTTCAGTGAGCATGCCTTAGGATAATGCATTATTTCTGACAGCAATAAAAGAGTGAGCATGAGATAGATCTTCTGGTATCAGCAAAAAATAAATGACAGCTCTATGATAATGGGAAAAATCTTTAATTTGGAATCACAGAATGTATACCACATATATCAATTCCATCTAAATCACATTTTAATTACATGGAAAATCTACATATAATTGCTCAGAGCTATTATTGCTTAGCTAGAGATGGTATTTAATTACTTGAGTTAATATTTAACATGTGTTGTATCAGGGAAGGGGGGAATGCTATAAAAGACTCAATATATGTTGAAATATTGCTGCAATTTAAAAATCCCCAGTACCTTATGCAGTTAAAGATACACCAATCAATTAAACTTGAAATTGTAACTTCAGAATAGTTGACTATTGGGAATTTTAGCACTGAAATCCCATCACTGTCAACAGCTAATAGAGTGGTAAGCTGTTAATCAGGATTCAAGCCCCCATGTGGTGATCACTTCACTGTTTTCAGATGGGGAAAGTGTCAGGCAACCTAGAACCAAACCACTGCAGCCTTTTGCATTCAGATTTAATTCTGGGCAAAAGGAGATGCATCAAACCAGGCAACCTAGAACCAAACCACTGCACAAGGCCACTGCAGCCTTTTGCATTCAGATTTAATTCTGGGCAAAAGGAGATGCATCAAAGTAAATAAAAATATTTGCATGCTTAAATTTAGATTTTTTTTTTTTACAGTGTTTTCAAATCTGGAATCTAATGGATGCCAAGGGCTTGGTAGATATAGTACACAAAGAAAATTGACAGTACTCTTGAAAAACACAGCAATGAGATGGATTTCTTTTGGCATTTGATATCAAGTACTATAATTTTTGACTTTTCATTGGTGAAACATCAAAAATAAAGTGGTTGGAGGAATTCCTCTTAAGATTTGAAAAAAACTCGAAATAATTCCTTGAAGATTTTTTCCTAAATAGAAGAGCATACCACTGAGAGGCTTTCCAGGGATGTTCTATTTTGTTTTCCAACCAACACTTTGAGATAATACCAGCAACATGCCTGGGCAGTAGCTGGTCCCTGCCCACACCTCTGATGAGTGAATGGTGGGTGCTGAGAAAAGCAGAACTGAAGTGTTTAAAGAGGAGGCTGAGAGGGGAGGGAACAAAGGTGTTGTCCTTGCTGTGAGTGAGAGGCTAAATAACGTATGAGTAAAACCTCTCCTCCAAAACACCCCTAGGAAAGCTTGTAAGTGATCTGTATAAATAACAGACTTCCCTGAGTGCTTTAGGAGCGCCTTACCTGCTTGTTGGCTTTCAGCACTGCCCTCAAGGTCGCGATCTGCTCTCGCTTGGTACTCAGGAGCGACTTCAGCTTCAGGATCTCCTCCATTAAGGCCTCCTTGTCCTTGTCGATCATGGGCGCCAGCTCGCGGGCCGCGGCCCGCTGGCGCGACAGCTGCAGCGACCGATCCACAGCTTTCTGCAAGTGCTTGATTTGGTCCCTTATTATGGCATTGAGGTTGTAGATGTTCATGGGCTCTTTGCGGATGTCACTGGTGTCAGAGACGGGGGAGGAAGGAGGGGCTGTGATGACAGGAGAAATGGAAGGTGTTTTTGTTGGGCTCTGTTCCTTGCCGGGCTCTGCGGCGTCTTTTGTCACCTGCTCGGTCGGGGTCCTGGCTTCTACGGGCGATGCCGCCCCCCGCCTGGCAAGTCGTGGGGAAAGGAGACCTCGAGGGTCATCGGGCCCCTTCAGGCTCCCGCTGCGGGTGACTCTGCTCTGCCTGTAATAGTCCAACATGACCCTGTTGGGAGTCTCGTTGTTGCACAGGCAGACGTGGTGGTAAAGCTGAGCCAGCTCCTCACTAAATGTCACCAGCTCGTCCTGGGCAGTGTTAAGGGTATTGTGGTTTTCGTTTGCTATGCTTGTCATCCGTTGTAACTCCTTCTCCATGTGGACCATTTTTTCCTGGCTTTCCTTGGTTGACTTCTCCAGGCTTGTCACCTGCTCATCATATGTCTGGATTCTGCTCTCATACTTGGCCTTCTCTTCAGTGTAGTTTTCCACATACTTATTATATTTCTCCTTTAAGGCTTTGATTTCTGCTTTAAGGTCTATCACCTCAGTAACAGCTACTTTGTATTTACATTCCAGGATCTCCAAACCATTGATGTCCACTTCATAGTCATGTGCCTCCTCACCAGAATCTCGGCCCTTCTCACAGTCAAGCTCAACTTTCAGCTCCTTGTTGCTCTGCAGGCCCCTCATGGCGTTGACGTGCTCCGTGAGCCTGTGCACGCGCTCGTGCTGCTCTGTCAGGGCTCCCTTGGTGTGCTCCAGCTGCGTCTGGGACTCCTGGAGATTGGCCAGGAGAATGGCCTTCTCCCGTTCCACCTGCAACAGAGTCAGAGTGAGAAACCCAGGGTCTCATCCTACCCCTACTGAGCACCAAACTCTGCAGTCGCAGTCACCTCTTCCACCCCACCATTGCTTGCAGCTTGAGGGCTTCTGAGAGATTTTAGCCAAGTACACCGAAACCATAAAATTAATTTATAGAGCACCATGTAACTCTCAGAGGTTTAGGAAGTCCCAGCCTCTGTTACAACTTCCAATACCAGTAGATCACAATTTTTTATGTTGCCCACTGAAGAATTACCAAGTGCCCAAGCACTGTCCCATCAGCTAGAGTGATGATACAGGATTTATTGGGACATATGTTCTCTGAACACAGAAACTGCATCACTGCCAGCTGTAAGCCATTTCTCAATAGAATTTGAATTTACATTTCCCTTGAACAGTTCTATCAATCTTTCACAATATTCATTTATATCTTTGAACTGCTGCACCCTTTCACTTTAAGGCAAATGCAGTAGAAAACTAGCTGTGTACATTTCCACAGACTGAATAACCTACCGTGTGGAAATGTAGCACAGATAACACTGAGCACATGCAACTCCCAGGACTGCCCATCCCCAGCACTTATCTGTAAGCAAAATCCATCTGTTTAAATTCGAGTCAGAAAAAAGTAGGACTTGCAGTGTAAGTAACAACCCACTGGTTATGAACTAGTAAGTTTCTTTCTAAATATCCACATAGAAAAATGGACATTGAACAACAGAAGAACTTGAAGGACACCTCTAGAAGTTTCACTGCACAGCAATTTTAAAGCAAGTGAACAAGACAAACTTACAAGTTTGATCTGCTCAGGTAATTGCTACTCATCATAACACTCCTGAAAGACTTCTAAGTTTTAAATGTAATGCTCCAACTTTATCCTGTGCCTTTGTCCTCTTCTGAGATGTCAACTGGGAAGCAGAGGAATGCTTACAGAGATAAGATCCTTTTTGCTGTCATGACATCTACAATAAGACCTGAGCCCAGCAGGTTTACTGATCTTCTCTCCCCCTGTTGCAGTATCTCAGCACATGCAGTGAAAATGGCACTTCCCTTCATAAGTGCTGGAATTATTAATTCTGAGAATTTAAAGTTTTCAGTTATGAAGAAACCTTAAAAAAAAAAAAAAAAAAAAAAACACCAAAAAAAGAGAAGCAAACACAAACTTTCCTTCCCTATCAGTAGTATGTGAAAGAGAATCCAATTAGCCACCACAAATCTTAGTAAATGAAAAGAAAAGCCTTTGAGAAACTGAGAAGATATTAATACCATCTCAAAAAATGTTCTGAGCAGTGCTTCAAACTCTTGTTTCCTCTTAACCAGGTTTTTGAGCCATGGCTGCTGCTCAGAATTACTAAGACACTGGAGCACACAGAGATCCCTTGGTTTCACAGACAAGCTCTCAAAACGTGGCCTCTGCTAGGATCTGCAATCAATTGCAGGCAGAAATGTACAAATAAAAATAGAAGCCATGATAAAACATCCAAAAAATCAGCTTACTTTTCTTGTATACAGGGATATATATTCTTAAGGACTGAGGCCTTAAGAATTAAAAAAAACAGGGCCAAACATCATCATTATTTTGTGATCCAGGAAGAGTTTTTCTCTTTAGATATGAAGTGCTCCACGTTTGGCACTACATCATCAGTGCAGAAGAGGACAGCCAAGAACTACAAGTATTTTGGTATCCTTCTCCATTTTTCATTCCCCCAGTATGTCTGCCACCCTAATTGTTGCTCAGCCCCCATGCCAGCCCACTCCTGTTGAGAAAATCCAAAATAGGGCAAACTTCCCTTTTGCCAAGTGCATCTTCTTGAAAGTGACCATTTTCCTAGGGACCCCCAGAGATCAACCCAGCAGGAGTCTCTTTACCAGCTTTGCTCTTCTTTTTCACCAAGCTGCCTGCCCCAAGGCTGCTTTCCCTAGAAACCTTCAGCTGAACTCCAGTTGTTACCACTTGATATTGCAGGCTTCAGTGTTAGTTACACTGCCCTCAGCAGACAAAGGTATTTATTCCTTAAAGCTGGTAAGGTGAGCTATGCATATGCACATGCACAAAAAATCTGGGTTTTGGCCAATTAAAGGATCTTCTCACCTTATAGTGAGAAATTGTAGTGATAATAAAGAGCCACATATTATACATGAAGGGCAGTTAGTTGGCTTATAAAGTGTATGGGTCCACTGTGGGCATGTTCACAACAATTCACTGTAGATTGCACCCATGTAAATATAAATATTTATTTTTAATAATATTTATTATAATAAAGCCTTTCCTTTGAGAAAACACCTGTGTGTTAAAGCAGTACAGTGCTTCAGTGCCTGCTTAAATTAATCAGACAGAATTGATCCTGCAGGACTACTGATCTGAGCCATTATACCCTATCATGAAGAAAAACTGTAGCAGAGCTAATTTCGATCTTGATGATAATTTCTCTTCTGAACATAAATGTGTTCTGGAAACACTCATTTCAAACAGAAAGGATTCTTTCCAAAGAAAAAATTTTAAACTTTTAAAACCCATATATCAACTTGCACAGCAAGCAAAAGAAAATACACAGACCTACTCAATTTTATTAATTCTGGACCAGCAATAATGGATTAAGCTAATCCCCTTCTGTTTAAAACTATAAATACATGCTCCTACTGCCAAGGGAAAAACCCCAAAGCTCCAGCTCAGTCCTGAGCACACCTTTTGCATATTAATGACTCTGCTGTTCCCAAATGGGGTAATAATATTTCCTGTTCTAGAAAATACTATACTCTTATTTCCACCACAGCAAACTTATGGCAATTCCAGGTACTTTTCAGTCCAGTTGGTGCATTTTTTTTTACACTGGAATTGGTAGCTGCAGTAAGGATTTTTAGGATCCTAAAATGAAAATAAAAGCAATTCAAAAGTAGCTGTCTCCTATTTTGCGATGCATCCTTCCCTTCAGAGATTTCAGCTTGAGGAGATTTCCTTCCCAATTTGCATCTATAGTTTGCAATTATGGAAAGCAATTTAACCATAGCCATCTATGCCCTCACCTTTTTCTTTTCCTTTTTTTTACAACATCAGAATTTCAGTGAACAATTCCTGGGGGAGACTGGAGCAAATTAACAGGAGAACTCATCTCAAGAACCCTGAATCTCAGCTATAGCATATTTGCCACAAAAGTACAAGGCAGCTGAAGAAGAGTGTCAGAAACCGAGCTGCAGGGACTTTTTATTTTTCTGCCTTTTTAAAGAGAATTGTATATAAGTTTTCCAAATATGATACTGGCCTCAGAAAAAGGGAAAGCATGACCATGGGAAGAAAAGAAGTCCTAGACTTCAAGGATGAGATAAAGATTTTTTTCCACTGGACAACAAACAGGAAGGAAGAGCTCAAATCCCTGAGCTTTTCTAGGAAAATCTCAGAATATGAAAATTTTCAGTAGGACATTTGTTACACAGCAGATATATATATGGAAAGGGAATAGGTGCAATTAAATCTCTCCAAGGACCAGCACAGCCCATGAAACAGCAGCCTCCAAAAGCTGTAGAAAGAATTCTATTTGTCATGCTGTTTCAGTGAAGTCTTCTTTATGAGATAGAGGAGCAGAAACAATTTGCCAGACACCCTTACAAAACGGCAAATCTGAAGTTTACTTCTATCCTAGAAAGGAACCTGATGTCCTATAGTCATAAAAATAGTTCCCAATAAATTATCAGTTCCTTCAGAAACTCTATCCTAGTGCAGCCTCTTCAGAGAAAACAGGAGGAACCCACACCAAATATTGAGATACAGCTGAATGAACACCATATGGCAAAGACACTGTAGAGGAAAAAAAAATACAATTTTGCTGATGATTTACCTTTTGTCAGCTTTTAAACCTGATTAAGTCTCACATCTACCACACAGGAAACTTTTGACGGAATTTTTCACATTTAATCTGTATGATCCAAACTTAATTTGTGTGACGTGAACTGATGTAACTCAGCAAAGAAGGAGATCACTTTGTAAAACATCAGCATTTTGCAGTGACTCTTTATGGTATCTAAAGGAATTAAGCTTTCACTGAGGTCTAGCCTGTCTTTTTAAACCATGAACCTTTTAACAGGATGCAAATGCCAAGCAATGGTGGCCATCATTGGCACAGATGTGCTAGGGCCCAGCACCAAAAAATGCTAGAACCAAAAATAGTTTCAATTTCTTTTATAGGGTCCTAAGTTTGTTCCTAGTGACTGTGAGAAGGCTGCTTCTTTGTTTAAAAGATACAAGTTTTTAACTCAGAGAAGACAAAGACAACTACAGTATCCTTCAAGCAGAATTTTGCTAACTCATTATGCTCAGTATTTAATTTAATAAAATCAAGAAAAAGCATACTCAAAGCAACCCCTTTTTTTCAATTCTAAGCAACTTTCACTCAAAATTTATATTGCATATATTTAATTGTAAATTAAATTGTATTGTTTAAAACACAGTGTGTTTAAAATGTGAACATTTTAAAATGCGAACATTTCAAAGCATTTCCTTTGAAACTGTGTTTTTAAAATTTTAACATTGTATTTCTGAATCAAATTAGAAGCTATATAATGTATATATTATATATATGTATACACATATACCTATATGTGGTATTCACATTCTCTGAACAGAGAGACACATAATTCTCTCTCCCAGGATTTTTCCTGGGGAAGGAAGTGAGAAGCTCAGAGAAGAGAAAACAATTCTTATCTGTACTTGCTGCTCCTGTTGTTTGACACATGTGGCATGTGATCTGGAGACTGTTTACCAAGAGTGATTTGTTAATTGGATTCTGCTGATGGTTGTTTGGATTGATTGACCAATTAGGTAAAGCTGTGTCGTGACTGTCTGGAGACAGTCACAGGTTGCTCTTTAGTATCTCTTTAATATAGTGTAGTATTAGTATAATATAGTATAGTTTAATAAAGCAATTGTTCAGCCATCTGAAATCATTGGAGTCAGAGCACATTTTTCCCTCAGTTGGGGTTGCCCTGCACTGATATATATATATAGATAGATAGATAGATATATAGATATAGATATATAATGTATATATTATGTGTATTCATGTATATGTTCTTCTTCCAGGTGCATATATACACAATATACACTCTGTGTTTACTTTAGAACTGGAAAAGTTTAACAGAATTTATCATGTAAATAAAATCCTGTATTTGAAGCTTGCACACTTAAATGATGTATGCTTTGTGTCAAAGTTATTGGTGCAAAGCACTAGATATCACCCATGTTCAGCATGTCACAGCTCAGATCAAAACATCCCACAGTGAATTTGGCAATGAGACAAATAAAACAATTAACTCTTCAGCAAACAGGACAGACCACATAGGGATTTGTTGTTCTCTAGCAAACACTGAAAACTGGTTTTGCTCTACTTCACTTCCAAACAACCTTTCACATTTCAAGCAGTAAAGGTCTCATATTTCCTCTCTTTAGAAGAGGTGCTTTTCAGAAGCCTGAAGCTAGAAGATGCTGGGTGTTTCCTTGACGGTGCCAAAACCTTTCAAGCTGCTGTGGCAGACGAGATGCTCAACAGCTTGGGCAGCAGGACCCTTTCTCTGCATGGCACTGCACCCGTTCTGAGATGATGGCAACACTGGGGCTGGCAGCTTGCGTTTTCCTCTGGCGCGCATCCCAGACTCCTGTTCTGGCTGGGCACGGATGAGCAGGGAACAAGCGCTGGCTGTCCCAGCCCGAGGCACCCCCTGCAGCCCGTGCATCCGCCGGGATGCCAGCAGGACAAGGGCGCTCTGTGACAGCCCACACGCCACATGCTCCCAGGCCACGGCTGGGAGAGGAGCGCTCCCCTCCTTTTGTTCTCTCCTGACTGCCTGCCAAACCTTCCTCATGCTGAATTTAACAGCAAAAACTCCTTCTGACTTGCAAGGGACCATAATCAAATCTCTAGATGCAGGTATTTTAATGAGGGTTTTTTACAGATAGCTTTAGTCATATTGAACAATACCTTATTTCATTGCAATTTCCATTTACCATTACATTTACCACTACGAAAGCAGGAAAAATGGAATCCAACCTTCCGTAGCCCCAGCATCTATGTCCCTTTCTCCCCTTTGCACTAAATATCTGCTCAGGTCACACTGACCTTTGTGCAGGCATGAACTATGTTTACTAGGGATATTTCTGGCAAAACCTGGATATAAAGAAACACCAAAGCAGAAGTCTGGAAAATGGACACGTGGTCAAGAACATCACTAGGAATGATCACTGCAAAAACTGGCACGAGGGTTCATAGGATGTGTCTAAACATTCCAAGAACATTAAATTCAGCCCTTACCTGCATGAGCTGCTGCTTCAGTTTCTGTATCTCTGATATGTTGAGCTCACTGAAGAGGTCAGAGACGGGGTGCAGAGATTCTCCTTTCCTACTTGTGGGAGTTCTGTAGTCACCGTTGAGTTTCACGAGAGGCCCGTGGATGTGTCCGTTCATTTTGTCGTCATTGTTGGGCTCACCCCCGTCCTCTGAAAACTTCAACCCATCTACTGATATATTAATATGGTTATTATACATACTATCATTGAGGTTGATATACTGGGACAGTTCCTTTCTCAGATTGTTCTTTTGCTCTCTTTCATTTTTTAAAGTTTCCAGAGCTTCCTCCAGCTGATGCTCAGCAATCTCCTTCAGCCGGATGGCATCTTCTAGCTGGCTATTAAGCAACACTGTCTCCTCCTCAAATCGTTTAATCTCATGCTTTAAGCCTTCGTATTCAACCTGAATTAGACAAGACAAAGAACATTCATAATACTAAAACTTGAGTTGTGAAAACCTGCCATTTATCAGCCCTGTTGAGATAAGTGTTAGAGAAACTATGGTTTGGAACGCCAGACATTGCCTGCTGCTGCAAAGAACTGACTCAGCAAAAAGTGTAAGTGGAGCTCTCTCTGTTAAATACTCCAGTGCTCACTTTTTCAGCATGTGAGACTCAAGAAATAGAAAACCTCTTTCTGAATAACTTAAGATAGCAATGAAATTTCATGGGAAGAAGGCTGTTTATTAGCAGATGTCCTGGTAATAGCAGATTAACTATGAATTGACATAAGCAATGTTGTTCGTATATCATGGTATTCATAGGTCTCAGGTTAATATAGCCTGAGATATGATTTACAAATATTCTGAAGATCACCTCATATCTCAATTCCTACTGGATGTGAAGTCATTCAGGCACAGGTACTCTCAAGTATCTTGGTAGTTTTCAAAATGATGGATGGAAGGTACAAAACCAGTAGAAGAGATTCAACTCTCCTCTCTGTAGTTTACAAGGCTCTCCATTACCTCAGAGGCATTTAATTTTAAAAATTAACAGGAATCTATTTGAACATTCAGTTTAAAATCTAAGATGCCCCAAAATTGCTGGAGATTTTTAAACTACCAGAAGAATGCAGCAAACAGCTCATTCAGTCCCCCACAGTCCCTGGACTGTGTGTAGGGCTGTCCCTCTGGAGCACACAGGAATCTGTTGCCCCATCCATGTGTCCCAGTGACACCCCTTGGCAGCACTGGAGGGGCTCACTGTTCTGTTCTGCCCCACACCAAGGTGTGGTGTTTTATCAAGGTATTTAAGGGCATTGTGAGCTGAGCTAAACAGCAGCTTCTCTGTCCTTTACAGGCAGAGAAAAAAGAGTCCTTTTCCCTCGTTCAGTCCTCTCCATTTCACCTCACAAGAAACAAAGCCTGGAAAAACCCAGCCTAGCTCAAAACCAATTCATCAACAATACCTAGACAGTGCAGGAGATCGCCACTGCAGAATGCTTCCCCTTTGCTGTCCTTCCTCATCTTCCTTTTCATTGTTGGAAAACCCCACAGCAATGAAAAGAAAGAGCTTTTTTTGTCAAGGTCCATATCTACGCTTGACCAGCATTGCTGGTAAAAATGATGACAGTTGATTTTTTTTTAAAATTTAATTCCAATCATGTTAGTCATATGCATCATTAATTTCAAAATGAAAAAAAAAAGTCCCATTATCAGGGGAAATAATTTAATAGCTCAGTGGAAGAGGGAAAAACATACCAAATTTTCATGTTTCCATAAAAAACCCCAATTTTTTGCAGTTGATGTTTTTATAATTCAAACAAATTATTAGCTGCAAGCTTAATGCATTGTATAGAATTTTTTTATATTTGACATATGTGGATTTTTAATCAAACTAAAATAAGGTTCTGGCAAAAAAAAATGCACCATTCCTATTGAAGTAGAGTATTTATCAACTGGTAAAAAGTCTTCAACTCATAAACCTTTGGAAAGGCAAACTTAAAAACCAAAGCACTAATCTTCAAATGCAGAAACTGGAAACATATCAAACAACAAAGAAAGTCCCAAAGTCATAGTGGGCATTCTTAAACAGAAAAGGAAAATCCATGAGAGTTTCAAATGTACATTTGGCAATTTAATATCTTTCCTTACTGGAGGAACAGGTCCATCTGGAAAAATTGTGAAATGCAATCAAGTAGCTATGTTTATAACTTAAGTACATGAAAAAAAGCCAAACCCAACAAAAAACCACCACTTTTTCAATCTTAAATACACATAAAAGCTAAAGGTCTATATCTCTATGGTTACCTTCTCACAAACTCTTACTTTAAAAAGCTACCAAAAACCCCAACATGTAGATAATGACATTTTAGCACACCAAGATTTATAACATATGATTTTGTAAACTCAACCATTAAAGTATAAAATGCTCTTAAAATTTTATCTTGTAGATTAAAGTAATTTTAGGAATCACTAGTGCAAGGATCTGGGATGCAAAATGACTGATTTTTAAAGCCCATCAAAATATGGCAATGCTTTTTCTCTCCACAGACTGTTGGCATTTGGTTTCAGCTAAAATGAAATATTATGACAAATATAAACACTTGCAAACAGATTTCATTTTTGGGGGAAACTAGGACAGTCTATAAAGGGGTCGTTTACTTCCTGAAAATGTGAAAATGTCTCCTATGAGGTTAATGAGAAAAAAAATCCATACCTCAAAGGAGGAATTTGTCTGGGTAAATAACTCTGGCAACAAAGATGATCTGCTATAAATTCCATTTCAGGAGTGTGATGGACTAGCCATCTTCATAAATAAGGAAATTATGCACCCATTTCTATTACCTGTGTATTCCCTGCAGCACAGCTCTGTTGTTTTAAGTGTTTCAATCGCATTTGTGCTGCAGCAGTAAAAATAGCAGTAAAAGAGAGCTGGAATAGCACTGCTTACTCCTGCAGGAATAAGGCAGCTTTGTTCCCAGGCTGCCATCAGAAAATGTGACAGGGCTGGCTCTTCCACAGAAGCCCCAAGAGCACCAGGCAATAGGTCAGGACACAACCAGGATCTGCAGTGCAGAGCTGTGACCCTCTGAGGGCAGGTGAGGAGAAGGTGTTACGAAGTGCAATGTTATGATGGTGTAGACAGCATCTAAAAGGCAGGAAGTGTTATACCATCCAACCTGGATATTTAAATTTTCATCACCACAAGTTAACCGTTCTGACAGGAGACCAAATCTCTTTTGCTCACTTTAATGGACACCTGGCTGCTGGGCATTGAGTTTCTGAGAGACAGGAAAAGCATGAAGCAAAAATAGATCTCTTTTAATAATTCCCCTCTGATTCCATAGTTATGCAATGAAGTATTCCAAATTTTCACAGTTTTTCAAAACTGAGATAAGAGCCTGCCCATATTTCAAAATGGGCAGCAACACCATTTTAGAATAAGTGATTAGCAAAAACCCAACTGGAAAAAAAAAACAAAACCCAAACATAAAAAGAAACTTCTATCAAACTGCCCTACTCAATCACATAATGGAAATTGGAGAAAATAGTGACAATTTACAGTACAGTGCCTTGAATCTTTTGAGGCTTACTTGATTCTGCTTCAGTGTGGACACCAGTTTCTGTAAAGTAATGTTTTCCTCTTCCAGCTCAGTGTAGTCCTGCAGCAGCCTCGCCTCTCGGAACTTGTACTCTCGAATCTCATCTTTCATCCGTATCCTCTGCAGCTCCACCATTTCGTTATTCTGACAGGAGATAACACAAGGACATTACAATTCACACAAAGCCACTTTAATGCTGAACACTCCCTTCAGAAAAGGCCAAACAGAAATTAATCCTGAAATAGAAATTATTTAACAGTGCACATCAAAACACCATCACCTATTAATTTGAGACCAAGCAATTATTTCAGGTGGGCTCTGGCAATGCAGAAATGAGAACATCTGATAGAGAAGCCTGATTAAAACAGTTTCAAGATTAGAGGTTTATTGACATGGAAACCCTGGAAAGGCTGTAGCATATCTCATTAGTTTCATTGTTCTCCAATACAGGAGGATTTAAATAAAATTACCACCTGTTTTCCACTGTAGGATGTGTTTTACATTCATACAGAAAAGCAGTGAGCAGTGACATCTGTTCTCCAAAGACATCTGCTAGGGAGCAAGGTGCACTCACATTTGCATCTGCAGGCACTAGAGAGGCTCACAGGCAGGCACAGGGTGGAAAGCACTTGTCAAAAGCCTGACAAACGCCTGGCTGTGCTGAGCAGGATCACACCCAGCACTCTGGGAACACACAAGGTCACCGTTTTATTTTTCCCATTAGCACATACAGAGCCCTAACAGCCTTATGAGAGAGAACATGAGGGATCAGTTTCACCAAAAATCAATTCCATCAGATTCCAGCTCTGACTGAGTTTGTCATCAAGGGTCAGGTTATTCTGGAAAGACTCTGCTGGCATACCCATGATGTAAAGGGCACTACAGGAAGGTGGAGTTTACACACAGCTGGAAGAGAACATTGACCAACACAGCTGGTTGGGAGGAACAACCTCTTACCCCGGTTTGAAGAGAAGCCTGCATTTGTCTGATTAAGAGAAATGGGCATGGTCAATCACATCTTCTCCTTTCCTGCAGGAGGATCCTGAGCACTGCCACTCCTGAGCAGCTCGTGGAGAGACCTTACTGATGGGGCAGAGTCCCCTCACTGCTGGGATGTCAGAGAGAGCACACCTGGGAAGCAGTAATGAGTTTCTGTCAAAGATTCCAGTTGTGGAGGGGGAGAACCACTGGCCTGATAGACACCTGAAAAAATGTCAAATGTTTAACCACTTGATTGTCTACAAGAAATTGTAGTCAGGGAGCTCTAAATCAATCAATCTGCACCACTCACTCTGTGGTACATGAAGGATAAAACCCCATGTTCTGAATTAAGGATAAACAAAGCTTCACCTGGCATCTTAGTTAAATAAGTACAAACACCTGGAAAAGAACTTCGCAAAACACAAAAAAAATATTTTGATCAAGACTTGACAAGAGTTTTCAAAAATGAAAACTTTTTGTTAGAGAAAACTAAAAACCACCACCCTCCCCCAGCAGCTAATGAAGAAGCAAAGAAACTACCTGATTTCTGAACTGAAAATACCTGAAAAGATTCCCAGCAAAAGAGCCACAGAGCATTAGCTAAAAGTAAATATTCCTGCATCCATCACTGCCTAATAAACCTCTGAACAAATTGTAATAGCAACACCACAGGTGATTTCAAAAGGTGAAGGCATTATATACCCCCAGGCTGCCTTCATACCTTTTGTTTCTGCCAGCCCAGCTGCATTCCCAGCTGTGGCAGCTGTGAGGGTGTGTGCCACTCTGAGGCAGCATGGGGACAGCACCAAATGCTCAATTCTACTGTGCCAAGGGTAAATTAAGCTGCACTGCAACTCTCCCACTGTTTGAGGCTGATCAGCCCAGGGAATGAGCTGTCTGACATCCATCCAACACTGCCAGGAGCCCTGGGAGAGGGATCATCCTGACAGGATCCCAGAAGAGCTCGGCAAGCCGTTCCCAGAGGCACTGCCTGCACCTCACTGGGGGGAGACCACCAGCAGCAGCCAGGACAGATCTGCTCATGATCCAAAGTGCCTCTGCCATCAGCACTGCTGAGGGAAAGGAGCACCTCCCCAAAAGCCAGGCTGGATGGAGCCTTGAGCACCTGCACTCCAGCAGGTGTCCCTGTTCGTGGTGGGGGGGTGGAACTATGCAACATTTAAGGTCCTTTTTAACACAATCCACTTTCTGATTCTGTGATTGTAAAAGGGAAGAATGGAAGAGGTGGCCAGAAATAGAGGACATGAACAAGGAATTTTTACAGAATCCTGATACAGCAGTTCCCTGATAGACTACAAAGCAGGGTAGCTTGAAAAAGCCTTGAAAATTAATTCTGTAAGATAGGAGTACTCCTTTGTCCCTTTTGTCATAGCAAACTTCAACAGAAAACCTGAGCTATCACCTTGCTGGACCGCACCACTATTTCTTTAAAAGAGATACCACATTCCTCCACCATTTATAACTGCTGCTTCCTACGTAATCTTGGAGATATAAACAGAACAATCTATCATTCTCCTCTTCTTACACACAGAGAAACTCCTTCTGCAGTGCAGCCTCTATTTGTTCTTACTCATGGCATTTCATCAAGGAAGAAAGAGCAGGAAAAAGGAAGACTTGCCTGTTGGAGCATCCCATGTGCCGTGTTCTGCCCAAACACTGCCTGCTACACTTCCCATGGCCAGGGCCAAGGCCTCTACTGGAAGCAATCCTGCTGCTCTAACACAGGGGCAAATTAACTCAGCACATTACAGAATAGGGCATCACCTTTTCAAAGCAATATAATTTTTTTTTTTTGTCACTGCAAACACCCTGGAGTAATTCTCCACGCTTCAGATCCCTCTTCCTACTTACAAACATCTGCATTATGCTGGCAGACACCCAGCTGCAAAGCACTCCAGTGCTCTCTACGCTTGCCAGGAAAGGCAGTGATTCCACTCCACAGGCTCAAAACCCAGTGTTTCTGAGGTTTGTGAGTGAGTAGCCACAGGACATGTGGAGGGCCATTCTGATTCCCTTTATGTAAGAGCTCTGTGTATTTTCTGAAAGTGAACTAGTCCTGAACCTATTAAAAAAAAAAAAAAATCATGTTGAGTTTATTCTCTTTTACTGTTGGTATGAAGGATATATTTGTTTTCATCAACTGTTTTGATTAAATATATTAACTTCTCACAATCCTATTGTTATTTTTAACAATTCAAAATACACACTTATTAAGCAAAATATCTATAGTTATAGAGGAGAGATCTTGCTTTACTGATACAATGGCAAGAAGAAGGAAATTTTTTATTTGGTGGGCTTGTATGAAAAGAATATCAGAGCACTTAAAAACACAAGGCAAAAGGATTTTGCCAGCAGGGCCATTATCTACATGAGCCACTAGAGGACAATGTAACCCAAATTATTAGTAATGTAATTTGCATTTAAACTTTGTTACTCATCAAGCAGTGAACTGGCAGGACAAAGCAATTGAGCCAGATGCTTTTACTAGGGCACTGCCGCAGGACTTTTTATATTCCCAGAGAGAATTCCCCTCTAAACTATGTACTGGGTCTGCAAAAGCCAAATTAATCCAAGAGGTGGAGCTGGTGACACACGAGCAAAGTTTTCATGCCTGAAAATTATTTTCAATCCCAGCCACCCAGCTGAACATGGTGCAACGGCTTTAATGGATTGGTGCCAAAGAAGAAGGAAAAGGCCTCTCAGTGAAACTATAGAAAACAAGAGAGTCCTTGTCAGCAATGCATCTCATTATACGTGAGCACTAATTGTGGAAGATGTCAGCCCCACAGCACCCCTAATGAACGTACACATCACAGAGCAGCTCATGGCAAATGAAAAACAGGAGGCTCAGTTGAGACAAAGACTCTTCAGGTCACCTCTTTACTGGTACTCAGATCTATTTTCAGAATTGCAATATATGAAAAATGAAAGACACCTCTAGGTTTTGCAGAGGCAAGGACAATGTCCATATACTACCAGCCATCAATCTCTGAGTATCAGTGGAATATTAAATAATACAAGTTTGTACTTCTTAGCAAATTAAACATAATATATGCTCAGAGAATATTAAATAACAGAAGTTTGTACTTCTTAGTAAATTAAATGTACTATATATTAATATATTATTCATTTTTGTTTCAGCCTAGACTTTCAAAATGCTTTATTTCATATGCCACACACAGAGCACATTGGATTAATCATGTGTGGATACATTGCAATACATTGTGTAATATCAAATAATTGCAAGTAAGAAGGTACTTTAAAATGAAGGAATGGAAGTGGCTAATATTCAACAGTATGAAAAAATACACAATTTTCATGTCAGAGCACTCCCAAGTGCTGCCCTAGGAAGCCACTTGCGCTCCTATGGCCTATCAATTCACCTAAAAAAAAACCAAACTGGGCCAGGAAGGGACCCCTAAAGCCAAGTACCCGCATCTCCAAGGTGAGAAGTGAATTATGAATTCCAATGGCTCCCGGTTTCCTGAACTGTGAAAAAATAGACTGAATTTCCTGGGAAAGTGGCAGCCTTCTTTTTTTTCTTTTTTATTTTTTAAGCCTTTTTTTTTTAAAGTTAATGCATTGTCATTAACTATTTTGGTTCCCTCCTATGCTGAAGTACATAAAGGACTTTCTTTTCATTATTTTTGTATTTTGTCTACTGCTTTTTACACCCCCAAAAAATTGTGGAAGTAGTGTTTGGCCTTTTTCCACCCACTCTTGTTCAAACAAATCCACTCTGTTCAAACAAATGTTCAGAGACTTCAGGCCCTTACTGCAGTAAAACATACTATTTTTCACACTGAAAAACAGCCTTATAAACCATCAATTAATTATACACCCTGAACTACCCAGACTAAATCCCTATTTATATGTGGGAACACGCAAGCCATAGCATCATGCTGTACATAACTTTTCAATTTTTGTAACTCACAAGAGAGCAATGGTATATGGTATACACCCAAATTGTACCCTTCCAATTTAATGGCATTGTTTTCTAACTGATGCCGAATAAAACCCCATTTGATCTGATGACAGTTTTATTGCACAAGTAAATTGAATATAAGAGAATAAGAGTAGTAAATTTAATATAAGAGAAAGTTTATGCTCAGCCTAATATCCATGATCTTATGTGTTTGTTGACAAGTCTCACTGCAAATTTATCTGCCATGTTTACTTTATTCTGCACAGGAAATTAAATATGTATTTTTTATGAAGAACAACTATAGTGATAGAAAATTTAATTTAACAGGGGTTGAGGGAAGAGAGAATGAAAGTGACAACAGAAGAGTAAAAACATTTTATTTTTTTTTGTCATCAAGCATTTTAAGTCCCCAGAGTCCTCTACATTAGCCTTTAAGTTTCCCTCCTTCATATACAGGAACACTCAACTTGAACTCAAAGAATGGCATTTTCCATGCTTCCAGGTATATTTAAAACCTAAAGGGATTTTGTGGATGACCTAAAGTGACCTTATCTGACCCTTCTGCAGAATTTGCACCCCAGTCCTCCTGATTCATATGTGCAGATGTCCAGCTAAGCAGGGCTGGACCATCTCTTACAGAACTAACTTTGCTATTTCAATACAAAGATATCTCTACATCCCAAAATAAATTATTTCAAAGACATTTTCATGACTGTTGGAAGTCTGCATCCTTCTTTTTAACCTGAATTTTTCTGGTCTCATCCTTCAAAAAGCTTCATTCGGGTGGCTTTGTTAGACTTCATGATATTGTATCTGCTCTAAGCAGTTGTATTGGCATCCTACTTTAAGAAAACAAATTCAGTTCCTATTGTCCAAACCCAGAAATCACTAACTTTTGAAATTATGTATGATTCTGACATTCCTTGGCTTTAGATATACATCACTCGCTGTCTAAAAACCAGGAAACAAAAACCGCTATTGTTCACAAGGTATTTTTGAAAATGTAAATGTGGCATAGCATAAGTACTTACAGTCTTTCCCTTCTGTGGATATTCTTACAGAATGACAGCACTATCAATGGGAGGGATGAAAAAAAGCCATGTATTTGTTGGCTATACAGATTAGAAACCAGATTATGATAATATGTGTTTCAAGTTCCTTCACCAGCAACGGATCTCAAATAAATCATTTACAATACATCTAATAATTTAATCATCTGAAATGCTCAGTGCATTTAATTGGAATAGCTAAATCTAAAGAAGTAGGGTGAATTTGTATCAAGGGCAATTAAATGGCCCATTTATGCACTTATCACAGAGTTTGAAACCCATCATATTTAACATTGTACATCCTGCCCCATATAAATCTCTACAATGTAGCTATTTTATTGACTTCCGTGTATAATTATATATAAAAAGATAGCAATGCTCTGCTGGTTCAGGTATTAAATTTTCCTTCTAAGTATCATGGCCACATAATATTATGATGACTTCTTTATAAGACGGTATGAACCACAAATCTCTAATCATGCATATTATCTGAAAAATAATGGTTTGATTTGACTGCATTTATAGCAATTAATGCATTACTATTAGTGCATTAATTATACATAAATTATCTCTTAATGAATCAATTATACTTATTAATAATTAATATCAGCACTCTGTAACAAACGCTGCTATAATATTCTTCACCCCTTCAAAGAATGAGAAACTTCACCAAATTAAACTTTATTAAAACAGTGAGAGAGAAAATTCAGACTCCAGAGTTACAGCACTGTTCAGTTAATCTGACTCTTCTACATCTCTGTGGAATGGCTTCATGCATGAATATATGATCATTGCAAACAGCAAAATATCAATTAGCTGGAACAAATTTTGCCATGAGAAGGACATTGTGGATGCTATGTGAGTGCCCAGACAGGCCCTCCTGCAATTCCCACCTGGTGTACTTGTCTTTGGATAAACCACATTGCCTGTCACGGATGGCAAAGGAGAGAGCATGCTGGAGGAGGGAGGATACACATGAAGACCACAGATCTGACAAGATCATGTTCCATCACCATCACATCAAGTGCTGCCAAGGCCACTGCTAAACCACCTCCATAAGTGCAACATTCACAGATCTTTTAATTTCCTCCAGCATTTGCGACTCAACCACTTCCCTAAGCAGCGCGTTCCAGTGCTTGACAACCCTTTAGTGACGAAATTTTTTCCCAATATCTAATCTCAACTTGGTGCCCTTTCTTCTTATCCTGTCAATCTTTAGTTGGGAGATGAGCCTGACCCTCACCTGGCTACAACCTCCTTTCAGGTAGTTCTGGATCGCAATGAGGTCTCCCCTGAGCCTCCTTTTCTTCAGGTTTGCACTCTCTGAAGCAGGGCTTGTTGCTCACTCCACATCACCTTACAGCAGGATGAGTAGTAGTATAAAAATACCAAAACTAAATTGCCCTTGACAGATTAATTAAACAAAAAAAAACACCAAAAAAAAAACCAAAAAAAAAACCAAAAAAAAAACCAAAAAAAAAACCAAAAAAAAAACCAAAAAAAAAACCAAAAAAAAAAAAAAAGAAAAAGGGGGGGATCTGGGGCATTTTGACTGAATAGATTTTTTTCCCCCAGTTATAACCTTTCCTATTATATTGTCACTTTCTATATACAATTTAAGAAACCAACAGCAGTGATTCTACATGACAATGCCTCAAGGCAGGCTTTTTGATGGAGAAGCTGCACAGGCCTTTTCAAGCTCATCAAGAGGCCAAGATCTGGTTTTAAAGCCTAACTGATCACTTAGGAGAAGCATCTGCCAGTTATATGTATCTCTTTGAGAGGCCATCTGCCAGGTCCAAAACTCCAAATCTCCTTACCGACCCAAAAGGGGCACTGGCTAACCAACAAAAGAAAACTTGTGCTAACAGGGTGTGGGGCTGTGATCAGTTTAAGTTCATCCGTCCCACAGCTGCTGTTCCCAGGTCCTGACCCTCCCTTGGGCCAGTGCTACCTTCCACATCACCAGCCAGATCAGGAGCAGCAAGCCACTCCGGAAAACAAACAAAGATAGTTTTAATGGTGCTTATACTCCCTGAGTTTGCTGACAGGCTGGATACAAAGGCACTGGTGCTAGCAGGAGGTAGGGAATAGGAAAACATGTCATTTCTAATTTGGGTATGCTTGCTGCTCAGCAACTACTGTATGACCTGTTCCAAGTTCCAGAGGTGGAAACCCAGCCCTATTGCTGTAGATTATAAAATTAAATATAGCCTTCAGCAGGACTAAGATTTCACTGTATGCACTGAAACGTTGAGGAGCCAGGAGCAGTAAAGTGAATGCCTGAAGGTAAAAAGGAGGAAAGAGAAAAAACACCAAAGCACCCAAATAAGAGGGGTGAGCTCTACTATTTTAGGTTTCATTATGCTTGGCTGGTGTGGAAAAACACATCCTTGTTTACTGGCTCCTTGCTTTCACATTGCTTTCTTCTGTCTTTCCCTACAGGATGGTCTCAGAGATCTGGTGGTAACCGGTCTCCACATGTGAGAAACAGTGCTCACTCTTTAAAATTTTTAAAAGCTTAATAAGGGATAAAAGGGACAGTAAACAGCATGCTGGGTGCTTGGCAACTGCCAGAGGCACATCAGTTAGCTTAAAACAATTTTCATATTTTTTTTTCATTACATTAGTTTGATGCCTATTCATGCAGACTATACATATTCAAGCATTCTTTTGAGTTTATACATTCCAGGAATTCTTTTGCTTGGTTCAACCTTTGACTTGTCTTCTTAAAGTACATGCCATACAGTAGATTAATTTTATATATTTTATTTCTTCATGAGGCCCTGTTCTGTGGTCTGACAGTTCTTGATGACCAGAGGGAAAGTGGTAAATTCCTCCTTACAATATTTCTTTC
Source organism: Onychostruthus taczanowskii (assembly GCF_017590055.1). Classification (NCBI taxonomy): domain Eukaryota; kingdom Metazoa; phylum Chordata; class Aves; order Passeriformes; family Passeridae; genus Onychostruthus; species Onychostruthus taczanowskii. The sequence continues at coordinate 3,426,699 of NW_024498685.1, forward strand.
CAAGTTTATTTTCCTGGTTCTTTACAATGTTATCTTATCATACAGATAAGATTCTTCACAAGTACATTAAATTAATATCATCTAATTTATTCTTACCATTGTCAGTTAATTACACAAATAAAAGCATTAGCTACTTCTGCAAAAGTTAACATTACAATGCACAACACATTGTCTCTATTTTAGTATTTTGCAAAAGCCTAAACTATAATATGTGCTTATCACACTAATATATTGGCCACAAGAGCTGACTAATTGTACTGTATTAAAGCAGTTAAAAGTGATTACAAACTGTACTATATCAAAATTACTGTGATTAATAATAATTTGCAAAAGCCAATACATAATAGCAAAAGCCAACAACTCCGGAGTTATTTATAACAGAGGCATGCTAGGCAGTGGCTCCACTGTCCCACGTTTCAGGCACAGAGGTCTGCTCCTTGTAAGTTCTCCATTCCCCACGGTGACTGCCTCTCCTCCTCAGGACTTGGAGCTGTTCTAGTTACAGCTGGCTGCCAGCTCAGTCCTGCCCTCCCTCTGTTCCTCACACCAGTAACCAAACTGTGCTGCCGAGGGATGCAAGTGCCAGGTTGGGGCTCTCAGCTCAGCCTCCCCACCCTGCCCTGCCTTGAAGTACTACCCAGGCTCTGCTTTTTCCATTTTACACACCAAGCCAATCTTTGCTCTTGTAAACACCAGCTAGGCATGCCAACACGCAAGTCTGAGAGCAAGTGCCTGTGCTCTCCCCTGCTGTGGGCAGGCTGTGCTGCAGGACTGGGTGGGAGAACAGAAAGATGAGAGGTGACAGGCAGACCCAGAGCTGGCCAGCAGTACCAATATATCTGGTCCCTGGGTCAGTACAGTTAAATTAGTAGAGGGCTGAGTTCATGAATTAATGAGACATGTAACTAGTCCCGATCCTCACCTTACCAAAGATCATAATAGCAATAAAAACTGGATCTCAAAGGGGCCCCTGGGCAGCACCTAGTAGTCCATTTATCTTTCCCAGGATAAGAACAACTACATCTATGCCATCCCTGATATCCATCTAATCTCTTGTTAAAGACTTCCAACAATCCCATCACCTTTCCCAGACATCTGCTTCCTGGCTTTATTTTTGCTTTTGTCACAGATCTACTTTTGTGAAATACAAAGCTGTGTTTCGTGTCAGGTAATTGCTGCTTGAATATCAGCCTAGTCAAGCTTCTCATTTATAACATTTTGAATGTTGAATCTGAAGTAGAGTCTTTCATAGTGAAAGACCAAAACAATATTTTTTTCTCTTACCCACAGAAGGCAAGAAACTAATGCATCTGCTCCTCTCTGCAGGAGACTTCAATTTACCTACTCTATTCATCTTCAGCCATCCCTCTGTCCTCTACAACCGGAAGAGCAGGTAAGAAATGAGGCTTCCAGATAGTTCCCACCACAGAGCAAACTCTTTTGATGTCCTTGCATGACATGCAGGGAGATGGGCAATGATCTACAACAAAAAGTAGATATTGGATGGGGGAAAGGAGACCCCAAATAACAGAGTATTTCTTCACTCTTCTTCACACTGGAGAAGAAATACATTGAAAGAAAGAAGAAATCTTCAATACTTTCTACAAAGTGGAGTGGAAAAGTGACTGAAGGAGATAAAAACCTCTTCACAGGTACAAATCTATTTCAAGGGGTCATCTGCTGGCATATTCTCTATTGTGCTGCAGAGGAGCTGTGAGAGCTCAACATCAAAGGAGCTCTCTAAGCCCATGCTCATAGCAGAGCATCCCTCAACAAAATTATTCCTGCACATCATCAGCTGCAGAGGTGTTTTAAAAGCTCTGTGAATCAACACCCACCACCCCCCCAATGACAACAGGCTTTTCAAGTTCCCCTTGAAAAATATCAATACAGTATAAAGGGTTGCTATAAAAACAGGAACAAGAAAGTTAAACTTCCCTAATTATTCTTCTCCAGATGGGCAAAGGCATGGCATCTTTAAACAAACACATCTGAGCCACAAAATTTAAATACAATTATGTGGCCAAATCTGTCATTATTAAGGGAGAGTACTTCCTCAAAGTCAGCAGCAATTGCAGTAATTAAAATCCATGTAACATTACCCATCTGCTGCAAAAAGCAGCACAGCATTCTGCAGCCTATTTGACCTTGTGTGCAGAGCACCCACTCACCCACCCCCACTAATTCTTCTGTGGCATGAGCAGAAACATCAATTCAGAAACAGCAGCTGATTACTATTAAAAAGATGAACATGGCTTGATGACTAATTTTATTTTTCCATCAGAGGCTTAGGGTTTTTATTTTAGAGCATATATTTGAATGACCTAGGTAGCAAATAAAGTCAAAGGTAAGTACCTCATCTGTCTGTAAACCACAACTTTTAGGACCGAATTTTACACATAATTTTTACTCAATACAACACACATGGTGATTCATGAATACAAATGACCACATAAAAGATTTAGTAAAGTAAATTGCACTGAAGGTTACTTGAATTTTTTTACGGTCAGTAAAAATACCTGTACTCAGGAAGTGTGGCTGTAACAGTGTAGTACTCTTCACTGTTCAATATAAATTGGTTTGAAACCCCATCTTGGCTTTTATAATCTGCCCTTTTTAAAATTCTAATACAGACCATAAGTTTCACACACTTATTTATACATATGCACATGTATATATATCTTACAGTCAACAGTAATAATTTTCATGCTGACAGTTTTTTATCTTTTCCTTTAAAAGCTGCACAAACAAGATTCTTGCTGCTCAGCATGCAGGACAAATACAGATGTAATACATGCCGTAAGAACACAGTGCAAGGACTGACTATTAATGCTGCAGTTCTCACACAGATTATTGAAGCATGTTGCCTATGGCTGCACAGCCTTAGAATCAAATCATTCCTTTGGGAATTGACTAAACACTGAGTATCATTGACTGCCTGCAGTGCATCAAAATGAAAAAATAAAAGCCATAAATTCTGTATTTGTTCAGGGAGTAAAATATCAAGCAAGTAATGGGATTGTTTAGCAATGGGTATAAAAATTATGTTTAAATCTATTTTTTTCTACTCTCTTGTGCTCCCTCTTAAAACCACTGCTGTTTTCCTTTCACCATTTGTTTCTACTGGACTTTCACCCAGCTCAGGATGGGTGTTAGTGTGACAGCAGAAGCCTCCTGCTAAAACAGATCATTGATACAGTAATAAAATACAGATAAAAGAACTAACTGGGAACACCCACAAAAAAACCCTGTAAACAGCCCTTCAGAAATCTAATGATAAATCCACCTAAAGCATTGATCATTTTCTATAAACACCTAGTGGCACGAGGAGGACAGTGGCAAATACCAAGTGATCTTGATGATCATTATAGCACATGTGAGCCAAGGGACTCAGCAGCTCTGGGGGATCAGCTGCAGCAAGAAAGGGAAGGAGTTTTCTTGTCCTTGCTAAAGCTGCGCTCAAGGACCTTGATAAATGAAGAACTACGTTCTTTCCAGATTTATGGAAATCTAGAAAAACACATCCATGTGAAAAGTAGAGGGGAAAACATAGAATTTCAAAGACATGTTCACCTAAGCCTCATCTATGTCAATATCAATGTTTCCAAATTCTGAACTGAGCCTTCTCTCAAGCCTTCCAGCCTGTCAGTGACAGATGGGTGAAATGGGGGTGCCAGACCGGCCCCTCTGGTGGCCCTGGCAGCTTGGTGGCCTGGGGAGATGAGGGCAGTGTGACAGCCTTCCCATCCAGCCCTCAGCCATGCCCCCAAGGTACAAGGGCACCCATGGATAACAGGGGAGTACTGGACTGTAAATCTCCAGGTATTGCTCAGAAACTTGCTTGGCAGTGCAGGATTGCAGTCCCAAGTCTTAATGGCTCCCTCTGCTTCCTACCCTCCCGTTAGAGCACTGCTGATTGAAAGCTTAAGCGCCCTTTGGTTTTTTTCCTAACTTATGTTTAATATAAAACACAACAAAACATTAGAGGATGGCCCCAAATTCATCAGTGCTCTTAAATTTTCTCTGAGTTCTTAAAGCTCTCAACCATGGCCTCAACATGCCATCATTACTAATGAAATTCAGTATCAGTTTCAGCAAATAACCATTTAAATGCAAGTTTTTTAGTTCTGATTCTGTTGTAGGCCCAATGGCCTGATATGGCACAACTGAACTCAGTTACACACTGCAAAAAAGTGCAGCAGAATAATCAATCTAAAAATGACAGCCAGCTTCAGGGAGAAAAAACAACATCACACTTGAACCAGGTCAGAATCCAGACAAGCAACAGGAATAAGATGAAATTTATGAACTCCTCTTTGTTAACTGATCAATATATTCTATGTCATACCTACACAATTGTGGACTATTGTCAAGTTTTTTATCACCGAAATACTGCTACCAGTGTCTACAGGGAAAACATCCAGGCTGCAAAAATTCCTTGGGCTCTTAATTATTATATTGAGGGTGAGTTTATCCAGGCTATCAATCACAGAATTGACTTGTTATCTTCCTGACCCTGTGTGCCTCCCTACAAATGTATGCATGGATCATGGGATACACAGCACACCTGCACCATGCTCTCTGTGCAGGCTAATGTAGGACATGGCCAAATACAAGGGCAGAATGCAAAAAATCCTCCAAACAGAACTTCTAGTGTAGTCACAGCTTTTGGCAGTGCATTACCCCTTGTTTAATAGTCTCTGCCTTTGATCACATCAGAACTTCCATAACAGGTATTTTTTCTTCAGCCTGTACAGTACCTCTTGTGAAAGACAGAAAACAACAAGGATAAGAAATTAATCCTGCAGCCACATCTTCTGCTCTTTTCCCTCATCCTCCCTCAGCTAACGGAGGCTCCTTAAGATCAAGCGGCCAAACTGCCCCAGCATATGAAAATAAAGTGCTATCCATTTTAATATTCCAGAGTAGGGTGGGCATTGCTTTGCAGCAGTTTGGTGTCTGCTGCAGGAGTGCTGTAGCTGCAGCAAGCACAGGGAAGAAAGGTGAACTGCTCTAGGAAAAGAAAATCCCCATTACAAACCGGAGACATTGATTATGCACCTTGAGAGGTACCAAGTCAAAATCCCTGCATTTCCATAAAGTAAGGAATTCTTTCTATGTGCAGTTCAAAGCTTCAGGTTTAAGCTAAAAATCCATTTCTGGCCTTGGTCCTCAGAAAGTGGGAACCATCACTTTCCCTGAGGACCTTCCCAGCTATCATCATTAAATGGGAAGCTTTTGAAGACAGCTCTCAAAGAGCAACAAAAGGACAAGACATGAGCCTTTGCATCCTAAATTATTTCCCCCCATGCTCTTGAGTCCCTCAGAGATCAGCTGAGATTCAGGAGCATCTGGACAGAATGCAGATGTGCTCTTGTTAATTGGCCCAGCACACTATGGTATCACAACCCCTTCTATAAGGACCATTTTTGTAAAGAAATGCAGCATAAAGCCTATTTTCCTCAGTCCATCCCATTAAGGGATTAGAGCTGCTGTTCTGGCTTTCATTTTCTTTTTTCTCATTCTCTCAGGGATGTGTTTGGGTGAGCCAGAGAAATTCCAGTAAACCTTTTCTTAAATCTAAACATTGTACTGAAAGCTTTTACTGCCCTGATTTGTTCTAAACTCAGTAATAAAAACCTACCACCCTGTCTAACATCACCACCAATTCCATTTTTGCTCTTGCCACCATTTCTGGTCCTTCTTCCCACTAAAAACTGTCAAAATGTTTTCTTCTTTTGCCCCTCCAACTTTTACTTCTTATTCACCATTTTTTCAACAGAGGCATCAGTGTGCTGAACTTGCATCAAATAGTAATTTCTCCCGAATATCTCACATTTGAGTTAAACAGGGGTTTAAGTGGAAAACATATAAATAATGTTTAATAGCTAAATTCAAAGTTGCAAGGAAATAAAGATTGCTAATCTTGCAGGCTGATCCAAAAAGCATTCATATCTCAATCTTGACAAATGTTTTATTTATTTCCTAAAACAGAAGAAAATATCATGCCTAATAACAAAAACCAATAGCAGCAGTCTGTGTCACCATTTTCTGTCCCATGGGCAGAGAGACAAACCAGTCTCTTATAATCTTAGTGAGCCTGGGGATATCTTGTGGCAATCAAATGCCTGTTTTTTTAAATTAAAATTTTCTCCCAAGTTCTCCCTTCATTTTAAGATCATGGGTGGGAATACATATTTTTAACACATACCAGCCAGCATGTGTTAATCAACCCACATTAAAAGCATACAATGGAAACAGTCCATCATAACATTATATATGACATGTGATAGATATCCTGTTATATATATTATAATGGGATTGGGTTTTTTTACAAGGCCCTGAATGTTTGCTTCAGATGGAGGGTAATAAATCAAAACTAGTCAGAACTTCACTAATCACAAACAAATCTTATTTTCCCCTTATAACAGAGGTCCCTTCACACATTTTGCTTAGGTGCAACCAACTGGGGTAAGAGATATCCCATGCCACAAGCCCCAACATCACCCCCTTTCTTCTACACAGAAATCCTAAGTCTGACCCAAATCCAGGACAATCAGAAGAGGAATTAATATAGGAAACTTTCACACACTGTCAGTTTGGTGAGCTTTGAACAGGACCCTGTGTTTCTGATAAATGCAAGACTGGAAGGGAAGGGTAAAGAGGGCAGCAGGTCTCAAAGCCTACACCAGCCTGGGCACAGCAATTTTCTGCACTGGCCCAGAAGTCAAGCACCAACTCTGTGCCAGGCTCTGCACAAAGCTCGAGGGCTTCTCCCAGCACTGGCCAGTGGCTCAGAGATGGCCCCACTCGTGGCAGTGCCATTTATTTCATCACCACAACACCGGTGCTGAGCGTGAATCACGCTGATAAGGACAGTCAAGGCTCTGGAGAAAGCTCAGCACAGCTCTTTGAAAACACTGAAATGCCACAGTACTTGTTTCAGACCAGAACTCTTCTTTGTTTTCCAAGGTGGAAAGGGACTGTTTTATATAAGGCAGTTTCCATTAGTATCGGTTTCACAGGAGAACAAAAGCCAATGATGCAACTTTTCCTGCCTAGAATCTCAACTAGAAACTTGGATTTAGCATGGGTACACAGTTTGGGAAGTAAATGGGAAATGAAACAGAAGAGTTTATGTAGAAGGGATTTCTTAAAGTGAAAAAACCTTTCTTTAAAGAGAAAAACAGTTGTAATAACCTGCAATTGAATAAAAAACCAAAAAACTATGGGAGATTCTTCAAATGCTCCATCAGGGAACGTGCTTAGTGTTGCTAGTGATTTCCATGTTTAAGCACATAAAATACACGTGAAAGAGTTGCTACATGACAAGAGTCTGGGTCCTCTTTTGCAATACATAAAGAATAAACAAACAGATTCATACCCGCTCTGTCAAAAGCTCTTCAGTATTAGGAACACTGGACAGAAGATTACAATTTTTGAACTTTGGGTAGGGTAAGCAGTACACTTCAGTTAGTGTTAGGGGTACAAGAATCCCAGGAATTTCTGAGCTTTAGGATGCAACCAGCATCCTCCTCATCCAAGCTTCCTCCCTCATCTCACATAGATCACTAAGTGTCAAAGAAACCAAAAAATGTAAGAGTGCAACCAGTTACTAAAAATGGAGATCTGACCCTCAGTGCCTCAACATCCCATTACAGGCAAAAAATCACCTCATTATAAAAAATATATACAAATTATACACCTTAAATTAGAGCACATTTAAAACAGTGCAGATTTTCTATCAGCAGTAAAAACAATGCATGAATTTGTATAGAGAGGTGGGAATAGAGAGCAAAATATGTCCTGGTTAAAAAAAATAGTGTTAGTGCAAACAGAATTTATTTCCATGGTATTTTAGCCCTCATATGAATAAGATAAGTGTATGCTATAGGAACAGACTGGTAAAATTATCTCACCAAGTAGGCAGGGAGCTGAACAGATGGCAGCACCAGCCATCACTAGACCTCACTTATAAAGATGATCTTTATCGCTTCCATAAGATTAGAAAATTACTCTCCTATGAAATAAAACATTCTGAGATTGAGGCTGAATTTTTTTTTTTTTTTTTTTTTTTCCATGGAATCAAAGATTATGGACTGTCCACCATGATAATGTTAGTGGCTCTAAAAGGAAATCCCATACAGAGACAGCTCACTTCTGCTGATTTGTCTGCTGGTAGTGACTTTGAGTTTGGTTTTTTGTAGGCAGGGTGTTCTTTTCTTTATCGCTTCCATAAGATTAGAAAATTACTCTCCTATGAAATAAAACATTCTGAGGTTGAGGCTGAATTTTTTTTTGTTTTGTTTTCCATGGAATCAAAGATTATGGACTGTCCACCATGATAATGTTAGTGGCTCTAAAAGGAAATCCCATACAGAGACAGCTCACTTCTGCTGATTTGTCTGCTGGTAGTGACTTTGAGTTTGGTTTTTTGTAGGCAGGGTGTTCTTTTGGAGATTATCTTGAACTGCACATTCACCTTCATCTTACCCATAAAAAGACAAGTTTACAGCATGCTCAGAGTGCCCAGCCACAACATGTGTGACAGCATTTACAGGGAGCAAACCTCTTAGTGACAGAAGGCAAACCATGGCTGGTTTGGGCACTTTTTGAATTTATAAAATTGCTTCTCTCTCTGACCAAAGCACTTTTTCCCACTGCGTGTTTCATATGAAGCTTTCTTCTTCCTGCCTGTTTATCCCATTCTGCCGTATGTTGCATTGGAAAAAGGTTTTAATTACAGCAGTTACTGAAGCACTTCCCTGCCTACAAAGCACTGCAGAGCCCTTTCAGGGGAAAAAAAATAAAAAAATTGGTTTTATCTCTCATCATTAACAGCTAAAAACTCCATTTGTGAGCTCTAAATGAAGTGTTGCACACAGATGACAAAAAAAAATTCATTCAGTGCTACAGAATGGAAAAGAGAAGCACTGAGGGTTTGTGTGGTTGTTTTTTCCTTTGACTTAGCATGCCATCATACAAATGGTTAAACAGCAGCAGGGAGTAATTTTCAGCAGCAATTTTCAAACAATGAGGCAAATATATGCTAGATATGGTTCAGCTGATGCCAAAGAGCAAGGGGAAAAAAGCACAAACACTTAAAGTCTCAAAAACTTATCCCTCACATAAACATTAGAAAAGTAGAAGTCAAATAAGACCACAGACTGGAGCAGAGCTTCTCAAGTCTGATCTGGCACCAAGATGCTTCTTGTAGCCAGCTGGCTGTACCTTAAAGGAAAAAAAAGCCTTCTTGGATAACTCTTGCAATGTAAGGAGGTTGGAAATCCTTTCTGTGCTGCAGAACTTTAGACCAGTGCAAATCTTGCATTCATTTTTTGACAATAACTGTGAGGTTTAACACCCTTGAATCAGGGGAAGTGCACAAAGCTGAGGGATGGTGATTTTTCTATAATGGCACATTGCTGGAGGGCATAACCACTGCATTCCCAGAATAAGGAGATTGTTAAGGAAGTTGAAGATGCAGTACATGCCCAAGTTTGCCTTCAGGCTATTTTTATACCAAAAATGGTTGAAATGCACTTATCTGGCCTGAGTAAGGCATGAAATTATTAAAAGTATAAGGCTGTAAAATACACTGCAAGTCAATAATGCACAGGTAAAGAAAGGAAGAGAGCCCTCCTGGGAGGGCATGCACAGAACAAATGTTTGAGTCCACAAGAGACGACACATCTCATATAAAGAACTCACATAAAGTTCTCCCTTTACACAGAAACAACAGCAAGCGACATCTGCAAAAGCCATCTCCTGACTGAAAAAATACCTGGAATCAGCTTTACATGTGCTTTGTTTTTCCCATTAGCTCCCCCTAAAACAGCAGCTCCAATCCTGCTTACCTTACACAGCAGCAATCTTGACAAACAAAAGCCTAGCATCCCATCAGTCCAGAGACAAGGCCCAGATACCACCTCTTCCTGTTCATTATCTTCATCAGTAAAGATGCTTTATTAGTGGTTTATTAGCTTTATTTTTGGTTTTCTTTCACATCCATGTCCCCTCATAAGTCAACTGCTGTTCTGCTTGTAGAACACTCCCAGAAAAGCCACTCCGGAGCCACAGAAAATTCACCCATCTCCTCTGGAAGAAAAATTCTCTTCAAATAAGCCCCACATGCTGCCAGCCAGCCACTCAACAGCACAGGAAACCTCTGCTAGCACCACTTTTCTTGCAATCAGTGCAATCTCTGAAAGCTCTGCCATGCACAAGGGAACTCAGCACACCCAGCCACATCTCCATCATCACAGGTAAACCTCCCAGGACAGCTACATCTTAAATCTGGCTGGATTTAAGGGGTGAGACATAGCTTGGACTGTGTGACAATGATATGTGATGAACAATTTGCTTTAAAGGCAGTTTGAGGCCTCTTTTGAGAAAAAGTAATCAGGTAAGTACAGAGAAAATGTTCACCTTGGGAAAACTATCACTGCTATTAAAAGAATTTGCTTATTCTTTATCTAGCTGCAGAAGTTCTTGAAAGAAGTTACATTTTTATCTTTCAGCAAAGCTTCTCTCTCCAAGGTATGTGCAAGTTCTAGATACTGGTACTGCAGTGGACTTGCTGTTCAGCTGGCCAAATACATGAACACCACGCAAATCAGCAGGAGCTGCAGCACAGGAGGAAAGGTGAGGGTGAGAGACACTTCATATTACACATGCTTTGCTGATGGGTCAAATTACTGCTTCAGTGCTTATTGGTATTTTCTAAATGAAAAGCAGTTAACCCTCTATGAAAAATGCTATTTTTTTTTAATAAGTCTATCTTCTGTAGAACAAGAAAGTGCTTCCCAAAACCAAAATCAAAATGTCTACTTCATATACAACCTCTCTCAGACCAAATGAATTTTCCTCACTCTTGATTGAACAATAATAGGCTATCAAGGCTGTGCAATAAAACCCCACATGATAAATTGAAAATTACAGCAAGAAAAAAAATCTCAATCTAGCTGGAGAATATCCTAGCTGAAAAAAAATAGGTTCTATCTCCGTATTCATGAGAGAACGCAGCAATAAATCATGTTTAGAAGTTAACCCTAATCATGCTGAAATAATGAAAGTCTCTAAAAAATTACAGACAGGACATGGAAAGAGAAAGCCAGAAGAGAAGGCACATGGCTCCTCACCCCAACAGACCCTGAATTATGTGGTTCAGTGGAGGAAGTGACATCTGTGTATTTTACTTTACTGTTGTTTTCACAACCCATTTTACCATCCCACTGAATTACACCTTTATAGGGCCTGAACTGTTTTTCAGCTGCAGCTCTAGATTTAAAAATAACATGACCTTTCAGCCTCCAGATGGGAATGATGCTTGGAGCTGCCTCCACTATTACAAGGCACAACTAAGATAAGTTTCCCTTATAAAACTCAGCATTAAAAACTAACAAACAAACAAACAAAAAAACTGTTAAAGAAAAACGCTTAAACACATGTTACAAAACCTGACTGTAGTTTTAGGTTTCAGTAATAAGACAAGTATTGCAAGATGGTGTAGCTTATGGGTTTTGCTGCAGTGTGGGACAGAAAAGAAATAGTCATGGCTAAATAGACTTAAGCAGGGGCATGTGACAAAGAAACCAGCCTATTTTGGTTTTAATGTCCTGGAATTGCTTATAACCCCTGAGGAAGAGGTCAGTGCAATATAATATGAAAAACAGAATGATAAACCAGACTTTTCTTGACAGAAAGAAAGATTACCTCTCCAGTTCACTCTGAGTTATTGCCAAGATTTTAAATGAAATGACAACAGGGATGAAAACAATCCCCAATATATTTGCAACCTTGCAACTGGAAAGCAAGGAGCTTTCCAGATGCAGTCAAAACCCAACATTTTTTGCTAACTATCCTGTCTTTAAATAGGTGATCATGGCTCTTTCTGCCTCAAGGCACAGAATTACAGAGGCTGTAGCAGTTGCTCTGACTGTGCAAAGAACCAGTATCATTTTGATGTTTCTGAATGCTGATGAGAACAAAAATATAGACTGTGGTAGGGTAACTCAGCATTTTACTTTGCAACATGCAATTAGTGGGTATGAAAAGAAAATATGATTCCCCAAAGTATATGGTAAAAGAATGATTAATTTACATAAATATTGCTGAAGCTGAGCTGATGGTTGATTTGCCTTGCCTTTCCAATAGCTGCAGTGAGAAGCTGGGTAATAGCATGCACTGAATTCCTGAAAACTGGTCCTTAGCTCACCCAGGCAATCCAAAGCATGAACTCAGAACAAGGCAGGTGGTGCAGCTGCCCTGTGTTAGAACTGACCACAAAATAAGAGTTCATTACTCCTGATAACATGCTAAAAGGTGCAGGTTTTCTCAAACAGTAAGGTTGTGCATTTCTCATTTTAAGTTTAAAGACTCACCTAGTTTTATTTTTCCTTTCTAATACTCTAAAATTTTTCACTTTTTGAACTTCAAAACATGTACGGTCATTACTTCTTTCCCTTGAAAATGTTAATATAATTTCAAGTGGACTAACAATACAGGAGTGTTTTTAAATTCTATTAGAAATTTAAGATTAAATTTCACTTATAGCAAATAAAGTGATTTATTTTAAAACAGAGTTATGGCAGTTATGAGACTGGCATAAAGTTCCATCTCACAATAGATTTGTTTGGAAGAAATTAGGGAGGTTAAGAGGAAGAAAGAGTAAGTCAAATCCTAGAGGGCAAGAAAAGTGGCAATACAAAACTCATAATTGGCTTTTTAAAAGTATTTACAATAGATAAAAACAAAAATGCAAAAAGAATACATGAAAGCTGTCAAGGGGCTGACTTCAAATCATTTAGAGAGCACTGGCAAACCAAGTTGCATAAAAAACAGCTGTACATCCTACCGTCCAAAACTCAAATATTCTGAAAATGATTCAAAGATCTTCAATAAAATTAATATCAAGAACACACCAATCATATAAATCTACATTCTAGCTACGTCTTATCTGCTTAGCAACTCACTGTGCAGTAAAATGGCAATGGGACTCCAAAACTCAAATATTCTGAAAATTATTCAAAGATTTCAATAAAATTAATATCAAGAACATACCAATCATATAAATCTACATTCTAGCTATGTCTTATCTGCTTAGCAACTTACTGTGCAGTAAAATGGCAATGGGAATTGCTGCCAAAATAAGGTGAGCTCCAGCTCTACAAAGTGCCTATGAACATCTTGCAAAGGGGTTGCAGATTCAGTGCTTCTTCCTTACTGCATTTCTGTCTTGGATAACAAACCAAGGACATCGTTTTCCTCTCACTTTGCAAAGGGGTTGCAGACTCAGTGCTTCTTTCTTACTGCATTTGTCTTGGATAACAAACCAAGGACATCGTTTTCCTCTCACATTTGTGGAGCACTCCAACAGAATGAGCACACCAGCAGTGATTTGATATAAACCGAAATATCAAGTTTTCCCTTTAATATATTCCCATTTATTTGACAACCAACCCCCATCCATACCTATTTCTTGAATTTTTTACTCTTTTTTCCCTGCTTTTCTCATGCGTCTCTGTGTGCCTCATCTGGGAAGGGCAGATTGTCATGGCGCTTGAGAGAAGCTGCTTGTGAAAGAAACACATTCCTTCCTCCACACTGACCCAGAATTTTGCCCTTGCCACTTTAATCACATACAGCTACTAAGCAAAGAACCAGAATCCTCTATCTTCTCACTGCTGTTGTGCTGCCACTTCCCTTGGGAAAACAAGACACAAGGGACCCGAGAAACAAGTGCAAAAACCCCTGTATCATGAGCCAAACCTCACAGTGTTGCACTAGTGAAGAAGGGCATTGCCTCTGGATGCCCTCTTTGTGACTAGGTGTGCAGGACTGGTGGGAAATGACCCATTTTTAACCCACCTCACTCTGAGCTGACACTATAAGACCACAGCCACTCTTCAGGCAGAGTTCACAGCGAGTGTCAGAGCAGACAGCCCGACATTTCACTGAAGTGGAAAATCACAGCTCTGCGATGATGCCTTCAAGGCACATTTAGCTGAAAGAGCCAACACACTGCTTCAGGAGGAGAGGAAAGGCCACACAGGCAGAATGAAAGAGCAGTGAAGGCAAAAATTGCATTCATATCTAGTCCTACCTATTTGATGGGGATTTTTTTAACAATAACATCATAGAAGCAGACAAGCTCTGATTATGTATGAGCATCTGCACGTACACATCTAAAACATTTGCCAGCAAAAGTGCATTTCTCTCAATCCTGAAGCTTAAGAGTGGATTTCACCATTACAATGAAAGAGTGATAACACTGTCTGACCTCTGCCTGACTTGCTGCCCACCTCCTGGATGCTGACTGGCACTGACTGTTGAGAATAACTAAAAATAACCAGCTTGTGTCATATATTGTAATAAGGGCAATGGGAGAAAAAGAGGTGGCATATTTGAGGCTCTTGCTGTTCACGCTTCTGTCACCTTCCTCTTATAAATTTTCCCCTTGAGAACAGAGTTTGTTGTAGAAAGCACAATTAGTACAGATGATGGGAGCCAAGAATTTATTAATGGTCTCATACCAATGACAAACTGGTAATGAGTTTGAGGTTTGGAGGCAGAAGTGCGGAACTGAAGAGAAGAACCTGCCCCACAGGGGACCACATTTAAGGATGGCCTCAGGTTGCCACACAGAACAGACTTCAGTTTTGTAAGATGTACCCTGAATGAATCCAAATGAGAAAATACCAGCATAAAGAGCAAAAAAATATAAATCCCAAAGATGCTGACTTTCCTCATATTTTTCAGGTTTTCATAGGTTTTTATTTTACACGGTTTCTTTTTGTTGGTGGAGGATTTTTGCCAAAAGCCACATTAGTAGTTGCTTACAATCTAAAGGCATAATTTAGATGTGTTTTGCTCCATCTCACTCTGACTGCACCTCACAAATCATGCACTTCTGGGGTCAGGCCACAGGCAATGCCCCATGTCCTGGCAGCCAAGATATATCCCCAGGAAAAGGTAAATCCTATTTCCCAAAATTACCTACTAAAATCCCAGGGTAAACCTTACAAATAAATCAGTATTGATTAAAAGACAAGAAAAGAAAAATAGATTGAAAATAAACATGGGTTTTAAACAAATAAGAGCAGATGTTGAAGCTTGAGGACCTTGGCTGGTAATTATTGTTCATGTGGGATTAGCACCCATGAGTTCCCTAAAGTCCAAGTAACTAATCACAGCTCCAGCAGAGATCATTGGGTTTTTCAGTTTTGTTTGGTAGATCTCATCTCTGAACCAATGACCAGTCAGTGCCATCCTTTCTGTACTGCTTAAAAATGAGCAAAAATGTTCAGGAGGAAGGAAAACAGGCAGTGATGCATCCATATGCAGGGAACAGGAGAAAATCAACAACAGAAGGTACAATCATGCAGGGCTACAGTGCATGTGTGGATTTCCAGGAGAGGAGAAGTGTGACCACACCACTTGTGTACTGATGGCTGGGAATACATGCTGTTCTGTAATCCCAATGAGATCCCAATGAGTAGTGAAGGCACTCAACAATTGCCAGTCGTATTCTAACACTGAATGACTGCGAAGTCTCTTAGGGAAGGTTTAACTATCTTTGTTTTTTCTTTAACTGAAAACTGCTCAGCATATTAATAAAAAAAATCAAAGGAAACTAATTAGAACAGGGGCAACAAACCTTCATTTGTTGTTTAGTACTCTTTATCAGTGACACATGTCATCACAATTTATGCCCTATTTGCTTCAACAAACTTACCTTCATTTGTTGTTTAGTATTCTTTATCAGTGACACATCATCACAATTTATGCCCTATTTGCTTATGCACTCGGGCAGTGAGGACTTCCAGCAAAAATTTCTTCTTTTCCTTATGCCTTTACTTTATCTGGAAGGCTGCTTAAGCTTTTGGACTCAAGTTTCAGTAAGTCTGGCACCGTGGGTATTTTTCCTTCCTCACTTAATCATGGGCTAATGAATGAAGTCACAAGGTACAAGTTCACACAGCTCCTGAGCTCTTGCTCCTGAGAGTCCAGATCACATTGCAAGGATTCTGTAAAAACTGGCAACGCAGTTAATCCCAGCAATGCCAAAAACCATCTTACTCCACACCACTTGAATAGACAAAAGCCCAATTTATTTTTAACCAGCAAATTAGTACTGAAAAGAATGAGTCAGCACAAGAAGTTCTTAAGAGGGCTTCCTCATCTAGAAACAAAAGCAAGGCAGAAAAGTTACACATTTTAAAAATGTAGAGGCTACAAGGAAAAACAAAATAATGTTTTGACAAGTTCAGAGAGCTCCTAGTCCAATATCCAAGCAGCCTCTGCTGTGTGATAGCTGGGAAACAGGGATATCATGTGAAGATGAAGATCCCCTACCAGCCCTGGGCACTGGGATTAGATCTTAAGGTGGCAGCAGTACTGATGGCCAATCCTCCATGAAATGTGCCTCACTCTTCTTTAAATCCAGGTAACACCTCTGGCTTCCAGAGCTGTCCTCTCAGCACGTGCTCACTCAACACCCTGCACAAAGGGGGACACAAAGGGCTTGGAAACACCACCAGGGCACAAATAAGGGGTCATTCTTTCAAAGAACTTATGTAAGACCCAGCACTGCCAGATCCCGATTTGATTAATTACTGCCCAAAGATTACCAAAGGCAGCTGAAAGTGCACCCTCTTTCATTTTCTATTTGAGGCCCCTTTTTTGAAAGAAGGAGCTGGGAATTTGAGTGTTTTTAATAAGGCACTCCGTATTTATGCAACAGTCCCTTGGTTATGCTCTGTTATCCTACTTGGCCTTTTTTTGAACTCCCTAGTGTCCATTGTTTGACTCTGCTATTCCCAGCGGAGCTAAATGCCTGAGCCTTGCCAAAGAAAACAGTGTCATGAATGTGTCAAATCCCAAATTTGTATCCAAAATCCTTGTTTGGGCTCATTAACTGGAAACACAACCACTCAAAGATGCTTTTGGTGGTTTGCAAGTATATTTGAGGGTAAGAGCAGCAAAACAACAAGCTGGTTACCCTAAGCAAACAGTGCCACAACAAAATTTATCTTGATCTCTTGACCTTCCTATTCTATTACAGCTGGTGCTTATGTGGAGTATGAACTTGGAATCACAACCATCTTATGAGTGATTACAGCAATTTAGGATCATAAACCACATTTCAGGAAACAGAAAGGTGAATCTTACCATAGCCACCCTGGGTTTCACCTGAGTGGTTTGTCAGCCAAATTGTGAAGCAAGAACCCAAAGAAAGTATTTGGTGGTAACTAAGTCAGAAGGTGGAGCTGAATGGCAGATCTGTAATTAAATCTTGGTCTTTAATAAGAACACTCAGAAGCAGTCAACAGTGGTCTTGCTGCCTATACTCAAAGCTCTTTCTCTCACAGAGAGACAGCATCAGTCTATTAGTATACCCATTAATTTCACAGCATGAAGAGAGATTTGGTAGGATTACAAATCACAGCTTGCGGTATTTTTTTGTCTCCAAGACAAGGAAAATGATTTTGTTTCTTTTCAGAAGTCCTGTGAACAGGGAAAGCACATGTACAGAGCAGAGGAAACCATTTAACAAGCTTTCGGACTAAGCTCCATCTGAAATTTTTCCTGAAAGCAGATGGAAACAATATATTTTTAGCAAATTTTTCAGCCTTTTAAGGCAAAAACATCACTTATTAACACTATGAGCAAAGAAGAGAGAAACATTTATGAGGGTGACCTAGCAGAATCTCCCTATGGCAGACTTTTCTAAACACAGGAGCAAGAAAATAAAAACCCCTCTCAATGGACAAAATAACATACATTATAAGCCTAATTTAGAGCTGGTTCTAACCAGTTGACTGTAACTTCCAAAACAAAGGAATGTAAATATTGTCAGCTCTACTGATTATGCTGAAAATGCCCTAAATTGAGATGTGGGCACTCTCCTGACAGGAGAAACAGTTCTGCCATCTCTCACACCCAGCGCCACTTTGTTTCTCAGACATCTGACACCCACCCCTCAGTCATGTCCATAGGCTGTGGTAACAGCCCTAGAGCTCACTCTATCTCACTCCTACAGCTTCTTTTAAAAAAGCAGTGCTTGCATTAAGGTCCATTAGGATCAAAACACCATTAACAATATCTATGTTGAATACTTCAGCATATTTTCTTAATTATTCTCCCTCTAAAAATCATACAATCATTCAGTTTAGAAAACACCTCTAAGATCATCAAGTCCAGCCATTAACCCAGCATGGCCATTGCACCATTAAACCACATCCACAAACAACATATCTATGTGTCTTTTAAATGCCACCAGGGTTTGTGACTCCACCACCTCCCTGGGCAGCCTGTTCCAATGCTTGAGCACACTTGTGGTGAAGAAATTTTTTCTTAGTATTCAACCTAAACTCCCCTGGCCATTTCCTTGTCCTACTGCTTGTTACTTAGGAGAAGAGATTCTTGTCCTGCTGCTTGTTACTTAGGAGAAGAGATCAATCCCCCTCTTGCTACAACTTCCTTTCAGGAAGTTGAAAACAGTGATAAAGACTCCTCTGAGCCTCCTTTTATCCACACTAAATACCTCCAGCTCCCTCAGCTGCTCCTCACAGAACTTGTATTCCAGACCCTTTATCAGATCCATTGCCCTTCTCTGGACTTGCTCCAGCACCTCATTGTCCTTCTTGTCATGTCTTTCATGCCACAAAACTGGACACAGTAATCGAGGTGTGGCCTCACAAGTGCTGAGTACCAGGGAACAATCACTGCCCTGCTCCTGCTGGCCACACTATTGCTGATACAGGACAGGTGCCATTGGCCTTCTTGACCACTTGGACACAGCTGGTTCTTGTTCAGCTGCTGTCAACCAGCATCCCCAGGTCCTTTTCCACCAGGCAGCTTTCCTGCCACTGTCTCCCAAGTCTGTGGTGATGCATGGGGTTGTTGTGGCCCAAGTGCAGGACTTTGCCCTGTTGAACCTCATTCTGTTGTCCTCAGCCCACCAGCCCAGCCTGTCAAGATTGCTCTGCAGAGCCTTTCTCCCCTCCAACAGAGCAACATTTCTGCTCAACTTGGTGTTATCTGCAAACTGCCTGAGGGTGCACTTGATCCCCTTGTCCAGGTCACAATACAAGGCCCTTGCTGCCAGTGCCACCTTAATATTAGCAAGCAGATAAACATTATCATACAAGCTTTCTTTAACTGGTGTAGATGCCAAAGCAAACTTCCACTCCGGAGCAGACTGAGTGGGATAAGGCTGTGGATGCAGACACTGGAAAACATGGGACAACATCACAAGGGAGCAGATGAGACAGTGTAAGGATCTCATGCATGGTCAGAGCCAACACTGCAGTCACTTAAATCACTTCACTATCTGGGGTAACCACCAGACCAGAGCACAATCACAGGCTCCCTGTTCTATGCATGAAGGAAATTAGACAACTAGAAAAGCAAGCTAACAAAAGTGAAGAGTGTCCACCAGCTTTGTCACTACAACAGCTAAAAGGTGCTTCCTGCAGTACATAATTCCTAGCAGTGATTCCTCTCCCAGCATTAGCTTTTCTGTCCTTTTTTCAAAGCAGGGTTGGTAAAGTCACCTCACTTGGTCACTCAGAGTTGCCTCCCTCCAAGAGCTCAGCAGTTAGGCCACCCGCCGTGGGAGAGCCAGGCCGCAGACCATGCTCCCTCTGAGGGATGGAGACAGCCTTGGCTGAGGGCTGCCACCTCACAGAGGAGACGTTGGGGTTCTGCCCTCTGACCCAATTAATATTTATGCATTTCTTCTCTAACATTAATTGAAATAGGGACTAGAACTTGTTCCCTATTCCCACCTGAGTGGTTTAGCCTTTAGGCTACAGTCATTCTCATCAGCTGGCTCAGTCCCAAAAAACACCACTATTGTTCCCAACAATGTGGAACAGCTTCATCTGCAGGAACAAAGAGCCTGCCAACCAACTGCTAGGGCACTTCCTTCAGAGAAAGAAGTAGATTCACAAATCCTACGACAGAGAACAAACTGGAGCCCCAAACCTCGCCACAATCACAGAACCAGAGTGGAAGGACATCACTGGGTGAGGTGGCCAGCTGGGAAACCTCTCCTTGAAAGACCCCAGTAGCTCCTACAGCAGTGCCCTACATGCAGATCTCAGGCCAAGTCAGACCTTTAGATGGACAGAAAATTTTATAAAAAGTAGAAATTGAAGGATGTAACATCTGTAGAAGCTTCCAGCAGTAGATGACAATTGAATGTACAAAGGACCTAAGGACAACCTACATTATAATGGATGTACCCAAATCTAAATCCAAAGCAGCAAAACAAGAATCTGAAATTGGTGTGTTTGCACTGGTTACACCATGACAGGGTTTTGACTACAGGTGTTCACATTTAAAGGTTCTCGGTTTTACCCAAAATTGTAAAAGAGAAAAAACCCTAATTTTTCAGATAGAAAAAAAATATAATTTTTAATAGGAAACAGCCAAGTTTGATTTAAGCCACATTTAATATAGTAAGTCCAGCTCTTAATATATAACTTTTTAGATGAAAGCCAGCTTGAAGACAAGGATTGTAAATTTTTTCTGTTTTCAAACACTAGTTCCACTCAAAAAAATCCAAGCTACCATGCCCACACATTTTCTAATTAGCATGAAGTACAAGATTTTTGTACTGCTGAAGCAAATAATCGTTTAGCTACTGATTTCAAGGGCAGCAGGGCAGCACAACTTCACCTTAGACATTTTTTTTCACCTGCTTTCAGCAAATGATACATCAGAAATTTCTATTTTTCTCTCCACCCACTCTTCCACTGCCCTCTTTTCTGTTTTTGTCCTCCAGAAACCCAGGTGTGTGCTGTTTCCATGGTCCATTAATATTGCCATCACATAAACCCCCCCACCCCCAGTTCATTTGTTATCTCCTGGGCTGCAGGTACCCAGGTGCTCATTTCTTTGTGCAATCCCCACAGCTGCTGCAGTGGCTTTTTAGTAGAGAGCCTATGAAATTTAACTCTTTTCTTCCTGGTTTTCTCCTTCTCACTAGTCTTAATGGGAAGAAAGAGTTGATCCATACCTGCCTGCCCCTTCAAACACCAAGACATTCACCCACCCACCACAAACAACTCATCAGCCTTGTCTCGTAACACCTTGAACTGTACCTGTCACTCATCTCCATTTTCTACACTGTCACCTGCTTCAATCTTGGCCTCATTCTCTTTCCCCTCCAGTTGCCACCTGTTTTGAGTCAGATGCCCAGCTCCAAGGTATTCAGCCTTCCCATGATGGAGGAGTATATACAGACATCACCTCTATATGGAGATTTCCTGTCTGTGGGCATGGAAAACTTTCTCCAGCTTCTGAGCTGGGCTTTCACAACCACCTCTGCCAGTTATCAGCTTCTCAAGGTAGTGATTGCATCTCTATATACAAATAAAATACTTATGGTTATCATCAGAAGAGATTTTCTCACTGGCACAAATGAGAAAAAGTTACTCATCTCCCAAGTAAGCGAACAGTGCTTTTAAATGGGTAAAAAACAGACTCCAGAAAATTGGAAAAGGATAAAAGATGTCTTTTAAAAAGATGGTTTTTAAAATATAAATATTTTTAAAATATTTATAATAAATGAGGGCAATTTATACACTGTTAGAGAAGGTTATATGATCTAATAACCATAATGATCTCTCCATACAGAGAGGCCACCACCATAAATTGTGTTATGCCCAACATACAGATTTTGTAAATCTAGTCTCTGACTGCTAAAATATTATCTCTCTGGTCTCAGTTTTAAAATCTGTATAGTTTTGGTTCAAATTAAACAGCCTATGTTCCCTATCTGAGGTCTTGGTGGGAGAAAAAATAATCTACCAGCTTTTCAAAATGTATATTTTATTTAGTTAGGTGATAGTTAATACGATTCCTATCCAATGCTCTAGGGATTTTTATTACATCAAAAATAAAGCTGGTGGTATTTCACTCCTTTAATCATTTTAACATGAAGTAGAAAGCTATCCATGTTCAGAGATTCCTGGTTCATTAATGCCCATCTGAGAGAAGCACATGATGAAATTCTCAGAAAACATATTTTCCAAGATATGGGTAGTGAAATCAGTGTGTTTGTGTTTGCAGTCTGAGGTGCATAATTCTCCAGAGACCTGAGCCTGATACAGTCCCTTTTATAGCAAGGGAGATCCAGGTCAAGCTGCCCTGCAGACATCAGCTGTGACTCTAAGGCAGATGCTTGCTAAAATGTATGAATTTTTAAACTCCAGGGCTATGGAATTCCCAGGATTGCTAAAAGCCATCAGCATTCATGGGAGTGTACTCTGATGATTCAGAAAATGCTCATACACATTCACAGGACTATGGATTTCTGTGCAAATTCAGAGAGCACAAAGAATTCATCAGATAACTCCCAGGACAGGCTGGAGAGTGGAGAAGCACTGTGTCTGTTATTTAGCAGAGTGATACCAATAACAGGGGCAATTTTTTGAAAACCCACCTATCAGTCTTCAGTATCCTAAGTGGATGAGTGCATGGAGAAACTACCATACATTTGTGTCATCCATGCAAAAACACTATTCCCAGAGCCACGCAACAGTTTTCAAACCTTTATATTAAGACTGAAGGTGAAAGGAATTATTTTTTTGCTTGTTTGTTTAGTTTATAAAATATCTTATTAAGGACTAAAAAACAGGTATAAAGCATGTATTTCTTGAAGGGAATAGATAAAGGGCAGGGAGGGGAAAAAACAGGATACAATCAGGTAACTTATGTCCAGAATCTACCCATCTATCTTTGCACCACTCAGTACAGAGGCCCACAAAAAAATGTCATTTTTTCTTTCTTTTTTTCTCTAATTAGATTTCCAGATTGACTGCCTAAAGAGACAAATTGCTTCTTCATTGTAGCAATCCACCCACAGCAGCACCTAACTGTGGCTTTACCCCAAAACATACCAGACACTTCATACTTTTATTCCTCACTTTTGTGGCTGTCAAGATTTGGAGTAAGTTTAGTCTGCTTTTCCCTGCTTGCAGGAGGCAGAACCAAGCAGACAAATTCATAAACACTTACAGGAGAAGGTCATGTCCTTTCAGCAGGCACTTGGATATCACTGCCATAGGACCAAGGGATACCAGGCTGGGCACAAGTGAGACTCCTTTGAGCACAAGGTGAAATACCAGCATAGTTCAGTGTGAAAAGATTACAAAGAGCCTGAAGTAGGTGCCAATCACCCCCTATCATTTATTATTTTTCAAGTAATTAGTAATAATAGAGTGTGGTGTAATCAACTGACTGCACTAATTCCATTTATGCTTTGTGCATTGATTGTAGTAACACAAAATGAAAGTTCCACCTAGTCAAGGACTTGATACTTGGGGTACAACATCATCTTAGTAATAACAATCAGTTTATCAGCCTTATTTTTATTCAAGTAAATTCCTTCATTGCACTTTAATTAACTACTATGGCTTGATTCTATTTAGCATTAGAGCAGGAAATAATTGCAGCTGGCTTCACACTAGGAGTTACTATTATCACCAAGGAAACGAGGACAATCAATATTCCAGGGAGAACAGGTACTGAAACTGCCTCCTGAACAAACTGCAGATCAATAATCATGATAGAAAATGGAAGGGATATTTGCATTTGAAGGAGTCCCAGAGGAAAAGAATGGAGTACAAAGACAAATGTGCACTTTTTCTAACTTGGTTGTTCATTTGTGTCTGAACCCCAAGTCATCAGGACCTGTGAGCCAAACCAAACAGGTAGGGCTGTCAGCAGCTGGTTGTCTGCCACCAAGAAGATTTTAGGATAGGATTTTAGGACAAGTAGATAATAAATAATTAAAAACAGATTTTTCTTTTGTAACTGCAACAGCAATTGCAATCACATATTTTAATTTGAATATGTGAACAACTGACATGTGTGTACTTCCTGAAACCTGATCTGTATTATGGGCAAGTGCAGTACAGTAAAAATGTTCAATGGGATTAAAGGCCTCAGTTCCAGGGCTTTCTGTAGGCTAAAAGGATGCTATTCCATCCAGCTACAGAAAACATGGCTGTCACTGTGATATTTTATGAAAAAATCCCTTCATCAGGATTTTTTCTCCTGAGAAGCTGAGAAGCCTCAGAAAAGAAATGTAAACAATAATTATCTGCTGCTTTGGAATGTGACAGGTGCATCTGTGATTGGTTCCATGTGAATTGTGTTGACTTAATGATCAATCCCAGTCCAGCTGTGTCAGGACTCTGGTCTGTCACAGGTTTTTATTATTCATTCCTTTCCTAGCCTCTCTCTCTATAGTTTAGTATAGTTTTAGCATAGCATTTTAATATAATATCATAATATAATGAACTAATAAATTAATAATTAATTTATAAAAATAATTTATAAAATTAATAATTAATATAATAAATTAATATAATATAATATCATAATATGATAACCAGCCTTCTAAGAAAAATGGAGTCAGATTCTTCTCTTCCCTCATCCTGGGACCCGCAAACACATCAACACATGGTAACCATTAGGTTTAATGAATTAATGCATTAAATAATCACTTTCCAGAAGCACATAGGAAATATCTCCTTCAGCAGCTGGACAGTGGGGAGAATCCCTATGTCCAAGCATTCCCAGGGAATGCAGGCAAGGTGTGGCCTCATTTCCAAGTGCTGCCTTCCCCTGCATGTAGTTGTTCTGCTGCATTCCATAATTTCCAGATTCCAATGGGAAAAAAGGCAAGTTATTAAATATTACTTAATTCTCCATCAAAATTAATCAATGTCTCATATGGTCAATAACTACATCTGACTTCCTTACTGTTACCTATTTTCTAAACATTAGCATGCATTTTCATTTTGCTTTACAGTAGAAGAAAACCAGCAAAAGCTTCATTTAATTCTAGGCAGGCTGGAACACCCAAGAAATTATGTAAATGCTGAGAAAGAGAAGAGATGCATGAATATCAGAAGAGTGCAGAAAATATGTTTATGTAAAATTCAGTACTACAAAATACAATGCAAAATGCTAAAGTGCTTAGGAATTACAGCTTCTTGAGCTTCTGGGGTTTTATTATATTTTTAAGATGGTGGTGTTGTTTAAAACCAACAAAAGTTATATTTTCTCCTTTCTAAATTGTAGCCTTCTCAGGCCACGTGGTTTCTGGGAATATCACAGACTGGGAGCTGAGCATTTTGATTTCCTGTAATGTTTTGTTTACTCAGAGCCATGTTATCCATGACACCCTGAAGAAATTCAGCCCCATTTACCTCTTTCAAGTCTTGGACAATAGCAGTGAGCCTCTCATTCTCTGCCTGAACGTTGGTGACCACAGCCCTGCTCTGCTTGAGCTCGTTCTGCATCTCCAAAATCTTGCCCAGGTAGTATGCTTCCTTTGATGCAGACTCCTGGAGAAGAGTCTCTTCCCGCGTTTCGCCATCTTCGGCCACTTTGCGGTGAACGGAGAAGGACTGGCCAAAAGCCTGCAAGGGGAAAACAGAGCACAGTAAAAACCTATTGAAGCCCTAGAACAATTATCAACAGTACCAAGCAGCTGCACAGCCAGCAGGAATGGGATAGATCTGCAAATCCCAAACTCTGACTTATTAAACACTGTCCCAGCAGCTGAGCACCACCATCCCACTTAGCTGGAATGAGGCATCTTGAGGCTGCTCCCATTTGCAGTCTGGATTTATGGCCCCCATCCAGTTGACCACCACTGAGATTAAGATGGCGCTCTGCTAACTGGTCATTAATTAGTTCCAATGTTTAATCTTCCTGCACGAGGCCAGCCCATAATTCATCAACTCATTTCTTCTCTGGTTCTGCAAAATAAACACGTGGCTTGTTTTGGCTTAAAGAGCATAAATAGCTGACAAATCTCACTGAATTGCTTTCCATTTCCAACAACCTTTTCCTATAGGAGCTCATCTCCTGGTATGGAAAAATGTTCCTATAACCTGGAAGAAAAGTAAATGAGCTGAGAACCAAGCAGTGGCCATCTACACCTCTGGGATGCTAAACACAAACTGTGTGAGCCCTTTCATTTCATTTATACTCAGTGGTTTTTGCTTCTGTTGGATATTTAACTGTTTGAGAAATAGAGAGAGAATTTCAGTGTTTGTCTTCTTGTTACTGGCTTACACTGATCAATTTAATAAGACAGTATTCCTCAGTGACAATTTCTGATGTTAGTTTTGACAGCTCTGGAGCAACCTGGAAGAAAGCAAACTACAAGCCATGATAGTAGATATGATGGAGATATCATTTAACTACAAAAAATGGGGGAAAACCCAGATAATATAATAACATAAAAATAATGTAATAAAATAATAGACACAAAAATAAAATTTAAAAACCCAATAAAATAGAAAAGAAAAGAAAAACCTGATTTGAGTTTATTACCTTTTTAAAAAAGACACTTAGTTGAAAACGACATGACCTGATTCTGGAGAAAGACAAAAGAAGGCTTCTAATGTGAATAATATTTATCCTAACACAGGCAGAAGTTCTCTCATATATCTTAAATCCAAGTGAACATATCTGGAAGACAACAATTGCTTTTTTCTCCTAATACGTGAGAGAAATTTGAGTCATGGTGACATGCTATTTCAGTGAAAAATTATCCCTAAAAGCCACATTTGTACCCAGTTCTGTAAAACCACAGCACAGATTTGTACCCACTGTAAGCTGTGGCCTCCTTTGCCTTCCCATCGATAAGCCTTGCCAAATTAAACCCATTGTTTTACTGCTGCTATTTATAGCCTTTCAGGACACGTTCTAAGCTTTACTGGCACTAGAACTGAAGCAACCCTTAGAAACTTCAAAGTAAAACTCCCTTCAAAAACTTCTCAGCTTTTAAGTCTACTTCACTTGGAGAATCCTGTGAACTCAGCATTAAAGGATTCTAAAAATATTCAATAATGTATTAACCCAGCTGTCTTCTCAAAAAGCTGTAAGTTACTGAAATAGCAAGCATCAGCAACTTGCCAAATAGGATTTTCCAAATAATAAGAAATTCAATTTAATGAAACTTAAGCACCGACATCTGTGACTCTAAGACAACTGTTTTGGGAACACTGCTAATAAATTATCTCCCTCTACATACTGATGGCTCGCTTTTCCTGGTTTAAGACTGAACAAAAAGCACCAGTCAAATAAAGACCTTACAAGACAAATGTTAAGGGGTAAAATCAAAACACAGCAGAAGAGCAGGCAGGACTTGCAGGGTGGAGAAGCTCTACATAGTGATGACAGCATCTACATAGTGATGACAGCCTTCCAGATGCAGACCAGGTTTTCCTTAATGTACTTTGAAGGTACACTTTTAGCACGTGTGATGTTTGAGAACAGCTACGAATATAGATTTTGGGGAGGGTGCACAGAATAGTGGAAAATTACTGTGTACTCCGCATTTCCTTGTACCAATGGCCACACAAAATATATAAACTTTTTTTTTCCTATGAAACCAGTTTGAACACTACTGCATCACAGAATGGGTCACATTAGGAGGGTCACCTAGTCCAGTGAGTTACCTAGTTCAACCTCCCTGCTCAAGCAGGGTCATCCCTGAGCACATGGCACAAGATTACATCCTGACAGCTCTTGAATAGCTCCAGTAAGAGAGACTCCCTAAGCTCTGGGCAATCTGTCCCAGTGCTAAGTAACCTGTATAGTAGAATTTCTTCATAATTTCTTTGACAGCCAAGCCTATCCATATCAGAATATTTAATGTCTTTCTTAAAGTGCTATCAAGATGTTAAAATCAGGAGAAGGAAAGCAGCCAAGCATAGTTCACTTTTGATATTGTAATTATGCAGATCAACACAACAAGGAGATGAACATGAAATACCTTTTAATTATAAGCAAGCAAAAAGTTGTGCTTCTCTATTTCATAGCCTGTACAGAACACCAAAAGGTTTCAACTTTCCAGACATGTCCACTTAAAGTCTTCCATGAGATTGATCACTTTTAAATTAAAACACATATCAGTACTTTTCAGCTGGTAGCCAAATATTTGTTCTATTTTGATTTTGTCTTAATTATTTGCTTAATACTTATCTACAAGATCTTACAACCTTGCTATGATGTGAAATATTTCAAGTAACTGTGCTCACATGAGAAGGTGATGACCTGGTCTGCAAGTTAAAGGAGGTTCACTTGCCATTGGATCAAGTGCTGGATACAAACTGGTTTTTGCTGAATAGATCTTATGGTGCTGCATATGTGGGAATACCAACCTGCCATGGAAGCCTGAGTGGAGAAACAGTTTTGCTGTGAAATACACTGAGGTAGAGGAAAAACAATGCAAAAGCAAAGCAGATGTTCCCTGTATTCACCACTGAATAAGATGTTGGTATTTTCATGGAATGGACTCAAGTAATCTGAGTATGTGCTGTACTATACTGTGCAGATGTATCAGTTAATTTCCACTGCTCTTTTCAGCATGGTGCTGCTTGGTGGGACTCCTCATTAAAACTATTGAGAAATCACTATTGGTTCTTGGTTTCAGTAATCACAGCGTGGGGATTTCCTGACATGTCCAGATTGAAGTTTGGGCCCAGAAGGTGCTGTGCAGTCCTTCAGGGCTTCTGTTTCCTTGAGAAACCCCCTCCCAGAGTGGGCACAATAGCTCAAATCAGCCACAAAGACTGAAGCAAGTTTACTGCTTCAACAAAGATCGTCCTAACAGAGAGCAGTCAGATTTTCACCTTGCACTGGTCCCATCATTTCTCTCAGGATTTTTGATTGAAAGGATGCTCTTGAGTTAGAAGATGCTTTTTTAAAATAAATTGGTTGTAAAAGTCAAGTAACAAGACACCATTAAACTATGTATACACATGTATTTCCTAAAACCTCAGAACTGTGTATTTGTCCTAAACCAGGACACACTTCCATGATTTTTCAAAGGCATCTTAAAATTGGAACTTTGAGAACAATAAAATATTGATCACTATCTGAGGTCATGATAAAGGACAGTAAAAGAGAGTGCACACAAGGAAGAAATCAATTGATCATGCAGAAAGGTGTTAATTTGGAGGAAAAACACCATTTACTGTTGAACTCTAAGTAACCCCAGATGGAAATTCCAGTGTGAGAAGCAAACAAGTATGACAGAAATAATGCTGTGAACAAAATGGGCACAGACGTACAAAGGAACAATAGAAAACTGACTGCTTCAGACATGCCATAGTTATATGATAAATACAAACAGCAGTATAAAGCTAATGTGCAGTGACATAAAATAATGTCTAAAACAAAAATTATATTTACCACTTCAAGAAAGAAACTAAAAAGAGAAGCTAGATTTCTAATTTAGGTGTAGAATGCAGCACACATGCAAAAGATTAGTTTAAAACTTAAGTAGGTAATGCAGGCAGCTATTTCTGAATTTCACTTTTATTTTTACTAATAACCTCGTGGGGCTGGAATTCTGAAATGCTTCACATAAATTCATTCTTCTACTCTGGAGTAATTAATAAGCAGTAAACACAACCTGACTGCTCTCAGGACAAGCACGCAGCCTACCTTTATGGCTTTGACACTGACTGTAGTTTTTTCTGATACATAATGCAACAGCACTGAACTTGTTCAAATGACTACCTATTTGAGCTGCTAACTTGTTGCAAAGCAGAATCATGTATGTATGATGTATTAGTTACCTCCACATTCATAGCACAAAAGCAGGGAAAAAACAGCCTAGAACCAAGAGAACAGCCTATTTCCTAGTCAAATGTCAGTATGGCACCACAGATGGAAATCTTTGCTCAGGATGCTATGGGATAATTCCAGGAACAGGCCTTATTTTGTTGCACAAACTTAAATGCCCGTTTGTCACTGAATATTCCTTTAGTCATTTGCAATCCCGGGTCCCTAAGCTAAGACACTTTTTTTAAAGTTTACTATATATGAGTATTTTTCCAGGTTGGTGGTTTTTTTTTTTTTTTTTGTTGTTGTTTTTTTTTTTTTTTCTTTTTTTTTTTTTGTTTTGTTTTGTTTGTTTGTTTTTTTCAAAATTCATTGACAAAAAGCTCAGGGTTCTTTGAATTTTTTCTGCTAAGGACCAATCAGTGGCAGACAGGTCTGTGAAAAAATACCCTCTAGGGAAGGCTGAGCAGCATCTGAGCAGGATCTGCTCCTTCCCTCAAACTCAGTTGGTACAAAGCTGCTTCCTCCATAACTTGTGATGTGGCACTGAATCTAAACCCAACGTGTTTCTCAGCAGTGCAACAGCAAAAAACGCCCTTGCAGAGGTGACTGATGGGTTCTAGTCAGAAAGCAGATTATATCTGCTTTCTTAAAACTTTACCAAGTTTTAGACCTCTAAATTTTGTCATAATGTAGACTAAATCTTTGTGCAGCTGGCATGACCTTCTCATGTTCATTTAAGATGGCTGAGGCAGGTCAATAGTTTCCTTTTGTAAGCCAATACTTAAGTTATTAAAGCACTCAAATGCTTGGCATTGAATTTGGCATATTGCAATCAAAACACAGGCAGATGCATGCTTAATGATGACAGGAGAAAAAAATTAATAGGCATTTTGTGGATAGTGCATGGGAGATGGACAGCACATGCAGGGAAGCAGATTGAAAACTCAAAACCAGATTGAGAACACAGCCTGAGTCAGCATGGGCTTATAAACAAGAAAACTAGATCATGAACTTCTAGGTTGACAGGCTAGCTGAAAACAGCTGATTGTCTGATTCCTCCTGTGTTCAGCAATGCAGGATACTGAACTCTTCTGCAGAGGCAGAAGATTCAGCATCTATCTCATCACTAATGTAGCTTTCAGCTCACAACACAAAACAAGGTTCCTAGACTTAACCTGTTCCCCAGTAAAAAGGAATGAGACAATTGATGAAAATTCCATTGTACCCAAGCACCTGGCTAAGCAGTGGTAGTTTCAAAATGTCCAGACTCAAGATGGTAAATTTTATGCTCTATGGAACAAAAGATGAATGGGATTTTTGTGTGTTTGAGTTTTATTTTCTTAATGTAACAATGTACCTTTTACTTCATAGGCCCCATCTTGCAGAAAAAAAAAAAAAAAGCCTAAAAGTTCTGCAGTCAATCTGAAGGAAGCTAACAAACTGAGGGTTTCTTATCTGTTCTCATGCAAAGAGTCTGCTTTTTGAAAATGGTGAAAATTAAACTTTAAAGGACAGGTTTTTTTCAATTCATGCTTTGCTACAGATAATTGAGGAAGCTCAAGTTCCCATTTGAAACGTGTAGAGGAGAGTATCTGCTGCTGAGTGAAAAGGATGTCAGAAGAGATCCGTTCATGATCTGAAATAAAAGATACTATAGTTATGATAGGACAAGAGGAAATCGCCCCAAGGTGTGCCAGGAGAAGTTCAGATTGAACATTAGGAATTTCTTCACTGAAAGGGTGGTCAGGCATTGGAATAGGCTGCCCCGGGAGGTTGTGAATCACCACCTCTGGAAGTATTTAAGAAACGACTGGACATGGTACTCAGTGCTATGGTTTAGTTGACATGGTGGTGTTTGGTCAAATTTGGATTTTATCTTAGAGATCTTCTCCAACCTTAATGACTCTATGAGCATGGTGCAGGGAACTGAGAAATCTATAAAGGATACTTGAAGAAGCTACCACCTACGGGCAAGAAAGCATTTAGCTTTATCTCCAAATACCAGCTTATTAATTCAACTCTCTCCAATAAAAATGCAAATGCTGTTGCAATGATAAAGTCACATAAGTCAATATCTGCATAAGATATTTCACTTGCAAAAGGGACTTGCAAGCCAAGGTGATGGAGGTTTTACCCCTGCCAGAAATGCTAAGGAGATCAGATACATGGAAAACATAACTAATCCTGAGTCTATTTACTGATGTAGAGCAGTAGGACAAATGTCAACAATTCACAGGCCTTTCCCCAAGGACGATTTGGGTAAAAGAGCGAACAACGCAGATGCTTCTGTTTGTTCTCAGTGGA
Organism: Onychostruthus taczanowskii; assembly: GCF_017590055.1. Taxonomy (NCBI): domain Eukaryota; kingdom Metazoa; phylum Chordata; class Aves; order Passeriformes; family Passeridae; genus Onychostruthus; species Onychostruthus taczanowskii. The sequence continues at coordinate 3,458,616 of NW_024498685.1, forward strand.
TCCCTTCAGTATCTACAGTCGTCTTGAAATTCTTATAGCAGATGCTAATCAACAAAGCCTTCAGAAAACACAGAGAAATTTATATTCAGCTCAGCCAAAGACACAGCCATGCTTATGCAGTCCCAGTACACAGTGTGCTGATTTCCATCAATATGTGAGGCCTCAGGCAACCACTCTGCCTTTTTATAAATAAGAAACAAAACCACTCCTAAATGTGATGGTTAGGAAATATTTATAGACAAGAAGAAAGCACGACCATGAAAATGAGCATTCAATGCCAATATCCATTTTTCATCTGCAATCAAAAGGGGGAGTGAGTAAGAATTTCCATTTAATTGCCTTTAACTGCACTCTAGATAGGGATTTCAATTCCCCAGCCCTAAGCATTCCCTCCAGGCACAGAAAACACAAGAAGGGGAAAGCTTGTAACAAAGAGCACCACTTATCTACAACAGACAAATTAGTTTCATGCTGGTAATTCTAAAGCAGCTCTGTTCAAAATTCCTATGGCCAAAAATTAAATTATTTCTATAAACAAAGTAATTCATATCTTGTTAATGAAACATAAGGAGGCTTACAATTTTGCACAAATTACTATCAGACCGACATCCAGCTATTACGAAATTTCAATTAAAACCAACAGAAGCACTACCAGAATAAGCATGCAAGACTATCAAGAGATTTTAAATTTTTTTTAACAAAACGTACCCGAAGGCAGAGATGAAACCAGCCTTCCACTGAGGTCCTATTACATTTGCACTCAGCACCAAAATCCCATTTTTACAAAACCTTATATTTTTCTTTTCTAACGGATTTTCTTCTCTTTTTCTAACTATGAAATGGCTGAAATAATTGCAGTTCTCTCTCCTGTGCTTGCTTGAATAAAGCAGCAAAGAATTAATGCCAAAATCCAGTTCTTTAAGAGTTGCCAGCCTGCTGGGACATTCTAGTTATTTCAGGTTAGCTCCCCATATGTAAACACACATTCCATAGTCAGACCACATTTACAGAGCATTTTAGGAACCGTCTAAGCAAAGTCATACTGGTAGTGAATAATAAAAACAACCCACTTGCTTAGTGAATCACCTAAAGGGGGAGAGAGGGTCAGACCCTTCTCAGCAGTGCACAGGAAAAGGGCAAGATACAAGGTCACAATCTGAAACCAAGGAAATAGACACAAAACTTAGGAAAACCCACCCTGAGAGTGGCAAAATAAGTGCCCAGAGCAGCTGTGTACCCTCTATCCTTGGAGACTCCAAACTCAGGATCTAGGACAAGACACTGACAAACACTTAACTTTGAACCTCAGTCAGGTGATGGACAAGATCACCTTCAGGAACCTCTTGCAGACTAAATTCCACTATGATTCAGGGAGCAACTCTCTGTGCTGGAACGACTGGTAGGCACTACACTTCTCATGGACCACGCAGCTGAAAGAGCCATGACTCACAGTTGGCCAATTCCTTAGGTATCTTTAACATCAACCTAAACTTGGAGATTACCAAAAGCAAGACCAATGTGGTTTTACTGTAATAAACAAATCTGATTATTTAAATGAAGCAGAGACATGAAATTTTAATGCCAAGAGCACAAAGGGACCTGGAGTTTTAACTATTTGTGCCAGCACCTTCAACCAGTTTTATTGCAGCAGTCATAAAAATCTGACCCTGACAGTAAGGCTCCATCTAAGTCAAATTCATCGTAACAAGTGAAGATGAGTCTTGAGCCTACAGCAGTCAGGGCAGAAAAAGATCTTCCAAAATAAGAATTTCATTAACAACTATATTTACAGAATACATGTTTTCTGTATATCCTACTAAAGTAATCACACTCATTAAATTTAAAGCCTTAATTTGCCTGATACACTTACACTCCTATTATCTGCAGTTCTTTATGTGAATTACCAGCAGAGCAGTTCTGATTACTCCATAGGCAATTAATAAGAATTAGCTCTCTCCTTGTGATCACACATGACTCACTTAATGTCAGCATTTGGAAACCAGAGTTGTGCTTAGCAAGTACCTTGGACAATGGAACGCAGGGAAAGAGCTCCACATTCCAGTTCCTGGAAATGGAGTATAAGCTGGCAGGAGGCACACATTAACTTCTAGAACAATAATTTTTTAAACCAAACGTTTGAAAGGAGAAGGATTATCCAGAGATTTCTGCTTCTTCAGGCATTTACAGAAACTCCTAAAAAATTAAGTTAGAAAAATCTCTAAATAAAAGCACGCCATTCAGAACAAGAGGCCAAAATTACAGACCTCTCACTTATTTTCAAAGGAAGGTTTAATTAGAGTGCTGCCAGCCACAGAACTACCATGGGGAACCTTATGCTTCCATTGGCATTCATCAGTGCAGTGCACACAGCTGTTTCACAGAATGCTCTTGCAGCTGGGTGCTCACTGCAAATGCTGGATAATCTCAGGTCTCCAGAGCAAGTGAGTTTTTAAGGTATACAGTGGTACTGATAATCATGTTACAGCAACAATAGTTTGCCTACTCAACCCCCTCAAAAAAGTGAGACTCAAAGAATGAGATTGCCATAAACTGTCCCACTGTAATCCTCAGAGAGTTTTAATTCATTTTGCATAGACTAAGAAGAAAAAACACCAAAAAAAAACACAAAATACCCAATTCAAAAAAAAATCTGTCCATTTATTCAACCAAAGCTGAAACAGTGATGAAAAGAACTTGGTGTACACTGCTGGCCAGAAGATCTATTCAGGAGGAGAGAGGGATGTGTCTGACACAGGGGGCTGCATGAGAAGGTGGAATGCCTGGCACTCCTCCAGGCACTGCTGCATCCACACGTGTCTGTCTCAAGCCAAACCAACGAGAAATTGAAGAAGACAGACTGTGCCCCATGCTGTGCATTTGTAAACCTACATGTCCAACTGCAGCAGGGCTCCAGACTGATCCCATTTGTCACCCCAACAGAAGCAAAAGGCAGTCATCCAACAAAGATTTGGCTTTACAAGTAAGAAATCTGCAAACCAAGCCATGTGTCCAGCCACAGCTCCCCCAGTGCTTTTGCCCAAGGGCTCAGCTCTCCCTCCACTACATGCCTTTTCCTGCATGAACACAGAGGAAGTCATCTACAGAGAGGATGGGATTTCAAAACTACACACAAAACAATGAGACCAGGAATCAGAGGCAACATCCAGGGTTGCAGGCATGTTTATAGGATGGACCTATCTTAGGTCAAACAAAGTCTTAAGTAGTTGCCAGCCTTGTTCCCTGACAGTGTCAAACACATAACATTGCCTGATGATGAAAACTCCCATTTGTGAAACATATTGTCTCCCAGGGAGCAATATGCAAAGAATAACAAGTTTAAGAGGATAATAAGCTTTTGCTTTGTCAGCAACTTTCTCTCAGGGTGACCTACCTTCCCAACTGTAAGATAACTGCAGAAGCCTACGCAAACTAAGCTTCCATGACTTACCTAGTTCTACTGAAAGAGCAAGCAGAGATTTCACTGGCTTCAGTGAAGCTCAGATTTTCCCCTTGGGTATTTATTTCTGGATGATATACTGTGTTCTGCTCCTGATTCACTATATTTGCTCACATGGAAGTTGCCAGCAAATTACAAGCCGTTTAAACAACAAACTTTTGAAAATCAGCAAAACCTGTCACTCTGAGCTCTTTCAGCAAGCACTTTATTTTCACAGAGCCTTTCAAACCACTTCAGCATCACCAGGATTTTCCCTCTAGAATCTTGCTTTTCATAGCAGCTGTTTTCATTAACTAGAAAGGCTTCTTTCCTCCCTTGACACCCATCCACTGGAGTGTGGCTGGTGGCCCGCAGAGTAGAGGATCAGCAGTACAGACTGGAGAACACCTCAGTCAGCAGCCAGCCAGGGAGTGCTTAGCTGGCTGCCTAAATCTGTCCCGGCGCCGGATGCAGGAGCTGTCCCTTTCTTTTCCAGAAAGGAAGCTTTAACACATCCCTGAACTTGATACTTAGCAAACTGTCACAGAACGCATCACAGCACAGGGTGATGGCCATTTCCACAACTGCAACAGCAGAACACAAATATCAACGCTTCCTACAAATGGAGGTGGATGGTTTCCTGCTTTTCCAAAGAGATTTAAAGCAAAACAACTCACATCAGCACCAATGAAGTACAAAAAGACACTTATACATGTCTGCACATGTGCTCACATACACACCAAAGGAAACAGGAGAAAAGGGGTTAAAAGGAAAGTCAGCAGTTATTTGCTGCAGTATCATAGATGTGATTTCATGCAAAACAAAAGGATGAACAAGCTGACATAAAGATAAGGTGTTAAGATAATGAAGAACATGAGTGGAACCATAAAATATCCAGATAAAGACAGCTGTGAAATTCACTCTTCTGGAGGAATGAAATAAAATATAATGCACAATGTCAAACCAGCCATCCACTCCTAATGCACAAAACTAGTTTGTCATAACCAGTCAGTAAGACACATGCTAAGGACCTGATATCCTCTGTCCCTTTTCACACAAATGCTCCTGATGTGACCACCTGTGTACACACATGTCTTAGTTCTTGAGAGTAAGAATGCATAAGAGTGTGAAAGAATGAAATCTGTAAAAAAAGGAGTGCAGGTAGGTGGGAGTCAGACATCTGATTCATTCTGCAAAATTAGCAACACCTACACACTCCATAAGGTCTCCAGAAGGACAAATAGTTTGCTTCACTTGGGATAAGACTTTTTTTAAGTTTAAAGAAGTCTACCCCTCTAACCATAAAGACCCACTGTAAGACATCTTCATATTACCAGAAGTACACTGGCTCACTGGGCAGGTAACACAGTGAGTACTTTGTAAAAAGCACACCTCACAAGTTCTAATTCATTCTCCAATGTTGCAGTGAGTGGCAAAGCTGAAAAACTTCAGTCTGAAGTCAGTGACACAATTAGGACAGAATTCCAAGGCAAAAAAAAAAATCAACTTAACACATCATGACTCTGCTGCTTCAGACAGAAATAGCACAAAGACAGTGTAATCACCTGCACCTAACTGCACACCAGTGTTGGTGATTCCAGAACACTCCAAGATGGAGATCAGTTTATTGCCAGATGAAGAATTGTTTGCACCTGGTGGGTTAATACAACAATTATTTTGCAAAATCATTAGCCTGTGGAACCATACAATCAAAACTATGATAAACACAGACCAAGGAAAGGAGTAAAACTGCACTTCATTGATCTAAGGACCAACAAATTAATGAACTACACCAGTTATGTCAACTTGTCTCCTAATTTGGAAAGCAGCACTGAGTTAACGGGGCTGTCAAAGTATAAATTCAGGGTCACCAGCCACCAGGAACCACTGGAGGGATCCCTGGGAAAAGGAGCACATGTGCCAATGGGAGGAAATATATGCTAATGACTTTGGGGAAATGGTTATCATAGGCATGTTTCTTCTGGGAAAACCTATTGTGAAAAATGCTAATCACTTGTTTTAAAATTTTAAACGTTTAATAGTAATAAAATAGTTATAAAAATAGTAATAAAAATTAAGCAATACGAATTTGGACAATTGGAGTTAGGACAATAAAGGACAATAAGAAACAAAGAATTACAGACATCCGTGTGTCTGGTACTCTGCCATAGAAACACACTTTGCTAACAAAGGATTAACCCTTAAAAGCAATAGCCTGTTGCATATTCATATACCTCATACATGATGCAAACATTCCTTTCACACTAGGGATTTTTCTGTTTATCGTCAACTTGCCCCCCTCATCTTGTAAATCAATCACCTTGGTCCCCACAAAGTCTGGGCTATCCCGAATAGGAGGCAATAATTCTTCTCTTGGGATCTTGGTTCTTGTTGCTGTTATCTCTATACAAAGAATTTCTTGATTATCTTATCCATTCCTTGAGCTAGTTACAAAAAGTATCTTATATCACATAGTTTCTATTTTAATATTATACTATAGCCTAAAAAACTATATTTACCACACTATTTAAAAAGATTAATACAACCTAACTTTCCAACATAACATATATAGTATTCATTTTAATATTTGCAAAGAGCCAATCACATAATATGCACTTTTCACACCTATGAATATGTATGTAAAAAACAGTACAGGAACAGGAGCATTTTCTGTCCTCAGCATGCACAATATTACTGAGGAAATATGAAGATATTTGAACAACTGCCTTTAAAAATTCTTCCAGACAATACCTGGCATGCTGCAATTTATGACTTTAAAATTCATGTAGATACCAAGACTCAAATTGAACACATACTAAGTTTATTAGGCTGTGCTCAAAAAAACCCTGATCATGTGGGGGAATAAAAGAAGAGCACAATGTTCAAGTGTTTAAAATATCTGACTTCTTGGAAATACAGCAAACAATTGAGACAGCTCTGCTGTCATAGCAGTATATTTATTATGAGGCTAGTCCCAAAGGGGGTGAAAAGGTTAAATGTCTGAGCCACTGTGAAAATTACAGGAGGCAGGAAACTATTTCATTAGATCCCAAGATAATCATGTTGCATTGCTGACCCTGGCAATGCAGCACAGAACACAAATATTAGGATGACAGCACACAGCAACCCTCACTGACAAATAGGTGTATTTGGAGAAAAACAGGGATATGAGCTCTGAACTTCAGTGAAATGTAAAAGAGGAAGGTCTGGTATTTTGTCAAGGTCAGAGTAAGAAGACAACATAGAAATACTATAATGCCATTTGTTGAAATACTATAATGCCATTTGTTGAATCTTCTGTTGGGCTGGGCTTCTAATAACAAAAAAACACTGAAAATTACAGAAAAAGTGGCAATATTTAATCTTGTGATATCAGCATAAAATTTGCTTCTATTCAGGCTGAGATTGCATGCTCAATATAGAGCAAGGTTTTATATGCCCCATGCTATGCAGAAGATTAGACCAAACTTTTGTAACAATTATTAAAAACTGAATGATTCTCAGTTGTAACCTACATTGCTGGAAGCATTTCCTACATAAAAGATTTCAAATGGTGGCACAGAGAAATGCATTTCTAATCAAAAAGTAACTTATTAGCTTTCTTTTAGAGGCATCACCAATGACAGCAAGCCTGTCTAGCAACACTAATTCCTTGCTGTGGAAGAAGGTAAGTTAAATACCTGGGAACATGTCACTCAGTCTAAGAAACAGCAGCACTGCACATGAATTACCAGCCTGTTTCAGCAGGGACCTGGCCAAGTCCCTTAAATGGACTGAAGAGGTCACTCAGGTCCTGTGACTGGCCACCTTCTTTGTCCATCACATCTCCGAAAGAAACCCAAACTTGTCAACTGTGTCCTGACTACCACTGCATGAAAGAGGGAATGGAAAAAACCAAAAAACAAAGAAACAAAGAAAGCAAAGTCCATTTTTCATTTCTGCTTTGATAGAAATAACAAGTTACAAACTTTTGCTTTCGCTGTTTCACTGCAAGGTAGTTGGAAACATTCAAGTCATATCATCTGCATGATGTTGCGAAATTACCCGGGGGATGGTAACCTGACAAGTAATACCCTGAAAACACAGATTGAAAGGTCTCCACCCTTCCTCTTGTTGTCTCAGAAAACAGGCAAAATAAATCCTCAGTTAGAAGCACAGCCACAGAAGCTGAAGGAAGTTCAAAGAGCTAGAACAGCAACACCTGTACATCACATCTTGTAGGACTTCACAGTATTCTTGTTCTCCCCACACACCACTGGAAAAAAATAACCCAGATGCAAAAACTTTGTGATAGAGCATATTATTAAATACAGAGAGCCAGGGATCATGAACAAAGCAGAAATGAGCAAATTACTACTGAAATAAAATTAGATGCCAATCCAGTTAAAACTGTACCAAATTTTGTTAAGCGTTTGAACAGGGAGACATGAGTGATTTGCAATGGAAGGGTAAAATACAGATCAAAATCAAATTGCTCAAGGAACCAGAATAATAGATGACAGGGTTGGACTCAATTCAGAAATGCAAGCTAATCTAATAACTAAAAATGAGCTAATAAGATGGACTTGATGAGTCCTGCAGTGCTTTAAAGGCTTGGCTATAATATCAAGATTGCCTTAATGCTGTACATCCCTCAGATCTCACATTTTCTTACTGCTCTTCACAAAATTGTGACTGCTGGGAACTGTAGCTGCATTTGTGCTCAAGAACAAGAAGGAACACAATTAAAATGAAGACAGCTTCAAACTAACAGTGTAAGAAGGATGAAGTCACCTTTTAAAGGTGACCATTACCCCAGAAGATATAAGGAGCTCTCTTGGGTGAACTTGCAGACAATTTCTGAAAGATTGAAACATTTTACAGGAAGAATGAGATGAATTTTTGTATGCTTTTTTCAAATGCATGAAGAAGAGCCTGTTCAAGTGATAATCATAACAGATACAATAGATTCTGTGATTTACTCAAATTGGGCAATAATAGTGCCCAACCCAAAAGAAACACAAAGGTGGGAGTGTCCAAGTGGATATTTACTTATCACTGGTTGAGCTCCACAGTGCCACTACAGATACCTAACAGAGCTGGAGGGACTGCAGTTTATTACAGAAAGCAGCCCAGGCATCAGCTCTGCATCACACACAGCTCTGTAGTCTGGTCAGTGCTGCAGCAGGCAGGAGATTGCATCCTAAATACACAGAATAGTCCCAAATCCAAGAGAACAAGCCCTAAACCTTTCCACTTCACAAACAGTTTGACTTGCAGCTAAATCACTATGACCACATTAGTCAGACATAAACTTTTAAATTCAATAGAAAAAAATTAATATGAAATTTTATTGCCTGTACTTAATAGCAAATTGGGAAAATTGATACAACAGTCTCTTTCAGCCTACAGACTGCTTCATCTCTGAGCAGTCTTGGCCTTTTAAAAACATACCTGTATAAAGCTCATTAACCTTTCTCTTTTTATAAATTTAACACGGAAGAACCTACACTGGTAAGTACTGAGTTGATTCCAGTTAACTGAAAGTAACAGTTTAGTATCATAATTATTCTGACACTGTTGCTATCCTCAAAATCCTATCTTAGCTGAAATATTAAGATAATTCAACAGCAAAGAATGCTTTCCATTGAGAAATCAGTTGTCCATGAGTTTCACAGAAGAGAGGTAAAAGTTAGACAGGAGTTACAAGTTAAGCAAAAAGAAATATAAACTACACTATAAATGCAGGAAAACTTCCTCTGTAAGCACAGTCATTTTTCATCACCTCTGTGTGCATCAGTCCTTTCCACTACTCGACTAAGTTAATTATTCATTAACTAACAAAAATTCTTCTTCCTCCTCAGATAGCTGAAACTTACAGATACCACTTCAGTATGAATAAATTATAACATATTGACAGGAATGTGGTGTTCACAGGGTCAGGAGGATGGTGGAGATCGACCAATGCCTAATTTATACACTAAGTAGGTACCACAGCAATCAGGGTTTTCTACATCCCCACATCATTTTGATAATGGCTTTCAATACTGAAGTGAAGGCAATACCCAACATTCTCCCTACACCAGCAAGCATCTACTTTGTGCCTCAAAGGCCTTTGAATTTTAAAAGCCAGGCAAGTCAGTGCTTTCTAAATATCAAGTCCCCTGGAACCTGGTTTCAAACTGGGCACTCATAAGTAATTCATTGCTGTTGTTATTTTGGAAGCTTCCTGGAAAGGTTAATGCTAGTTAATATTTCCCCTCAAAAAATGGAGCAGAAACCCTTCTCTATCTAGGACACTTCATTCTTTTAGATATGAAAAAACACATTAACCTTTCACTTTGAAGAGTCTCATAAAGGGATCTGATAAATGGATCTGATAAAGGGAAAAAAATCCAAATCCTTTCCCCACACTCATTTTGACAATCTCTGCCTGTGTAAACATTTCCTTAGTTCTCAAAAGAGGTGATACCATTATCATATGCTTGGATTTTGTTGTTCCAATTATCAAATAGCATATGGCAGGGTTAATGTTTTCATCCTGGTTTCTTAGTTTGCTTTGAAACTTCTGTTAAGGGCAGTCCCAAAACAGAAGTTTTTAGCCTGTTTTTAACTAGATACATGCTATAAAGACTATTAACAGCAGTGACAGCAAATTACAAATGTTTACACACTAAAGGAATAGTTACATGCTCTTTTTACATGAGATAGCAAAAACTTAAAAAGAAAATAAGCCAGAAATTCTATGTTCCCTCTAATTACAAAAAAATTTTACTTTGTAAGTACTTTGTGTGTACATCATCAGTTGATGCTGCAATTGTGTATTTTTACTGACTTATCAAAATGCTTCAGAAAAATCCACAAACCTTTGAGGGTAAATCACACATCAAGAAAGACAGAAATGCTATTGTGAGTCTCTGTTGAAACAGCTGTGGTCCCAGCAGGCAAAAAAACCCCCAAAAACACAACAGTAAAATTATACAGCCAATTTGAATGCTGCTGAAATAGCCTCACAATTTGCAGAAAATATCCCTGATGTTCCCCCAAAGTACTGTGCATGTCATCTGTGACTATTACTCAAACCATAAGGGTTAGTGCATTTCTTTCCAGAGAACTCAAATTGGCAAGCCCCTACTACAGAGAGCAGTTCTGAGATTAATTAATTAGATCTTAAGCTGTTAAAACACTGACAGTGAGTGATGGCCAGGGAGTTAGCCCTATTATTTCTGCTGAACCAGAAAGAAACCCCTATGCTAACAACAGTACATTACTACAAGTGTTTTGAGATAAGACACTACCTGTAATAAGGAGGTCCCATTAGAGCAATCCCAAACTGCTTTACAAAGGTCCCTGAAAGATCAGAAGATGACAGTGTGTGTTAAAAGCCAGCACTGCTGACATTCCCTCAGCTTATTGTGAAGGACAGTGTTGAAATTACAAAGCTTCCCAAAAACTAGGTAAAAACAGGTAGAATGAGCAGAAATCAGTTTCCATCACTGATCTTTGGACATTATTCTATAAAATAACAGTCTCCTTTTCACTAAGTTTCTCTTGCACTATATTGCTTTATTTTAATTTCAAGTAGTTCACCGAGAAGGCAATACATTACAGTCATGAGGAAAGCAGAATGGGGCAAAAATAAGTTATATTTTGTACTTAAATGTTTTATCACAAGTCATTGCCATATCTTCAGTAGTCACAAAATTAGAACCTAAAAAACTATTTTTAATTTAAATACTAGATAATGCTACTACAAGGTTGTATTTATATACACACACCCCCATGTAAATCTATTTCTAGAAGGCAAAAAAGATGTTAGTACCAAAAGCCTCAACCTATTAACAGGACAGAGTTCCAGGGGTGCCAGCAATAGACATGCCTCCTTTCTTCACTAGGACTTCAAATAATTTATTTTTTTTAATAGGCTGCTTGGCTGAATATATACATTTTGACTGTTAGTTTCTATCTCTTCATGGACAAGGATCAATAGCTTTGGCCCAAATTTTTTCCCAGCACATGTAACCATGGCAAGAGAACCCAGATCTCCTGGTCCCATGGGAAATTACTGGTATCAGTTGTAAGGTAGCAGTTAGGATAACAGACAAATCAGCAGGAAATGCTATGGGAGACAGGAGAGAAGAAAACCTCAGTACTGCAAGACAGATCCTCTCAGATCCTCACCTTTCCCACTCCTGTGATATCTGCTCTGAGCAAGACTAATCCTAATTTTGGAGTCCCAAGATACACAGTGCAGAAAGAACCCCAAATGAGCTTTGGCTTCAAAAGAAAGGTGCACTGAACTTACAGAGGGCAGACATTTGCATTCTCCATTTTCTCAGTAATAGCACATCTAACACCCATTATGTGAGAAGAGCAAACTGCTTGTCCAGGATGCACTGGCTCTTCCAGGGCAAGAGCAATTAATCTCCTGACATGGCAGAGACAGCAGCATATTTGTGCATCCTAACAGCCTGATCAATGTTATTGAACAAAGCTGCTGCCCCTTCTAAAACTGCATCTGAAGGAAATATCCTGAACTGCTTCTTTACACCAGATCCCTCATTAGCATAGGTCACTCATGATTTTTGAGGCAAAATAAGGAATGCGGCTCAAACATTTAAAGTCACATTTCTTCACCCACAAAAGAATCTCAACAATTCAGAGAGATTGGGAGCTAGGCAGCTTCTTATAAGCACACAAGGTGCTGACACAGCTAAAGGAAAATCAGTTTCAAGGCTGGTTAGGTTTCAACTTTGATTTTAGCCTATTGAAAAGTATTGCACAACCACATTTCTGAAAACACTAGAAGAAAAAAATAAGGAGGAAAACACTCAGTAATTCTAAGCACATTTCTGACAATTGCACACCAATTCTCTGCTTTTACTGATGAAATGCCACTCAATTCCTGCATGCTAAGGACTTTGTATAAAGCTGAAACTTAAGTCTGGAATCTCACAGCACACTAGGTAAAATGAAAAGCTCCTGCAAAGATGATCCTTCTCCTACATTGAAACTGCATCTGATATCTGGGTCAGATGGAAAACACATGCCCACAGTGTCAGCATGGTGGCAAGTGAGCCTGTAATCTGTCATTTTAACACTAAAAATCAAACCACCTTTGACCAAAAAAAAAAAAAAAACCCAAAAAAAAAAACAAAACAAACAAAAAAAAAAAAACCTACCAGGCATTTTGCTCTCCATTTACTGTCCCTTCTTTCCTTGCTAGAAGCCAGTTAGAGACCCATCAATTATATTTTCAAGGTGCTTTGTGATATGTGTGCTTTCACACCTACTTACTCTGCTTACTCTATCAGCCAGAAAACATCTCATTTCCTTTTGCAGGTACCCTCTGGGTCTATTCACAGTATCTTCTATAATGGTCTGGGACTGAGTTTATCTTCCCTGACTAAAGAAGCTGGTTTGAATCATCTATCCCTTTCTACCTATTATTGCACAATGTCTTTTCATATTGTTCCATGGAGGTTTCATGCTTGCACAGCCTGTATTTTCTGAGCATCAAACTGACAGTATCAGATTCTTCAAGGTTTAGGAGTATCTTTTGGTTTCCCTAGATACATCAGCAGCATCCCAAAAAAAAAAAAAAAAAACAAAAAAAACCCAACAAAACCAAAAACCCAAGCTGAAATGCCATAGTTGCTTTATGATAATGGTAAGGAATACTTTTCAATATTCACAGATAGTGTTATGGATATGTATGTACATGTAGCAATTGTAAATACGGATGTTTACTGCAGTGACAGCATGCAAGCTCATTTAAAGTAGTTAGATCTTGTAATTCATTGAGATGGGGGTGGGAGGCAGGGGAAGAGCTGCTTTTAAGAACTCCCCTCCCTGCTTGGATTTTGTCCAAGTTGACAGCCTGTGATATAAAATAGCCTAATGAAATACTAAAGGTTATTTTCCATGCATATATTAAGCACAGATCGCTTTTAACTTATTTTGGAAAAGAAAAAAAATCATATGGCTTATTACAGAGCAACTATACTTGGACATGATATCCTGCACATTTCAAGCCCATTCTTTAGTTGGTGCAGCTCACTTCCATAGTTATTTGCTTCATTTATTTGCTTCATTTTATTTTTCATTTAAAAAAAAAACAAACACAACAAAGAAGAAGTGTTTCCCCTCCCACTCACTCCTCTACACAATTTATTCATTCAGCAGTCCTGGAAATTCAGTGGGGAATTGTCAGCCTTCTGTTCAGCTACAGACCAGCTCTAGGAACACAAGTAGGAGGGGAGGGGAAAAGAAATGCAGTTGTGAATTTTGGCTGCCATCAACACCAAACCTGAGTGAATGACCTTTCTGATAAATTGCAGAAAAGAAGATAAGACAAAGACAATTATTTTCTTTACTGATAGATGCTAAAGAAATATGACAAAAACAACAACCTGATACTTCAGTGAATTAGGCAGTTTAATAAAAACGACCCTGTTACGAGTTAGGAAATCAAACCAATTGCTCTGAATCCAAAATGCTCCAAGTAACTACTGTACACATCTTTGTGCTAAAGGAAGAGAGGGCACAGCCTTACATCTGCCAGGGGAGGAAGACCAGCCTGTGATATTTGTCAGTGCCCTGCTGCTCAGCTGCTGCCTTGGCCATGGGTGGACTAAGAAGGACACAGGGGGGTACTGGCTCTACTGCTTACATCTCCAACAAGAAGTGTTTCTAGGAAGAACAAGTGACTGAACCTAAAGAACTCAGAGAGGTGCCTGCTCAGGGGGGCACAGGAGACCCATGGTCCAAGGAGCAGACTGACCTACTGCACTGGCAAGAGCTGCAGCTCCAAGAACATTCTCCAGGCTCCAAGGAGAGTGAACATGAAGTGCCACCCTCAGATAAAAATCTGGCACAACACTCTAAATACAGTTTCTTAGCTAGAAGAAAAGAGTCTGGGCAAAAAACACTTGCCTTTTTCTGCTTTGGGTTGGGTGTTTCATTTGCTGTTGGTTCTGAGATTCATTATTTTTTTGGTTCTGAGATTTTATATTTTTTTATATTATCCCAGAGATAAAAAGATATAAGCTACCTTGTGAAAGACAGAAAGGCCCTTCTTACAGCTCAAAGAGAGAGGCTGTCCTTGTATCAGCCTCCACCAACAGGATGGGATCCATGAGAATATCACTGATAGCACAGAGCAAAGTGAGATATCAAACACTGCCCAGTGTGTTAGATGCACCCAGTCAGCTGGGAATGAGCTAGCTCAGGCACCAAAATGAGTGTGAGCTTTGCTTGGTGTACTGTTCCCCCTCCAACTCTCAGATGTTTCTGGGTTCTTGGCTAAAGCAGATTTCCAGTAGAAGCTAAATTCTACCGTTTTTCATACCTACAGCCTGCATTCACAGGGCTCAGGGTAAGGAGTAGATGGATTTTGAGATGCCTAACCTTAGAAAAGGAAATCCATCTGCCCACCTGAAGCCATCAATGCTTCAGAGCAGCTGAAGGAAAGAACAAGATAATTTCTAATGATGTCTCTAACAAAACTTTTCCAACTCATTCCAGAAAGCCAAGACAGGAGGTGAGAATTAAGCTAGGCAACTGTTATTCCTACATGAGAAAATATCCCTGCCAAAAAATGGATTTCATAGTCATATCAACTTTATCCAACATGAGAAACTAGAATAGCTGCCCATGTTATACCTCCATTGCTTATTCAAGATTATTTTTACCATCCCTCATCTATTGCTATATTGGAATAGAGATTTAACCCATATGGTTCAAGATTCAAGAGAATCCATTTAGATAAGCAATTTCTTGCATTTCTCTTCTTCCAGGTGCCTGTAAGAACTTTGCTGTCAAGTGAATTTAAGTCAATTGAGAATAAGACTATATTTAGGTTAGTTACTCAATAACCCCTTAAGAAAAGTAATTTCAGAGCTGTGAGGCATCCCCACATCACGCACTCAGAGCCACTCACAAGCTTTCATTTAGGCAGTTGGATTACATGAAACATTATTACAAAAATCTTTAAGAGTTACTGGGATCCACAGATTTTGTTTTGCTATGTTTTCCTTTAGGTCACGAAACAAAGTTTGACTAAGTAATTGCTAAGTCAGGTAACACAAAGAATGATTAATTCCATTCCAGAGGCAGTGTCTCCCAGCAGGGAAAGATCGCCTTTACCTCACCCCTTCCAAAAGATCTCCAACCACAAACAAACACACCTTCCTATCATACACCTTTCTATTAAAGATGTTCCTTCTGTATTACAGAAACTGCTAACAGCCTCTATTCCACAGATATGATTTACAGATACATTTTTTGTGATACAAAAACCTCATTCCTAAAGCAAGTCAGATGAAGCAATTACTATACTCACTTACACAAAGCATTGACCAAAGTCTTTAGAGGAAGCTGGAAACATCAGGCCCAGCACTAATCACAGGTGAGGTCACGTATACCAGTTCAGAAATCTTGACTAGGAACTCTACTTATGCTTTGAATTTGCATAATGAAACAGCTGCTCAACTCCCTAGCAGCACAAGATGTAAGAATAAGCATATACACATTAATCTTGTAAAATGTTGTCCTTAAGAAGCACGTTAGAAAATTTAAACATTCTTCCTTTTCATCTGTCACCCCTTTTCCTCTCCCCCAAATGCAGCTAACGTTCCTGTCAAACATGATTTTTATCTTAACCTGGACCTAGAGAATGACAACTATCCTGAAGCATCTCAGGACTAAAATGGATTTTAGAAATTTCAGCCCTATCAAATTTAAATGGAAGTTCAAAACATCTCAGCTGATGTTTTAAGATGCAGATTTACTCTCCTGCCTGATAAAATATACAAACTTCATGGCCATATGAAGTGGTAGTGATTTTATTCAGCATGTAAGATGAATGTAAACATCACAAAAGTTCTCTGCACTGACACTGTCAGCAATATCATTGTTCTTTAAGTGTAAGCAAAGCATGTCACCCTAAAAGGATCAAAAAAAATAGGAATCAGGTTCATTTCAAGTCACAAAGAAGAATAAAAGCAGTGCAGAAAAGATTCAGCAGTAGTACAGCAAAAGCAGCAGCACTCCAAAACCTGTTTTAGGAGCCAAAATGGCAAAGAGATTGATCCAGTTGTTTTTTAAGTGGATTTTCAATAAAGATGCAAAAGAATTCTCAATCCAGGAAAGCACTTAACACGTGATAACCTTAGCATGTAAATAGGCCTCCAGGTTTCCATGGCACTAATAACAAAGAAGATGTTTCATCGGATTGGGATAGAACTCCTTATTTTCTCCTTGCAGTTACTCAAGTAATTATTTCAGGCTGAATAAGATCTGGGTTGTTCAAAGACAGATTCACTACTACCTGAAAAAAACAACCAGTCAGATATACCAACCAGTATATTATTCTGGGTGTTTTTCACAATCCTAAAACTGAAAATTTCTTAGTTATTACAGGGGATAACCAAGCTTTCAGGGAAACTCACATCACCTCTAAACACACCAGTAATGCAGTGTCATTTATAAACAATCCTTTTTTAACAGACATTTTAAAAAGGTGATGTAACACAATTCCGGGTATTTCTATTATATTTAGTCTACCCTAGCAGTATTTTGGAAGAATCAGATAATGGGTAATTACTTTCAAAACAGCCAGTCTTCCAGCTATGTTTCAAAGAGGGTACTAGTATTTCATAGAAGAAATGTGTTCTTGGTCTGTTTCTCCGAGTGAAGCTTAGGGTTCAGTTTAATACAAAGAGACAAATGCATGCCTGCTTTGTAACAAAACTCCATGCCATTAGCAAATTAGGGAACCATCTCAAAAGATTATGGTATCTTTTTTGACTAATTGAGTTTTATTTGCCATCTGCAGCAGTAACAAAAGCATAACTTAGCAGAGAAAGAAATGAAAGAAAGAGCTGAAGCCATGTAAGCATAAAAATTCAAAACAAGCTAATTTGTTTTCCTCCAGCAGCAGCAACAAATTTAGGAAACATGTAATCCTGAGCAAAGGATTCTCAAGTTTCTACCCCCTCTGTCCTACTGTGCCATCCCAGCCTAAGCCAAGCACTATTTCAGGGTCCTCACTCTGCTGACCAGCTCCAAATAATTTCCCTCATGCAGTTCTCTCCCAAAAAACCACCCAGGTAGTTTTTATTTCCATTTGGCATATCTGCTAAATGGAAATAAAAGTGAAACAGACTTTCTTTAAAAATTTTACCATGAACTCTGTTTAATTAGCTAAGGAACATTTTACTGTTATTTTAGGTGGTTTTGATTTAGATCTGTGATTGCCAAGTGTCAGTAGAAAACCCTGAGAAACTGCCTCACTGCACCTGCAGAAAGGAACTCCATGGACCCATACCCCTTAGAAAACTTAATAGCCAAAGAACAAAATTCAATAAAGAATTGTTTAATAGTTGTCATGTAACTAGAGATTAATTAGATATCATAGAACAAGAGAGACCTGGAGACAGAGTCACAGGCCTATACACCCAGAAAACTTGATCAATAAACTGCAGGTTCAGCAAGGGAGCCATTTCATAGGCTTGCACACCTCAGAAAACTTAATCAACAGTAATTGTCAAACCAGGACAGTAAATTTAATAAAGCACTGTTTGTCTGGGTAAAACTTGGGTTATCCATTAAACAAAGATAGATGAGATATGCTGGTAGTAACTAAAAGAAACACCACGGTGCAATAAACTACATGGATTTTTGGGAGTGTCTATTAAAGAATCTTGGATGTTACAGTGTATATAAATACTTGTAAATTGTTGTTTCTTTGAACATGGCAAATAAATTCCTGCTATGTTTCCAATCTTGATTTAAAATTGTTATTAGGAATATTCATCTGACAGCTTTTTGCTGTTGGATTTAATGTAAGCCAACTTCTCTTCAAATTCACAAAAGGTTATTTTAACCTCTGTACTTTGCTCTCAATAGAAGAGAGAGCAGCATAAGAATTCCTCTATGGCTTCTTCCAGTGAAAACAACAAACAAAATAAAGTATTTGGAAGGACTGTATGTAACAGAAACAATCCCAAACATTATCTTAATCAAGAAAGTATCTTAATGTGAATATTATGTATTTACTGAGGGGATCCAGAATAAACCCCTAGAATAAAGCCACATCAATACAGCCAATGAACGTTTTCTATTTCTGATGTAATCCAAGCTTGTTTATCTCAGTGAGACTTCCCGTTTTCCGTGCATAACCTGAAATCACTTCTCCTGTAAAAAAGATACAAAATAAAATACATCAAGTTCCTTATTTTGGTACATTCATCTATTTACTCCTCCTACAGGCCAAACTACAGCAGATTCAAAGTGAGCAACGTGGAAAATGTAATAGCTCTGTGAATCAATAAGGGTGAGTATAAAGGACAGCCACTGCCTGGAGATTGTGGTCCAAGGATTCCTTCTGCTGCACCCCTCATTTATCTAACACCTACCTGTGATGAGAGCTTTCCCCTGGGCCAATTTATTATTTCGTAATTTCTCTGATGTTACAGTCAGCTAAATTACAGAAATTGAGGCTACAAGAAATAATTGCATGAGAAATATATTTGCATTGATTTTACTAATACCCATCCAGCAGGATCAGAGAAAGCCTCTGCTCAGCTGGCAGGATGTTTCACTCAACTTGCATACTTTTGGCACATGTCTACAATTCCCCTTCTCCCTCCTTGATTAAAAATGCAGCAACACACACAAGTGAAAGAAAATTTTTTTTCAACTTCCTTCAGGAGGGACACAATATGTTTGACAGTTGCCTAATCTGAAAAGTTTTCTCTTCAGAAAACACTTAATGAATCACCATCCCTCAATATTTGCAAGGAGGCATATGCAGAATAATTTGCATCTTTAATCCAGGAATGTAGAGCAAGTAACAGGAGGGTTGCAGTTGCTGCCTATGCACCCATTTCTCTTATTTAGAAGTCATATGTACTCAAGAAGCATCTATTGCATTTCAAATACTCTTGTATACTTCACCACAAGAATCAGGTGAATCTGATTGCAAACATTTTATACCTTTATTAACTAATATTCATTGTATTACTGCTATGGCTCATGGAAGGGAATGAAAGCCTATACTGCTATTCTTAACCCATCTTTGAATTCTGACCTAAGGTTACAGCCAGCCAACTCCAGCAAAGGCACTGGGCTGGCCCCAAGTCTGGCCGCAGCCAACAGCTGTAGGATGGCATCGTTGAGACACATAAGCAACTGAGATCCTACTAGTTTCTAGTAAAGAGAAGAGAAGTTTGGGGGTTTTAGGGGGTAGAATTTATTTCAAAGTCAAAACCACAAGTTTTTTATTAACTCAAACGTGTTACACATTTATATGGAACTGAAATCTTCTGTACTTCAAAGCGATACACATCATTATTAATAGTCAGTTTAAGAAGCAAAAAAAAAAAAACTATATACAGGTAATCTCTGGAGGAAAATGCTAATAATATGAAATTATATAAAAGCACTACAAAAGAACACCCCCAGTGCCTACAATCTGTTTGTGGAGATACCATCCAAGAGACAGACATACTCAGTATTACACCTGTTGATTACAAGGAGCACAGATACTTTTCCATCAGTAACTTCATAAGGACATAATTCAATTACAGCTGGAAAAACACAGCAGCAAAGTGCCCTCTGCCTGTCAGCTTCTTTATGTGACAAGTCTAAGCACTACACAAAAATAAGGATGAAAATGTAATCCATCCTCGTGAAGAAAAAGGATTTGATTACAGCACCCAGAGCCTTGTACCAGCTCTACATATAAACCTCGATTTAATTGGCAGAAGTAGAAGATTTAAGAAGTCATAATGGTAAGTACAGAGACATGAAACAAGAAATTCTTAGGCAGTGCTTGTGTCTGGAAGAAAAAGGAGATAATACACAGAACAATGAGCTTTTCTGCCACCAAGGTTTGGATGGCAAGATAGCCAAGGTTATTGACTTGTCAGGTATTTAACAAATTTAAGTGCCCGAACCCACAGACAGCAAACAGAAGGGAAGCAGTGCAGTAAAGGTTTTACAGCCCAGGTGAACCTGAGCTAGCACAAAACTGAGCATTCAAGGAAGAAGCCTTGCAGTGTTTGTCCATGGGGCAGATCTGCCACAGCTGGTGGAGTGGCTGATCAATATTCCCTTCTATAACTGGGATTCACATTTATAAGGACAGCACTGATGGGCTCATCTCACACATACTGTCTTGCATAAACTCCTGCCTTAGGTGGGTTGCAGCCCAATCTGTCTTGAAGTTGAAAGACACTCCTTGAATACTAAAGTTTGGAGTAACGTAGATGAAAAAATAAAACAAGCTATTACTTTCTTGCACAAAAAATCCCCCAAGTTACTCTTATTGCAGTTAGTTTATGCATGAGGAGCTGGGTATTTCATTCTTCCCTCTTCTACATGCTTCAGGGGGTCATGACAACGGAATATAGCTGAAGTTACTCTCAAAGCCTGTTGTTTTCTCAGACTGATTATTTCCATCACAATACAGACATGTTTTCAGTCTGTTGAAGATGGAGCTCTTTCCCATACCATCATCCTCTTATGTCTAAACTCCTAGTTAATATTTCTGAACAAAATGTATAAACTATACTATCTGCAGCTCTAACAGCTCTGTTTTTCTCTCATCTTGAAGACAAAATTCATATTTCCTTTTTATCCTGAAGATCCTCTCAGAACTGGTATTTCCAGTACCCTGCCTGAGACACTCAAAGTAAAGGCTTCAGCAGAAGCTGCATGATTTTTCCATCTTGCAAACAGAACTGATAAAAATCACATTTAGTCAGAAGAAGAGCCACAGCACATGGATCATATCGGATGGATAACTCCCAGCACGACTGGAGCTTTCAGTAAACACAGCAAATGACATACTAATAAAGCAGATGATAGATTTGGCACTTGGAGGGCGCTTTTTTTTTTTAAGTCTCTTCTTGTTCTACTGGAAATCTTTTCCTCTACAGCATATAGAAATCCGACTAAGGAAAAATAAAATGCCCTGCCAAGGACTGTTCAATGACATGGGCAGGCTTCCACCTGGCTCTTCACTGATCCCTCAGCTAAAAACATTAATTAGTTACAAACACCATCATGGAAAACCATCTTGAAGTCCAACATAAAATCCAGCCATTTTGTTCTTTAGGAACTATTTTTATTTTCTCTTGCACATCCTCCACTTCCCGAGTCTCAGCCATCTTCACATTCATAAGGACTGCAACCCTGCAATATCACTAAAGACAAAATGCCAATCCAATTTCAGCTCCTGAGGCTCCTCAGTGATGGCTTATGACAAAGTAATCCAGGCATGGTATGATCTCAGGACCTTAGATCTGAGCTGGCAGCCCTGGGTGATGTTAGCTCTGCTGCTCCAAGCATCTCCAGACAGAAGGACACAAGCATCCCTTGGGTCCTTCCAGTCCTACACAGCCCATGCCTTCCCTTGCCCTTACCCCTCCTGGAGCTGCCAATATTTCTTGCTTGCTCTCTTTGCAAATCTGTCCTCAGCTCCTGCCTGAGTTTGAACCCTGCCCTGCAAGTTTACCAATCCTCAGGACTTCCCTTGTCACAAGAGCACCTCAAGTGCTTCTGCTGCTTCAGGGATTGCTTCCCATGCCATGCTCAGTCCTTTGTCCTCAACCTGACCCCTTTGTCTTTCCTTTTGTAAAAGTGTCTGTGACTGAACTCAGGCAAAAATAATTTTGATTTAAAAAGGCAGAAGAGATGAAAATCAGCTTTTTGTACCCACTCATTACTGGATTTTCTGTTTGGTTCTCTTTAGATCAAGAGATTACTTTTTCCTTTTCAGACCATGGTAATGAAAATGTTTTCTCTTTCTTTTAACCATTTGAAAAACACTACTAAAATTTAAAATAAGGACTGAGCTACATACAGAACTTGTCTGTTCAATTTCAAAGCATTTTTAACTGGACCCAGATTCTTCAGTTTAAACAGTACTGAGCCATGCAACAGTATCTGTGCACATGTACACATTAAAACACAAAACCCACAAATTTCAGCCATACAGAATAAGGTGCACTCCAAAATGCCACTGAAACCACTGATTTCACCTAAATCTAGAGCACATCATATATCACCACCATTTGCATATACCCTGATGAAGAGATTGTGGATCCCAGCAGGAACCCTTTATTTACTTTGGAGGATTTTAACTTAGGCCTCACTCTTGTCCTTGCAAATATCCTCATTTGCTGGCTCTGGCCAGCAGGTGAGCTTGAAATGGAGATATCTGGATATCAGATGACAGATGAAAACATCTATTCAGAATACATAAAAAAAAAAGGAATTTATTATGCTTAAAGACCATACACATGCAAAATGTATATTCACCTACAGTTAGTCTCCTGTAACTCCCACCTTCCCCTGAAAGAATAATTTCCATCTGCTTGCTTTAACAATGTCTGAGATCAAAGACTGGCTTGATTGCATCTTTTCATCCTGAGAACATTGTGACAAGCACAGGAAAAAGTCAAAGTCAAATTTGGATTTTAAGCTCAAAGTAACTGTCAACCCACTAAATCCTGAAAGGCAGCCTTTACCACAGTGCCACCCCTGAAGCTGTCCTCAGAGGCAGAGCCAATGAGAATGAAGTGGATGAAGTTCAGCCAAGCACTCCCACAGATAGAGAGGAAAGGAGGCAGGACTTTTGTTTCCCTACTCGACCATAACTTACCTGAAGGCATGGGATAGCACTGTTATTGACTGTCCCAAAAGATAAACCATTCCACCCTTGACAGAAGAAATGAATTCCCATTAATTTTATTATTTGCCATTACAGTTTTAAACCATGATGCAGTTCTAGATTTAACTCCAGACAAAATCCCAAACTGCAGCTTTCTCACTGCCTTCCAGTGGGATAGGGGAGAGAATTTGAAGGGTAAAAAGAGAAAAAACCTCATGGACTGAGATAAAAGACAGTTTAACAACTAAAGCAATATCCATACACACAAGCAAAGCAGAACAAGGAATTCATTCACCACTTCCCATTGGTGGCAGGTGTTCAGCCATGCTCAGGACAGCAGGGCTCCATCACACATAACTGCCTTGGAAGACAAATGTCATCACTGTGAGCATCCTCCCCCTCACACTGCTGCTGGTCCCCCCAGTTTATACCCTGAGCATAATGCCATATGGTCTGGAATACTCCTTGGGCCAGCTGGGATCAGCTGCCCCAGCTGTGTCCATTCCCAACTCCTTGTGCAGCCCAGCCCACTCACCAGTGAGAGAGGGCAAGAAGCAAAAAAGACCTTGGCTGTGTGTCAGTGCTTTACTGTGCTCAACAGTAAAAAAACATCCCTGAGTTATCACACTGTTTCAGTCACAAACCCAAACAGCCGCAAACCAGCTTCTCTGAAGAAAAACAACTCTGTCCCAACCCAAACCAGGACATTCAGTTTCTGCTTAAAAGGGAATTAAGGGCCTGCATTAAGCTTACTAATAAAACAGTTAATTGCCAAGAATGATGCTAATGAACTTGACTACAGAGGAAAGAAGAGGAAAACACAGAATATTAACATTTTAAACCTTGTAATTGCAAGAAGACAAATTCTCATGTTTAACTGAGGATACAAGGTTTGAAGTAGCAATAGAACATCATCATGAAGTTGAAATAACCACCAGACTTTCTCTAACCACATGGTAAAGCACAGTGATTATATCATAGATGGCAGAGAACCAAGAAGTCACCAGCAACACTTATACAGATCCTTAAACAGGGTACATTTCTCATTCTACCTCTCCCATTTATTGTATTGCTGTACCCCTTCATGTTCCAAGCACTATTTTAAGAAATGTATCAAACAGATCCTGACACTGAGTTCTTCACATCTTGCTTCTTCAATATGCTTGCCAAAATCAATTATCAATATAAGTCATGAAGATGCAAAAAGTCAAGAAGGTGCAAACACAGAAATTTTCTGCTTATGAGATTCATTCTCCACTTGCTTTAGTGGATGCAGAACCAGCCCTTCTTTTCCAGGAATCTCTTGCATCATTACAGTGAACAAGTTACAGACACACAGTACTGAAAGCAAGCCAATCAATTTTTCTTTAATGATTTGCAGAACCATGTAGAAGCATGCAAACCTTCAAAGCACATGCTCCCAAGATCTACTAGAATGCTAAACCCAGATCTCCTGCAGTTCTGCATCTGCTTGTCCTCATCTTGCAGCATGTCACTTTTTTGCTGTTAGAAGATCAATAATAGAATTATTAGATCAACACTCTATTTCCTACATAATTTTTATTCTGTACTATTTCAACAGAGGAAGTGCCAGACAGTCTCTTGAATGGGAGACTACTCAACTACCTATATCTTGCCTCAGTCAACCTGTAGGACTGGCCATTAAGACAGGGTTATCTCCAAATTCATATCAAAAATCACCCCCCCACCCCATGGAACTGCAGACTGCAGTGTCCTCCCTAGTCTTTCCAAGAAGAGATTAAGTACCCCAAAGCCTGGAGAGCACTTCACAGAAGAGGAGTAACACAATGAACAGCGGGGCAAGGACAGATGTAGGGAAACAGGTTCTTGCACACACGGGGCACCAGCCTGCCCTCTAGCCCTAACTAAGCAGGGGGGAAGTTAAATACACCTTTTCCCTTTCCACAACCTCCTCTTGTTTTCTCAAGAAGCAGCTTTCTTTTACAGACCTTAACAAAATACACACCTTTTCTGCACCTCAAAATCCCCCATTCACATCAGTGAGGCCTAAAAAGATGTGGCTAGAGAGAATCAAAAGAGAGCAATCAGGAGGAGCAGACAACTGGTTATGTTTCCCTTGACATGGCACTTGCTGCATTTAGGATCATCTTTAGAAACACAGATGAAAGAGCAAGGAAAAATATGCAAAAGCCCTCAACTTCACCCTCCAAACTCACAAAAATTCTGAGCTATCATAATGTTTTTGAAGTCTTATGCAAATTCCCTTTTTTACAGCAGAAGCAAAAACAATCAGGGAGAAAAGCATACTGGTATCTTCCAGAAAACATGATTTTCAGTATTCCAAGTAAAAGTTCATCCAGCTGCTGAACACAGCATTACATCCTCTGCATCAACGAACTCCAATTTAACTTTTACTCCATGTCTAACCAAGGAAGCAGAGCAAGACACAGCATCTTAGGTTCTTAGCTAATGCATGCAGGGAGCTGCAATACCCACAATCATCTGAGAATGAAAAGTGGAAACAGACTCCTACTAAAGCTGTCACTGAAGCACAATATATTAGGTGTTACCATGAATGGAGTGTACATCAAGAGAGAGTTTCATTTTATATGACATGATAAACTTCCATCCTAGTGAATTAATATGGTGTTAAAGAAGGTGTTATAGAGCTCCTGCATCTGAACCTTTCCACATGAAATTAATTTACAAAACCATCTGAATATCATCCATACCTAAGAAAAGAAGAATTAAAAATATTCCAGCAAAAAACTTGCAGTCTTGGCAAAAGCAAAGTATGAAACTTGCATTTATTAAAAGAAAACAGTTTTTCTTTCTAATACTTACATTTCCTCTGCTTCAATTCTACATCTCAGAGAGCAATAAAACAGAAACCAAGTATTTTCATTTTCCCTGCTACCCACAGTTACATGTAGTAAGTGAAATGAAAATTTGTTAACATTAAAAATTGCCCTTAATTAAACATTAGCCTAGAGATGCTGATACAAAATTCAAATTATGGTTAATTCTTCAAATTAACCATATCCTGTTATACTGGGGTGGAGTTGAGTTCCTTCACAGCAGCCCAGATGCTGCTGGGTTCTGTATCTGTGACTAAAACACTGTTGGTAATTCACCAGTGTTTTGGCAAATGCTGAGCGGTGCTTGTAGAGCATCAAGGTTGCCTTTTCTTCCCCAATTTCCTCCTCAGTGACAGGGGTGGG
Source organism: Onychostruthus taczanowskii (assembly GCF_017590055.1). NCBI lineage: Eukaryota > Metazoa > Chordata > Aves > Passeriformes > Passeridae > Onychostruthus > Onychostruthus taczanowskii. The sequence continues at coordinate 3,484,915 of NW_024498685.1, forward strand.
CAAGAAGCTGAGAGGGAATACAGCTGGGACAGCTGACCCCACCCACCCAAAGCAGTAACCCAGACCACAGAACACCAAACTGGGATTAAACTGGGGACAGTCTGCCTCGGGTAGCCATCACTTATCAGTCTGATGGTGGGAGGTAGTGAGTGATTTCCTTTGCATCCCAGGTTTATTTTTCTCTTCCTAATCAGAATTCAGTAAATCAGCATTCCTTTTCAATTTGTTGTCTGGTTTAGCTCTTGTGGCAGTGTACAAGAGGCCACAGAACTTTGTTGTGCCATGGAATGGAAGAAACTCAAAGGGCAGCCAAACAGGAGCATCGCTCAACAACTCCCAAAACCATGCCCTAGGAAGTTAGGGAACATCCATTTCAGGAAACTAAATCTGTAATTTAAATCAGAGGAGCTAGCAGCTCATCTGCAGACAGATTGAGCAGGGCTGCTGCAGTTCAGCAGTCACAGCCCAGGCTCTCCTGACACACATCATGCTAAACCGATGAGAATCTGCCTTCAGACAAGGCTTTCAAACAATTGATTCCATCAGAACATGAGTCAAACCAAGCTCTCAACTGTTCCTAATCCTCATCAAGTTGAAGATTCCTAAGTGAATGAGACTGAAAATTCAGTTTCCTTCCCAGCTCTTCCTCTGATCCGATCTAGACATAAACTGAAATCCAGCAGACCATGACCAATTAGCAGAGCAGTGGGCACGGCCACTGCCTCACTGCTGGGTTCCACCTCCAGCACTGCTCCACCACCTGATGCAGGTGTGAAACTGCCTGGGCAGGCTTTAGGTCTCTGCTTGGCTACTACCAGCTATCAGATCCCCAGAGCACGACATAATTCCCATTGACTTAATCTTTAAAGCCAGAAGCAGCAGAGTAACACGTACTTCTCTCCAAAACCACAACATCAGGGGTTTTTTCTTTACTGACAGGCAATTAAAAAAACAAACAAACATTCCTTTTACTACAACAGAAAAATGTTAGTAAACAATTGTTACCTCATATCAACATATTATGTTTTATCCTGATTTTGGGAAGCTAATGCTTTTACCTACAAAAATAAGTAGTTGTAAGCAAAGAACAGCAGAGTCCAGGTCCTCCATGTCTACTTCTCCTCTGCCTTAACTTCACCTTGTTTATTCCATTTCTGTCTTCAAGAGATTACTATCTATTTTATACAGCACCATAATCTTGCACAGAGATTCCAGGGTCCAACAAAAAATAAATGTATTATTAATAATAAAATAATAACTTATGCCACAGTCAGAATAAGTCTTCATCTGAGCAGTTTTTTAAACCTCTTCTGCACAGGATTAAAACCTTCTATTATATATATATTTCTATTATATATTTATATACAGCATATGTATATACATATTTGCATAACTATGTATCTGTCTATATAAATACCTGTATATATACACCCTATACACATTTGACATATATAACCTTCAATCTTACAAATATTGCATATTAGAACTTATAAAATTTACATAGATATACATATACTTCATATATATTCTAGCATATATAATGGTGACTGGTCACCTGCTTCCTCCAGAATGTTAAATCCATTTCTCCGTAGAGAAGCAATTCCTTTTTCCAAAGGAAAAACCACTCAGGGTGGTGCCAAAAGCAGAAAGTGACAGCAAAGTCCAAGAGTTGAGAAGACAAACTCATCTGCCAGCAGGAGGGCAGAGGCAGCAGGAGCAGAGGCCCAGAGCCCTGAGGGCTGGGAAGTCTGTGTGGATGCCACCACTGCACTGGGAGCCCCAGCCCACACACTCCCTGTGGAGGATGACAGGAGTGACTGGGAAGTCCACAGAGAACGTTCCAAACAGAGCAGCAGGAAAGAGTCCAAAATGGACTGTTCCAGAACGGAAATTTCGCCTTAAAAACTTCTCCACCAGCCTTATTACCTTATTTTCAACTTGCTGCTTTATAAGCCAAAGATGAGGCACTAAAATGGTGCATTTATGGACTTGGTGGTGCTGCACAAGCTTATAACTCAGCAGACTTTATGACTGCAAGTCATTTGTATTGATTTATTTACTTCATTAGTGAGGGGAAGATGTAATTCTGCATTGATGGAGAACCAAATTGAAGGAGGAATAGCTGATTAGGCATTTTAAAATCACATTTCATAGTCAAGTTTTATAATGGTGCATCCAAAATTAAACACTAAGAGTATAAACAACCTAAATCTAAAGTCAAACTTAAATCATTGATCTGATCTGTAGACTAAAGAGTTATGCAGCTGCTTTACAAACCCTCACCTCACCTCCCCTACTTGACCAAGTTTTTCAAGACATGCTAATGTAATTATGAAAACTCTTTAATTGCATGAACAACACTGCAAGTTTTAACTGCTGGGCTTTGAAGGTACTTTGTTGATTGAGACCAACAGTTTCCTATAAACAGCTGGGAAGTCCCTTCCTACCAGCCACTGTATACAATATAGTAAAAAACATTGTGCCTTTGAATCCCAAACCATTTTGGCATTTTCCTTTGATGCATGTTGGAATAATTACCATTAAAGCAATAATTTGGCAAGTGTGAAACATCACCTTTAAGTGGGAAATTCATTTTCCCAGACTAGGACATGTAAATATTTAATTCTAAGCAGCAAAAGTTAATACAAGAAGTTGGAAAAAGATGCGAGTCTATGAATAACAATACTCACCACCTTTCTGTTGGGCAGAAGTATATGTTATGCTCAAAGTAGCATAAAAGGATAAAGAAGCATTATTTTCTTGATTTGCCTACGGGGAAAGTTGGGTGCAAATTGCTCAAGGCCACAGAGAGACAGATGGAACTAAGGAGCAAAGCTGAGGCTCTTCAGTCCCACTCCAGTACTCTCCTATTGCACCACACCTTATCATGCAAATAACAGAGGCAACAAGAGAGAAATCCCCTGTCCTGTCGATCACCCTTCCTCTGCTGGCTCTCTACAGACCTCCTCCCACCTACCTTCCCCTTTTTAGCTAACTCAGCCATCTGGCAAGGCCTGCCAGGAGCATCCCAGGCAGTGCCATGGCCAGGGCAGACAGCAGTGCCAGGACACCCCACGGCTGCAGCCTCCACGGAGATAACCAGGCAACAGCACTGCTGGGCACAGCACTGTGGCAGATCTCCTGAGACACTCAACTTCTCAGGAGGGCTGAGTCAGCTCCACCACTGCCTCCTGGAGATCCAGGAATGGACATAACAAAATATGATGTCAGCACTCAGAGAAAATAATCTGTCATGCCAACCTAATGCAGCCTAAATCTTTAATGCAATATTGATTTCACTAATGTTCCTCCACGCTGCCATCTGGAAGCAAAATACTTCTTTGTTATATACTAAACTACACTCAGGGTCATGCAGGACAACATCCAATATCATTATGAAGGTTTTGTTTTGCTGCTGGGGTTTTTTGAATTTTGTTGTTGCCTTTTTTTTTTTAAGGAGCAAAGATATTTTAAATCCTGCATTCAAATGCAGTCGCTAACACTACTGGCACTAAGAAAAAAGCTGGTCATGCCTAATTCTAGTCATTTGGTCTTCCATCATCAAAGGAAAAGACACCTCCACATGGCAGGCATGTCCTAAGAAAGAGGGCAAGGATGGCTGGAAGAGCTGCAGGAGTTACAGAACAAGATGCTGCAACACAAAATCAGCATTTCAGTTCTCGCTTCACGGGCTCTTGTGGTCAGAATACTTGGGTTTTTTCTTCCGTCTCTTCTCACTATGCAAGTTAAATACTATTTTTTCCATCAAATGGCTAGTCTTACATTTTAAGTTTGCCCAATTTAAATATGCTGAACATTAACCATTTTCCATTGATCTGGGGAGAGGGGAATTATTTCTGTCACCACACTGCAGACACAGGAAGCTCAGAACTAATTGCAGAGATGCAGCAAATTCAGATGGCAAAAGGTTTTGCTACTAAACTCCTTCACCAAAACCCAAACCCTTCTCTTCCCAATCCCCTGTAGGACCCGGACAAACTTAAGTACAATTCCTTTCCCTCCTTCAAATCACAGCCAACTCTCAGCCACCTTCTACTCTACCATCATTATTAAACAGAATTGTTTCTAATAAGGAAAAGCGAGGTTGAACTTTTTTTGGATGCAACCCTATCAGGTGTCTAAAGAACTGCCATTTGCCTAGGTCTTAAAGACAGCAGCATTTGTGGTTATTCATCTTTGCCTTTTATGCTGTAAGTGCAGGCAAATGAGTTTGTTACTTACCTGTTTTCTGCTAAACATCACCCATCTCATTATGATGTATTTGAGGCTGTTCCCTACTTCCTTCCCCACATCTGATACATGCTGCTTCTCTCACTGACCTTCTCAGGAAGCAGCAGAGACCTCAGCAGGCTTGGAGCTATAACAATGCACCCGTGGTTCACCTGCCTCTTCTTCTGAAAACCAGAGCTGGCCCCAGAGCAGGATACCACTTAAACTGGGACAACTATTTCTTTAAGTGCTAAGAAAAATCTTCATCTGGCAGACCGCTGTGATAACTCCTGTCAGTGAATAAATTATGAAATGCCTCTCAGAAAAGTGTTATAACTATAGTTAGAATATACAAGATGACTCAATGCTGAAAAATGATAGCCCCATCTGTCAGAGTCAAAAAGCCAGGAAACTTCATTTAGAAATCATACAACTTTGCTTTCCTGCCAAATCTCTTCTAAAATTGTAACCTGCCTTGTTCTACAGCTCAGAATGCTATTTTTGGGTGATGCCTCACTACAAATTCTGATTACTTTGTTTTCTTTACACTTTACCTGGCTGCAAACAGGTAAGAGCCTGGGGGATAAAAATAATTATTAGTCACCAGTAGAGGGACTTCTGCCAGATGGCCAAAATGAAGGATGCAGTGAGTTAAACACATTTCACCTCTGAGGGAAGTTAACTATGTTAATGTTATTTTACTAATACTTCTGTGTACTTAGAAAACCAATTGCTTTCATAAGCTGTCCTATTTTCTTCAGAAATGCAGGCAGAAAAATAATTTTGAGGAATGATGATCAGGTCATTTTTCAACAGGCAAATTTCAACATGTTCACACACAGGACATGGATTTTTGGCTAACCACAGGAAAGTTTTGGAGGGTTTTTTGCTTGTTTTTAAAGGTGACAAATGCTCTTAAGCAAAGAAAGCCTTATGGACATCAAAGTCTCACTGCTCCCAGGAGTTCCTGCTGTAAAAGTATTAATATTGATATGGTACACTTTAGGAAACACTTCCAAAAATAGCTACTTTGCTGTTTAAATGCTATCCAAATAGTTATACGCTCACTGAACTGACGATGCTGTAGAGAAGATGCATTTGAAAAAATTTATGCTGCAAGCATAAGACCTGCAATCTTAGGTACGACAACAACATATCCTCTGTGATGCTCAGAAAAAGTGGTTTTTTTGAAGCATTTTACTCTTTTTTCCTTAGAAGAAAAATTTAAATCAAAATTATCCTTATCAAAAACATCCTAATATTCACAAAGTACCACCTCTGCTTCCAGGATCTGCAGTGACCTGAAAACAGTTCAGTGCTTTGATGTGGGCTGGGTTTTGTCACAGCTGTGCAGGAGACAGCACCAGTGAGTCCTCAGATGCCCTCCACCTCTCCATTTAATTAGACCAGTCATATTTGCTCCTCCTTTGTATCACAACACAAGTGTTTCAAAGAGTCCATTTCTTTTTCAGCACAGAAAAAGAAAAATAATTGGAATATTTTGTACAAAGGATTGTCTGGGTCATGACAGAGTCAGCACACCTAGAGGAAAATGAAGTCACTCATAAAACAAGAACATTTATTCAAGAAGATTCTATAAACAAATTCAATCCTTCATGACTTATGAAGCTGAGTCACAGTGTTTCTATAGCAAAGGAAGTTTAAGTCCAACTTAAAAATTAAAAAAAAAAAAGGATCCATCTACTGCAGTACCAGTCTTCACTCCTGCTATTTCATTCCTCAGAGCTTCCATTGCTTCCAACTTTTCAAGGGATCAGGTAGCTGCTGCCACACAGTACTTAGATTTTTTTTCCCCCCATTTTACATGCAACCAGATTAATAATAATTTTTTTTTTTTTTAAAAATCACAATTTGCTTCAAGGGGAAGCAAAAAGCAAAACCTGAAGACATTTCTAGTAGTTTCACAGGACAACCTAAAAGGAGCAAGAGAGCTTGGATAGGCAAAAATGTCAGCAGCGTAATTCAATCAAGATACACTTTGCAGCACAAGTAATGTGTTTCAGGGCACCTTGCAGTAGTAAAGGAAACCATGAGTTTATGGAAAGGGAATGGTCTCCCTCACATTCCAGCTCAACAATGTAAAGAGCTTCACAGACCTTTGCCATGGGTAGAGTTAATAAAAGAAATTGAATTAGCCATAGTAGCTCAATTAAATATACACAGAATTAGGCCAGGAGAATTAGTGAAAAACCACTACAAAGCAGATTATATGTCAAGCATTAGCTACTAAGAACATTAACATCCTGAATTACTATAATGATTATTTTAAATCTGGACAATTAATATTTTCTTCTATAGGTCTCCGTTATTAGCTCTACCTTTAAGTAAATGCTATCAGCATTTATACATTACTTGGAAAGTTATGCTTTTGAAGAGATAAGTATTATTTTGAACTGCTTTCTTTTAAAGAAAAAAATTATGGTGATGAGCTTAGTTCAAAAATAGGACTTTTAACATGTCCATTTCGCACATACATATCCTGTAACAGCACGTTTCCAGCACCTTAAATTCCCATGTGCCATATGAGCAGGAAGAGACTTCCACCCCATGTTTGAGGGATGACAACTTGCTTTTCAATGCTGTACTGGAAAACACATTGCTATAAAAAACATGATTTCATACATCACCATTCCTAATGAGCTGCTGGCAATATTTGTATTATTTCATGCAAATTATTTAATGCTAAGCACTATGAGGTTCAGCAAATCATGCAGCTTGGGGGGGCGGTGCTGACAGCTGGTCTGTGAGCCAAATTAGAAGAGGTAGATAAAAATTCATGTTCACCCCTGAAAGGAAGAAGACAAGATCATTCACATGGGAACCAAGAGAACAGAGATAAGCAAGGGATATTTGCAGTTAGAGAAACAAACCTAATACGCGCCTTCAGGACTTTTGCAAATGCTTTGCCAAATATGTTCATGCAGATGAGTTTTTAATTGTGAGTAACTATTTATTTGCACACGTTGTCAAGAAACACATTTAGTTAAGGAATGTATAAAAAAGAAGAACAGGCAGCAATAAAAAAAGCCTTTGACACATCACTCAGTGCGCCATTTCTGTCCATCTTGACTGTGACGCAACTTTTCTTTAAGCTCACCACCGAACTTCCATTACCCAGCACCCATCCTCAAATGAGCTTCTCTGCTTCCCAGCTACTTCACTCCCTGGGAGATGCACATTTCACACCCTCATCCCCCCTGCAGCTGATATTCTGGGGCACCCAGAGTTACCCCGGGGCAGTGGGGAACATTGATCTATCCTATTTTGTATGAAGGGCTTGTCTCTTCCTATATTTCCTGGTGCCAGCCTCATTCTTCTGTTCTGCTCTGCAAACATCCAAAAGAGAAATCATTTCAAGAGTCCAGCTCTTTAAATGGTTGCTAGGTCACATTCTCAAAGAAAGGGCATAAAAGATTTCTAAAGAAGTTTTCCTGAAGCTTCTGAGCCCTGTGGCAATACAGACACAAAGTATTTGCAACCTAGCCAAAAAAATTACTTATTTTAAAACACCTATTGTAAAACTTCTTGTCATTAATTATAATTTGGGGGTTTTTTAGCCATGTTTTAGAGATACTATTTGCTAATATAAGCTAAGCCAGTAGCCAACAGGTTCACATAGGTTTAAGAAACCCTGCTTGTTATTTCATACCAGTTTTCAAAAATCAAAGCAATTTTAATTGAATAAATACAACTTTTGAGCAAAGATTGCATGTTGGTACCTTCCACAAGCAGGCCAATGGATGCAGCTTAACAGAATAAGCCAAGCTCAATCTGCTTCCATGAATAGCCTTCCCTGGTCCTGCTCCTTCTCTTCCCCCTGCCTTCCACAGCCCCATCATCAGTGGGATGCATGGAACTGTGCTGACTGCCAGATGAGGGATCCCAAAAAGCCAGCCCAGTACACAACTCAAAAATACACAAAAGAAGCCTTAAATTCCCTTTTCAGACACCAGTGATCCTGTCTACTGCCTTCTGAGGTCAAATAAGCTGGATCTAGAGCCCTACCTGTTTTACCTACAAAAAAGCAGAGCTCTCACCTGCTTCTTTCAAGGCAGAAGCTCTAAAAGTCACCCTAGAAACATAAGGGATGGCAAGAGGATTTGTTGGCAATTGCTACTGTAAACCAAAGTCTACAGAACAGCAGCAGAATTCACAGGGATTTGTCATACATTCCCTTGTTTTCTGTTTTCAGTGAGGTATGAAAGGTTGTTCAAGCCAGGCAAGAGCCCAGTTTTGACCTCCAACAGCCAGCAACAGCAGAGTCCCAGGGAATCTGCTCATGAAGAGGCAAAGTATGCAGCACCAGGTCCTCAGAACACACTTTAGCTGGTGAGGCCAGGGCTTCAAGCCAGAAATACCCTTTCCCTATTTAACAGCCTTCAGCAGATGTTCCTGAAACCAATTCTGTCACTTTGTGAACCAGTGCAGAGGGCCATGTGACAGCTACACAGCCTAACTACACTGGGCAGAAGAGCATTTCTTCCCTGTGCCTTAAACCTGCAGCCGACCAGTTACACTGGATGCTGCCAGCTCTTCAGCTGGAGAGCACAGCAACACTCACTCCCAGGTATCCCCTGCCTCCATCAGATCTGTCACTGCAGCTCCTTTCCAGCCTGAAAACTTATACTGTAGTTCATCCTGACACTTTCAGAAGTCATTCTTTGCTTTAATCACCCCTGTTGCTCTTGTCTACATCTCCTCCAGCTAGACTGTGTCATTTTAGAGATGACCACTCCTCTTGATTTCAGGTTTGGGGTGGGATTTTTGCCCACTACTGAGAGGCTGTTTTCATAAGAACGTCTCTTACAATCTTAAGGCATTGCTGCTAAAGGTAAACTGGCAGTTCAAATCAATACATTGATTTTCCCGTGACATTCTGCTGCCCGGTTGCTCGACCTCACAAAGCCTGTCTGCAATTTCTCAGATAGGTCCCACTCTGGCTACCCTGCATGCTTAAGTATCATCAGCAGCTCGTTCACTTCACTGTTCCCTGTCTTTTCCAAGTTACCCATCAATATATCGAACTGCACAGGCTCCAGCAGAGACCTCTGCAGTCCTTTCCTGGTGGTTTGATTTCCACCATGAGATTTGCCCATTTTACTGATACCTATATTCTGTCATTTTTCATCCATTATTAATTCATTTGAAGATTTACCTTGCTGGTCCATTGCAGTGTTGGGGTTTTTAAATTTTTTTTAATGAAATGTGGCTGGTGATTTTGTCAACTACCTGTGGAAAATCCCAATATAGCATCTCATGTGACAATCACCTTTGTTCACATGTGTACCATGTGCTTCAAAGAGCTCCAATAAATAAACAGGGCTAACCATGCTGTTGCAAAAGCCATACTGACTATTCTGCCATCTATTATGTTCACCCAAAGGTGAATTCTGTTATTAAAAGTAAACTCAATTTCCCAGATAAGGACAATGGGCTTCCCTGGAAACTGCCTCCCTCTTGCCCTTTACCATCCTTTCAGTCTTCTGAAAGTGCAAAATCATATTAAGTGAATCATATTAAAGTGAGCAGTTACATATCACAAGTAATTTTTTCTGTCCTTCAAGGCACGCCACACTACAGTGATGACATGTCATAATCTATTTCAGCTATGTTATTCCTCCAGTCACCTTTTCTACAGGCACCAAGACAAATCCTTTGGTACCTGCCTCCCTCCCAGGGGAGATTTCAGGGCATTTAAAACTCCCACATTCTCCACTGGGATGGCAAAAGGGATAAAATAATTTGATTTTACTATTGCAACTTACTTCTTTGGATGTATTTGAAAAAACAACAGATATGCACATCACAGAAAAGGGTCTGTTAGATAAACTCTTTTCCTTGGAGTCTCCTGCACTATGTCTTTAAACCACTCACAAAGATTTGACCCTTAACTACTCCTTACAGTATTTGTTTAGAAAAACCAAAACAACCAATCAAGAAACATACACCACTAACCAAAACCAGCTCACACAGCAAATATTCTCCTTTTCTGCTCTCTCAGAGTTGTCTTCAACTTCTGGTGGGGAGTCTTCTCCCTTCTGTTGCCCCTGCAAAGATGCTGAATTTACACACACTGCAGCCATACCACAGGGCAGCTTTACTGTGACATTTTGAAATTGCTCTGTGTGCTCAGGAACCAGATGCTGTCTCTCCCCTTACAAATCCCCTCCTGCCTAGTTCATCTATGCAGCTGCCACTGACAGTGTTTAAAGCCTATTTGCAGCATCCCATCCCAATATGACACAGCTGTTGTGCCCCATCCCTTTACAGTCTCCCCCATTTTCCTCCACAGCACTGACGGTAATAACACAATCCTATTAACATGTTTTTCTTTTCTATGCCTGAACTTGCTGGGATTTTTCTGTTACCTATAGCAGGCTGCAGATCTGATTTGACTTTAAGCTTCAAAATACAGCACAGCTTCACTGCCAGGTCAACCTACTCCAGCGTTCTCTGTACTTTGACACTGCCTTATCCCAGCATTTGTCACCCTCCTGCTACATTTAAGATGCATTTTATATCAGTATCCTCTTTTAAAGACAAGCATTTAGTTGTGTATTTTAGTACTTCAGTTTCTGGGATTAATGTGAAATACATATTAAATGTATCAAAATAATTTGATTTTGTTTTCCTCTATGCATGTTTAAGTAGCACTTTATTGGGTTCCTCCTTTCCCTTCTGTTTCCTACCTAGTTACTGATAAGGGACAACACAGGACCTACACAGAGGAGGGCTGAGGAGTTCTGCCTAAGGTTTGTTTCCAGAACGTCTGGATTCACTGCGCCATAGACACAGGCAACATGGCTTTACCACTGACTGCTCCTCCTCCCTTCCTAGGAACCTGTCCAAACACCTTGTCCTGCCCACCACCACCCTGCCCAACAAGCACCTCACCTGGCAGTCCTTACTTGAGTAACACAAGCTGGCTGTAATATTTTCTCCTTAATGAAATATTTCCTCCTACTTCCAAAAGCCTGGGAATACATTTTCAGTGCAGTGGCACACTTTACAAGGAGAAGAGCTCATGATCACACTCAATTGCCTCACCACCAAGTCACCACCCTCCTGCTGCTACTAGGGCTGCTGCTTAGAGATAGGACTGGCATCCCTCAGCCCTGACATGTTCCTAAATGAGCTTGTCTGCTTCCTTTCTCTTTCCCTCAGGAACACCAGCACTGCTGACCCAACAGCAAACTCCCCCCAGAAACAGCAGTGTCAGTGAGCCCCTCCATTCCCCAGCTTTCCTTCACATCAGCCACCCTTGGCTTAGGAGAGCTGTGGCTCCCAGAGCCCTGAGTTGTTCTGAGAAGCAAAGATAAACCATGTTTTGCAAAGTCAGAGCAGGAAATTGAGAAGCACAAACATGAAAGTGATTAAATATCCCTGCTTCTGCCTGGGAGCAGATACTCCTAAATCCTCAATGACATCCTACACTGAACCCTGCATAAAAATTACAGTGGCATTCCACTGTTGTGAACAACATCAAACCACCCTAAAAGTACACAGCAACACATCCTCTACACATCATTCAGGGTAGCAATGTACAGACAAGGTCAAGGTGCTGTGAGAAAAGCCACAACTCCCCACTGGCATGAGAATTTGGAGGGATAGGGATGGGAGTTGACTTGACTTCGCTGCACTTCTTTCTCCACAACACTGGCGCTGCCATCATGAAATGGTGCCATCATGAAAGAATGACTTACATACAGGTGATGTAATTTTGGGGGGCAGGAGGAAAGCCCAGGTATCAAGAGTAGAAAGTGAATGTAAATGAATCTTTGAAAGCAGTTCTTACTGACATTTACAAATAACTAAATTATTCATGCTACTGAACGCAGGAAGAGGTGCTGACACAGGGGATTGCTTGGATGAGATGTTTTCCAGTCTCCACCAGCCACAGTGAACCTCTGCTTTTAGATCCATGCAAGAGGCCTTACCCTTGGATAGATGGTGCATGAAGCGGTTACTTATCCACTCTATATCTAAATTGCTTGAATTTCTTAACTCCTCCAAGACTCTTGCGTGCTTATCTGATAAAAAGCAGACTGCCACTTGTCAGAGAGCTCTTTAGTTCATCTGATACTCAGTAACATCCCTCTGGGTACCAGCAGACGCATACTGAAGGAGAAGTTTCCTTATTGATTTATTCCAGACCTCTGATCCAATAAGACATTTATCACTGCCAAAAGGACAGGGACAAATACATTTAACATGACGTGTTAAACACAAAGACTATAAAATGATTGAACCTTGTTTTCCAAGGGGCTTCTGCTCAATCTAAGAAATGTGGAAGCACAAGCTGCACCTGTATGACAGCCATACTACAATTTCACCTATCACTTCTCCACACAGGAAGAAATTACAGGCACAGTACCAAAACTTTATTTTTAAAAACCAAAAACAATTGGGTTAAAGTCTCTTGGTAATGCACTTCCAGTGTTGACACAAAGCCATTTTTTCTAAGGTATATGTTTTTTTTGCAGGTGATTGAGATACCCTTGGAAAGCCTAGGAACAGACCTAGTAACAAATTTGGAATTTCATAAATTGTGTGTATTTGTGGCAGAAATGTAAACGAATGGAACTTTAACACATGTCTTCTTGTCATCTCTTAAAAAAAACCAAAACATTAAAAAAACCACACCCAGAACACAAACTATGCTTTGCTCTCTGCCCAGGCTTTATTATATACTTGTAAGCAAGAATGTTTTATCCTAGAAGACCATTTTAAAAAGTCCCTATTCAGACCAATCATGGGGTTCCCCAATTAACTATATGTGTAAGCATAACGTTATCCAATTAATCAATTGACATCATAGAAAGTGCAACAAATCTAAAACTCTGAAAACTTCCCAGGTATAACATTTTATTAAATGAATGCAATTTAATAAATTCGCTTATTCTTATAAAGATAATATTACATGGATTTCAGCTAATATCAAATTCAAGGCCACACAAAGGCAGTCTCCAATAAAGAGAGCAGCACAGCTCCTGATTTTGCCAGAGCACTACAAAATATTGCCAGATGAAACAAGCATCTGAGCTTCTTTACTTTTCACAACCTTTTCTTCTACTCTTTAATTAGAGTTATCACATTTCCTTCCTTGCCTCACTTCTTACATCCTTACTAACATAACCATTACTTCGAAAACCTACTAGAAGTTCTGAGCTCTTTTCAACAGCTTCCAAATCCAATAACACTGCTGTGGTCAAGATACAGACTGCACATGTGGCTAATGCCAGAAGCATAAGCATCACTCACTGTGAAATTACTTATTTTTTTAAGACTACTTATAAAGTTTAGCTTCATAGTAGCAATTTCTTTGCCACACTTCCTGAAAATCAGAGGAATTCTATGAAGCTGCATTCAGCTGTTACAATCCTTAAATAAATAATTGAACAGATGCACAAACAGATCACATCACCTGCAGTGTATCAACACTGATTACAATCCTTAAATAATAACAGATCACATCACCTGCAGTGTATCAACACTGCAGCAGGATGCTCTGCAATTCTGATTAACATATTTTAGTCTAATCATTACCACACTCAATTGAAATAATTTATATAAATGTATTTGATTAGCCATCCCTAATCCTGCAGGACAAAGTTGTATAAAGATTCAATTATATTCCGTAACTCCTCAGATATAAACATTGACTCAGTCTGGGCCAGGACTGGATCCAGCTGCACCCAGACTGCTCTGTGAGGAGGAGGTGTTGAGAAAGCAAGAGGGTCCTGCTGCACCTCATGCCTCAGTGGGAGGCTCTCCCTGATGAACTTGTGAAGCTTCCACTCTGCCTGCAACACATCCATCCCCCAGACAAGTATTTGGGGTTACCACACACAGCTGCATTGAATGCAAACCACCAAACCTCAGGCAGTTTGGACCAAGCCCTCTGTCCCTGACACAAAATTACCCACTTCCATCTTAATTGGAAAAAAACACAACCACTTTCAAGAAAATGGGGAATAAGAAGCAGAGAAAAATTTGCCATGGAAGGGTTTTTTTTGGTTGGTAATACAGAAAGTAGCTCATTTGGGAAAGTCGATGCACAACTAAAAGTATATTAGGTATGCCAAATCACAATATAAAGCTTTAGTTATTGTTTCCAAATATTTTTTGCCCTTCAAATGCTGTAAAGGTCACTTCACAATAACCCAAACATGCACAATGTGGATGGATTAGTCACAGCAGTATGCTTCAGATTTAGCATTAATTAGATTGTCCCTCTTAGTTCCTCATTATATTTTCTGTCTTTTAATTTAAAATGCCAGTGTATATGCAACCTTCAAATCCAAACTCCCAAATATTGCAGATATTCCTATTTAGACAGCAAACTAAATCCCACCCCTAAGGTTCCTGCCTTGCTCTTTTCTGATAGGCAGGTATTCCATATTCCAGCTTGGAAGAGCAAAGTCACTTATCCAAGAAGAATCAAGTGTAGACCAACATTTCAATAATTGTTTCATCAGTTTATTCTATAGCCACAACAACAACAATTTACTCATTGCAAGGCCATATTATATTAAGAATAATGGAAGAAGGAGCTGTAAATGAGTTTTAAAAAAGCTCCGTGTTTCAGGCCATTTGGAAGAAGGAGCTGGGAAAAACCTCAGGAAGTTTTATTAATTGTTACAAGCTTGATCACTGTAACACAAAAGCTCTTGCTGTGCTAGACACTCTTTAAAAATACTAAGCTACAAAGCATCCCATGTTTCTTTATGAATTATCAAAAGATACAGGCTGACAGAGAGAATAAAGGAACAATATTACATCCAAGAAGGATCATTATATCTTGATACTTAAACCAAACAATGTTTTCTGATCACTGAAGCCCACATTCTTCTTACTGCATAGAACAATCTCAATTTCAGACATGCTGATTCTTGACCATGAAAGTGCTTAAGAGTAAATCTGCTCTGCAAGAGCGGAGGTTTAAGTACGGACAGAACACAATGAGAGTGGAAACATCTTGAAGTGGCAATTCCTGGAGATTTCTGTGACATTTTTCCAAAAGGCAGAGGTTTCTCTGACAGCCAGCATTCTCAAAGATGCATTTTCTAAATTAATTCACTGACTGAGCTGTATCTTCCCCCCTCTCTGTCCTTCCAGCAAGGTTTGCAGGCTAAGAGCACAAAGGCAGTAAAAGCACTAAGCAATCAAGAATCCTCTTTAGAGCTAACAAGCATTACTAGAGACCCTCAGAGCCTTTGGAACTGCTGAGTTCAGCTGAAGGTGGTTGGCATATCTGAGATTGCTATGGAGCAGGCTGAGCTGAGGAGGGCTACAGGAGCAGCTGTGCAGCTCAAAGCACACTCCAGCACCTCTTCTGCAGCACCAGGCTCATCTCAGGAACCACACACAACAGGGAAACCTCAGCTCAGGAGGAGATCACACAATGCCAGTATCTGGAATTCTCCAGAGAACACAGGTGCTGTGCTGCCTGTGGGATTCTGAGGTTCTTCAATTGTTCTCTCCCTTTACAGGTGTTGTCAATATCAGCAGGTAGAGGTTTCACCCTGCAGCGCTAGGACAGGACTTGGAGGTAGAGGACCAAATCTCATATAGCCTTTTGCACTAGAGCTTTTAAATTTACAATTACAATTCTTGTAAACAAATCCAAGACTATTTAAAAATACACTGTGGATAAGATTGGGCTCAAATTTTCAGCTCAGCCTTCAGATACCAAGATCTGGTTTCCTTTTTCCAAAACCCTTATCAGAAAATTCCTGAAGCAATCAGGTTTTACTTCCAAACAACTTAGATTTTCACCTCCAGATCAGCCTGGAAGATACAGGTGGTAACACTTGTGGGTACAAACCATCATTGTCTATCCCCCAGATCAGATAGACAATACAGCATCTTAGAGGGTGACTAGAATTCAGAATATCTAGTATAACAGGCTTTTGTAGAGGATATAAATTAGAAGTGAGGATAATTAACCATTAATTTCTGATATTGCTTAAAATTCTCCTAAATTTTAGGACACAGTAAAGAACTCTTTATTGTAACCATTATTGTAATGGCTGATACTGGAAAGTTATCCAACACTGTGGAAGAGCCAAAACTACTGAACAACAAGCTGCAGAAAACCAAAGCTAATTAAGATGCTTCCTGTCTAGCCTGTACTTCCCTTTCAACCCTCCCAAAAGCATTGATCCCCAGAAATACTTTTTCCCATCAGTTCAAGAGACTCATCCTTCTGACTCCCTGTGCATCTATCTCATTAGGTCTTGGCACATTTGCCCCTTGGCCTCTTATTTGGTAATGAGCAGCAAGTGCACACGTCACCCATCCTACCACAACCATTCCTTTTTTTCCATTGAGGTAAAAACCAGAAAGCAAGAAGCTTTGCTTCTTCAGGTGGATTTAGTGCAGAGAGCCAGGTTAGGAAGCAACATGCAGCCTTTGTTCCCAGCCACTCTCCTCCAGGCTCACGGGGGCTCTGTCTCCAGATCCCATTTCTCCCTTCTGGCATCTGGATATCAACAAAGTCCAACAGACACTCCATGGTGTCTTCCTCTGCCTCCATAAGGACAGACAAGTTGGTTACAGCAGCAGCAACTGCTCTGATGCATATTAGGATTTGACTGTCATCCTTTGTGACCAAACATTCACTAGCATTATCTACTTCTGGCAGAGTTTAAAGCATTGACAGGTCAAACCTTTAAATAACCGAGCCCCTAAGATATTTACAAGTGCCCAACTCTGGTGCTGCAAACAAGTACTTGCACATATCCCGGCTGTATCTTCAAGGCTCAGGCTTAAGAAGTTGTGTTTTGTGACTAAAACCAGGGCAAAGACTCAATTTAAAAGTAACAAATGAAAAAACCTTCACTGTTGCAAGATGGGAATATGTAAAAATTTTCTTAAGAAAGGATGTTCTTTGATGTTTGATCATTGCATATTTACAATCCTGATCAACAAGAACGGAGATCTAATCCATGAAACAGCAGCTAACAAGCAAGCTCTAAGTGACTTCCATGTGTTAGAAAAACAGATTGTTTTTCTAGATTCCAACAGATTGTTGGAAGACTTGCCTTGTTGAAGTTCAGGGCTTGATATGCTGCAGTGTTCTCAGACCTAGGGGCAGGTTAACAAACCTTGGGAAGAAGGATGCCCACTGAGAGCAGACAGGAAGAATGCAAAATTTATGGGCCACAAAGTCTTCAGGCAGAATTCTCAAGATAAGGAAGAAATTGATAAGCCCGAGAAAGCAATTGTGCTGAAATCAGTTTCACCTGGGTAAAAAGTAATTCCAGCAGGGGAAGATCAGGACCACCAACCCAAGAGGACAAAGACTGAGCATGTGGACTAATCAGCATGAGAAGCAAGAGAATCATTAACTGATAGAAGACAGGAGATAGTGTTCATTGGCTACAAGTTACACAGCTCTCCTAATAATTACTGGTTTTTCCTTGCTAAAATGCAGAAATAGTAAAACATGTTGATAGCCCATGTGCTTCATTTGTGGAATTCCACCAAGCACCTCAGATTGCACAATTCTGAAATAAAGAATCCATGTTTCTCTCCAGTGTGTAATTATTGGCTTGTTCCACACCACAAAAAATCAGATTTTTGCAGACAGCACCATCACTTAATACTTTAAATACTTTTGATAGTATCCATAATTTTAAACAAACATGTTAAGTTCCCACTTGCCAATCATAAGCCACATCCTAGTATCCATTGCCTAATTACTAATTAAGTTCCACAAAGTTTTTTGTTCCTTCTTATGTGGATAAAGACACTTGAAATAGTGAAGAGAAAACCAGGTATTCTGATGAACATGCACCAAAATCTCATTATTTCCCAAAATGACAGGTATGAAGTGAACCTTACACATGGATTTATATAAGGATTTAAGAGCTTCAGAAGTCCTCTGATTCCTCATTGGTATTCCAGCAATGCTACATTGTCTGAAGACAGAAATACTAACACTTCAAGATAGCAGCAGAAAATAATGTTGACATTTCAGTGTGGTAAACAGGATTCAGCTGGACAATGTGGTTTGCATACATTCATCATCCTCCTTTAAGAAACTCATTCACCAGATTGAGTCTAAATGGCTTAAACAACTGGTTACACAAATACTTTTTGGTAAACAAGGCAGTTATTGCTGAATTCTCCCTCTTTCCACAAGCCAGCCTGTAAAAAAGCAGAAGGCACGTGATTCATGGATCAAGCTGCTGCCATGAGACAGAAGCTGCTTTTTTCCCTTCATGGAACCCTGTGACAAGCTCAGCTGGCATCACAGGACCAGTCTGCTCCAGACTACAACTTGGATCTGGTTTGCAGTGTTCTGGAGCCATTCCTTTGTCTGGCAAAGGCCTGCTGAAAGTGGGGGAAGCAAGGAGTCATCACTGAGGACTCCAGTGCCAGCAGGAAGCCACCACCGCCACTCTGGTTAATTCTAAAGTGCTTGCTTAGGTAGGGCTCCTTTCCAGAAACATCTAAGCAAGAGAGCTGGAGGTGGCTAGAACAAAACTGGAAGCATTTTCAGGAAATCAGCTGTTTGGATGATGAGCAAAGACATCCAGGCAGAGCTAGTTAATTATGAAGGAAGGAAACACAGAAATAGAAAACCTACACCAGGGTGGGCTGCCACAGCTGCTTTACCTTTCTCCATTTCTGTAGCCTCATACAGACACACAGAGCTACTGGCTCCAGCATCACACAACCATCTGCTGCTTGATTAAAGGAGTTGTAAACAGATTTGTTCTCCCATCTCCCATGAATTCAGGCATTCCTCCAGACTTATCCCTCCAGTATCATTTGCATGGCTACAGATAGAAAGGGGGGTGCTTCCACAGAGGAGATGGGGAGGAAATGGAAGAGTGCAGCTATGCAGGAGAAATAAACCATCCATTGAAAGGTGTTCAATGCAGAATAAGTTACAAGAAGAGATGAGATTTAACTCAGGCAGGGTTTGATTCCACACATTCTCTTCTTCGTCTCTTTCATATCTTGCTGGAAGGAAAAATTGTACTTCAAAGAACAGCTGCTAGAGATTCTGCCTTTTCCATAAGAAATCTGAAGCACTCAATTCCCATTATGATCCATTAAGCCAGTGTCTGACTGGAGACATACTCATTAGAGCCCATTTCCTTTGCCTGGATGCATGAGGATTTCCAGCACAGAAATGATACAATATCACCCACACAAAAAAAAGAGCATCTTGATCGTCTGTCTTGATTAAAGTAAAATACTATGAACTGGTTAAAGCATTTGTCACTCAGTCCTGTTATCTTGCACTCAACTTCATTCACACCACCTTTCAAAAGAGAGTCACTGCACAGCCTCACAGACCTGAGTCTTTCCTGGTACTGACAAAGACTCTGACCTAAATGATGATGGCATGGTCCTCATGGGCTACAAGCTTTGAGTTTGGCCAAAGCCTCAAGATTACTCCAGACCCTCCTTCTTGTATTTAGGTGCTGCCACCACCACCATACCTATGTGTGATTCTCTCCTTTCATAGGGATGATGGCATGGTCCTCATGGGCTAAAAGCTTTGAGTTTGGCCAAGGCCTCAAGAAGGAAGGTCTGGAGTACATGACTTACTCCAGACCCTCCTTCTTGTATTTAGGTGCTGCCACCACCACCATACCTATGTGTGATTCTCTCCTTTCATAGCACCAAAATCTCCACTTGCTCTGCAGACCCTTTTTTTATTAACTTACAGTATACAATCTGGCATGCAATTTCTCGAATACTTTATTTTCATAACAGTTTATAGTCTGCCTCAAGTACATCCATCACAGATTTCAATAAAAGCCTACCTTTAAGCAGATAAACAGTCCCAAAAGAAGAGACTGCAGCTCCTTGTGGAGGTTTTAGCAATGCTACTGAATTCATTTTGTCAAAAATGCAGCATAGCAAGAATAAGCTCACAGTAGTTTTGCCTAAGAAGTGTTTGTAACATCAGCCTTGATGATGCAAACCTGGCAAATAATCAAGTTCTGTACTTAACTGCATAGTGGATTGCTTAATAAGCAACATATGTCTCCATAAAAGAAAATTGAAAGGAAAAATAATTATAAACAGAAACATTGGAACTGCAGAAGAAAAAATATAAACCATAATCACATGGTCCAGTGTTATCACTCTGATAGACTGTGCAATGCTATTAGTCATTGAAATAACTATGTTATTTTAAGAACACTACAGAAAGCTGCTTGTTAGTACTGGCAAACCATTCCATCCCCTAAAATCAAAACCAAATTAAAATATTCTGAAGTTTTAAACCAGCCAAGGTGAAACCCCCTTTTGCTGCAGCTGAACCAAACAAAACCAGAAAATGTGCTATTTCCATTTGAGATAATCTCAACTGAAGAAGATGATGCACCTCTTTTTTGTCACAACAAAGGAGTGACAAACATACCAATGTCTCCTGTCTGCATGCCCAGTGAAGTCTCTGAAGCTTGTGGTACATCAAACCCCTTCGCCAAAACCCACATACACAAAGAGTACTTGTCCGTTCAACATTTTTTTTTTTATTAATGTATGTATGCAGCATTCACCTGTAAAAGATATTTTAGAAACAATGGACACATTAAGAACTACTGGTGCAAAAAGGTGTACCCTGGGTCACCTGCATTTAATCTCCAGGACATCAGGGAGCAACCAAAATGTAGAGAAATAGCAGCGCTTGGATTGCCAGCTGATCAACAACACCACCAGAAACTAGTAACGAATTAGTTTCCAATTAGATTGTTTACATCCTTACTGAAACAACACAATTGCAATGTTCTATCTTGTTTCAGCAAATAACCATTTACAGGCTATACAGAGCAATGTTCTAGTTAACATGTTATGCTTAAATTAATGACAGATTTGAATGCTAGGTTTAAAAAAAAACAAAAAAAAGAAATCCCATGAAAATACCCACAAGACAACATATTTGTGTGATTTAAATTATGGTCTGATTGCAAAGCTCATTAGCCACAGAGCTCAAAACATACCAGGGTTTCCACACTGTGTTAATGAATCAGGCAGTTATCTTTAGACTCACAGGCTAAATTGCACCTGCATATAAATTTAGTGGGTTGCACTGTCAAAGCTGAGCTATCCCAGTACAGAACTACCAGTACTCAAAGGGGTAAATAATCAGGGGGTTCATAAACTCAACAGATTTATTCCTGCTTCTACAGCTCAGGCAGGGAAGCAATTGCTCCTGTGCAGTCACTTAGAAAAGATCTTCCCAGAGGGTTCTTGACACTTTCCAATTAATTTTTCCATCCCAAGCCCCTTACAGGAAAATTCCCCTGGAATCTGAGCCAAATGATTCCTGCCATTCCTTTCCAGCTGTGCAGTCCCTTGACAGAAAGCACAATGGAGTTGTTATGCCTCCATTATATCCAAATGGGAATTCCATGAAGACTGAGCTTGTTGTCCCTTTCTCCAAGCACAATTACACCTTGACTAATGATGGCCACAAGCCTTTTGCCCTAGAAAATTGCCTTCTAAACTTACACAAGATTCTTGCTCTCTTTCTTCCTTCTGCATCAGATTGCACAGCACATTTTTGTATTTGTAAGTTTTCTAAGTATCAAAGTAGATAGGACAAACTTACACTTGTCCCCTCTCTGGACAAACTTTCATGAGAAACAGGACAGATGCCTCAATGAAATTCCTGTGATAACAAAAGAAAAACTACTTTCTGATGATGTGCAAGGTCAGGTGATTCTCTGCAGCCCTCCATTCACTTCTTGGAAGAAAATAGTATGACTAGGGAAAGAGATACTGGTGATGGGTAAGCAGTGACATTGCAACTAAAGTATCAGTGTGAAAAAGTTTTTCAACAGAATTCCAACCCCAACACCCAAGCATTTTTACAGTGCTTGCCTGTAAAAATATATTTATTTTGCTGCTAAATCAAATGCATACTTGAATTTGTTTCCAAATGAAAACACATTTTTCTCTTTAAGTGAGACTCCTCTCAGGTTTATCCAACGTTACAAAAACTATTTCAACAAAATTTAAGTGTTTTCATACAAAAAACCTGAGCCATTAACAGTTTCACCACTGGTTCATGGTCTGAAGAGCCACCCTGGTGAGGCCCCACGTGGATCTGTTAGTGTTCAGGAACACATAATCACAGAATGATTACATGCAGGTGCTTTTATTGAAGAACTCTGGGTGTCAGGGGTACAGACCCAAATCTGACTCCACCATGGGTTTGGGATGAACACGTTTTCATATTCTATCATTATATAACTTACATATTAATTATTAAACTTACATTGTTCTATTGTATACATTGATTTCATCCAAGAATAGGTTTCTCATGATCCCCCCTCAAACCCTTGAACATAGTTTCTCATGATTCTTCTTACAATTAAACAATAATTATGTCTAAACAATCATCACATCTAAAAGTTACATCATTTATCACATACTGGTGACGCAGGTGCAATTTCACACGATCTGGCAAACACAAGGCCTTAATGTTTTCCAGGGCCTACTTTTAACATTTTCCCAGGGCCTACTAAGCCTAGCCTTCTTTCTAACTCCCCGAATTTCCTATGATTTTAAAATCTTTTCATATCAGACCCAGCCTAAGAAAGACGTGGACCTGCTGGAGAAAACCCAGAGGAGACCACAAAGGTGGTCAGAGGCCTGGAGCTCCTCTGCTGTGGAACCAGGCCGAGAGCTGGGGGTGTTCAGCCTGGAGAAGAGAAGGTTCTGGGGAGATCTTAGAGCACCTTCCAGCGCCTAAAGGGGCTACAAAGCGCTGGAGAAGGACTTGTTACAAAGGCCTGGAGTGACAGGACAAGGGGCTGACTGCTTTCAACTGAAAGGAGGTTTGGATTGGATGTTAGGAAGAAATTCTTTCCTGTGAGGGTGGTGAGGGCCTGGCACAGGTTGAGCAGAGAAGCTGTGAATGCCCCATCCCTGGAAGCATATTTTAGGCTGTAAAGGGCTTTAAACAACCCGGTATCAGTGGGAATCGGAGCTGGTCTTTCAAGTCCCAACCCAAACCACTCTATGATTTCAAGGACATGAATGATCTCCCAGCCCTGTGCCGAGCTCAGATCAGTGAGGTGCTACTCACCCTCTGGTATAATCCTGACAACCACGTGAGTTAACATAACCATTGATTTGAAGTACCCGATCTGGCTGGGGGTAAAATTAGAGGAAACTGAAAAGTTAAGTTGCACTGAAGGAGTTCAGTGCCAATACAATGCAAGTTGTGCTCCTCTTCATTTCTTCACAGAAAAACAGAAAAGGGCTGCTTAAGAAAGTGTGATTCAATTACCATCACTTATAACTTGGCAGGTTTGATTTGAAACAGATATGGTGCCAATGAAAAATGACTTTTGCATCTTAAGAGCACTGAGACATCTGCTCTTCACAAAGCTGCTCATTAAAGAGCTACCAGAACTTCTTTCAACCCCCAGCCCATCTCTTCTCCTCCTCAGTAAAAGGTGATTCCCACCCCCAAAAAACCACAAAAACAATACAAAACAACAAACAAGCAAAGAAAATGAAGGAGGATAGCAATGGCACTTTGCTTAGTTTTGAAGTATAGCACTCCAGACCTTTCAGATCACCTGGGAGCAATGAAGCCATGACACCATTGGCTCATTTGACATTTTCTCTCCCAGCTAAATAAATTTAACTGCTCAGAAAACTCAGATTCGTTCTGATTCAAGCTTCAGCATTCCCAAAATGGCATTCTTCTGTCGAAACAGCCCCACATTAGACACACACCACCACCCCCATCTTAAAGGGGATTTGGTTAAGAAGTACATTAGTACCCAAAAAGCTGTTTCTCTTCTTAGCTTAGTTAATTAACTTAGTGTGATACACTGTCAGTGATACAATGGTGTAGATAAACACACCACTATTTTGGAGGAGGTTACAGGGTTGGTTTGTGTTTTTTTTTTTTTTTAATTCATTGTGTAGCTCTACAAAAGAAACTCTGCAACCTTCGAATTCTCTACAGCATAGAGCCTTTTTACAATACTATTTAAAAAATCTAAAAATCATTATCTGCAGCTTTAGAATGAGGAAGAATGAAGCTATGAATCAGTATTTTTCATGCTGCTCTTTGAAAGATTTTACTACAAGATTCATATAATTATATCTCAGATACAAAGCAGTTCTTTTCTTCATAATTCAGTCTTTTGAAGAACAACAAAAAGATCTTGGAAATTAGCTATCAAAAAATCTTCATTTTCCCTCAATTTTACAGTATTATCCAGGGAAAATTGCATAACTGCAGGCAGATGATATACAAGAGATGAAACACAGGGTCAAACATGCTTTTTCATTAAACTTTCACCACCATTTCCTATTGAAGGCTACAGGCTGCAGAGACTGTTCCTAATTAACAAAGCACAGGTCTGGTGCTATTCAGTATTTTTATGAACAATGTTAGCAGCTGCAAAAGCTCTGAAGAGAAATGAGACATAGCAGAGTCAGTCAGATGTACAGAAAGGAATTAGGAAGCAAGAAGGCAATTTTTCTCCCCTAGTAAGGTATTAGCTGCATGGATGTAGGATTAACCAAGAGTTCCAATAACTCACTTTAAAAGGACACCAAAAATCAGGACATGATGCAGAGAATTACAATTCTGTTTCAAGGTTATATGAAAACTCAGCATTAAGGATAAGGAGCTCACTCTGTTTTGGAGATGAAAGCCAATAGCTGGGTGACATGACTACAACATCTGGTAAAAAAAAAAAAAAGAAAGATGAAAACCACCTTGGGCAGAAATTTAAGTGTCTTTGAGGCTTTTTATTCAAGCAAAGAAGAGCATATAGAAAGGAAATTTTCAGCTATAATTTAAAACCAAACACATTGAAATTTGAGATTAGGCATTAATCAGAGGGAGTGAACTACTAAAATTAATTGTGAAGGAAACAGTCAAGTTTGTCTTAATTTCTTCACACGCAGACTAGATGCCCTTTTCACAAGATGCCCACAAGACAAATGCAAACCACAGGGTTCAGCACAAAGCTAAAGCAGAGTTATACTCCAGCTCTTACTCCCCAGGCCAAGCTACACAAGCACTTTTTAACCCTTGCACTCCATTATTTGTTCATCCAGCCAAGGGCAAATCTGAATGGTGTGGCTGTAAATACTTCAGATGGGATTTATCTTCCCCAACATGAACTCATCTCAAAGTTTGCTGCCCACCCTAAACAAGCCAGGAGCTCCTCATAGCAGGAGCTCTTCCAGAAATGACCTCTTGCAGCCCAACTCTCTGTCCCTCCCTCTACCTGCATTAGGAAAGGGGGCAGCCCCAAAGGCTACTCACATAACATTTGGGTGGAAGAAGGTGAGCAAGATGAACAGAAGCTTTCATGGCAGGATGTAACACTATTAAAGACAAATCCATTAATTGGTTACTCATTTCAATCAGAATTTGTGAAGACAAACACAAAAATGCAAATACCCCTTTACATATATAAAATTAGCTAGTGAAGAAACGTTTCCTCTTCTAAAACAATCCCATTAATTTATTTGCCACTTAAATAGTCTCTAAATACAAGCCAAAGAAATATTTTGGAAAATCTAAACAGCTGTGCATGATACAGTTTTCCAGACATTTACACCAGACACTTGAGAGAGAAAATCCTGGTAATTGGAAAAAGAAGGTAAAGCCACTAAAGAACAGGAAATTAGAGACTGAAGTAGCACAGCAGAAAGGACAGATAATACACATGCATCAACAATTATCTGTGATTTAAAACCATGCAAGAAGCATGTTTTGTATGATCCTTAGAGATTATTTCAAAAGGACAGACACAGGGTATTACAAGTTTGAAAAAGAGCATGCTAGAAGTCTTTTTGGCCAGAGGAAATTACACAAAGCAAGGTTTGAAACATGAAAATTACAGTTATCCATTAAGTCCAGTTCTGTTAACAGTCCCCTGGTTTTGAGGGCACATTTCTGCACCCATGCAGGGAAGGCTCTTGAATTCCAGTCCCTGAGCTTTGGATCACAGCTACAGGGGGGAAAAAAACGCCCAGATGACCTCACACCCTCAAAAATCCACACATTTCTTAGAGTCCTTGAAAATGCATTTGTAGCTTGAAAAGAATGACAAGATGATAAGCTGACACTGAGCACACAAACTCTCATCTTTTGAGAGGCAGTAAAAAATTCAGACAATGCAGTAAACAACACTGAAATACCATCACGCCCATGACTAGAAAAATTGTCTGCTAGCTGGTGTTTAGAAAAACCTGCTACAATAGAAATTAAACCAGTATGAATTTACATTCAATTCATACCTCCAGTATTAGTAGCCTCCATAGTGCCCCCTGACATTTAAACCTAAACAGTAATTTGGAACAACAATCACATTTTAGGTTTCCATTAGCAGTTTGATCCATCCAGGCAAGGAGTAAGAACAAGACTAGAATTTCAAGCTTCACTGTAGACTCCCCTAAAACACAGGTCTAATTAATGGAAAATAAAACCATAACCTGGCAGTAAAATTTCTACTAGGAATGCCCTGTCTAATCAAGAATTCTTTTAATTAAAAAAAATGTGTTAATGTGACTGCAGAAAATCATTCTTTTCAGCACAATTTCCATTTAATCAGAGCCACTAGCACAGAGATTTGTTGCTGGGCAATAACCCTAAATATTTTTAAGCATTCAACCCTGTTTTATTTCAGAGAAATCATCATAAACTTAACAGCCTGTGCTATCCTTAAAGCAAACCTTACTTATTTAACATATACATGTAAGCAGAAACAAATAGCACAGAACATAAAAAGCTGAGGCCTAAAAACCAGGCTACTTTATGTCTGTAACAAATATTGCACCCTAAACTATCAGTTAAAATCTCTTTGAAGACCATCCATGATGAAATGAGGGCTGCATCCAGCAACTTCTTCAGGCAAGGAGAGGTACACAACACAAAACCATCACCACTGAACTCAAGTCCTTTCACCAACCCATCCAGCACCCTGCAGAACACAGAAGCCTCATCCATCAGATTAAGGCAGGAGGGAAACACCATCAAAATATTTCATTTCATACACTCACTCCTGTAGAGCAGGCTACAAATGTTCACATTCATGTACTGCCTGACACAGAAACATCACTAAATTGTCAGCTAACAAGCAGGAAAGTCAATCTCTATTTCAATTCTATCACATATCTGACACTTGGTTAGCCCAGAGGATCAACTCAGCCTGCAGCCAAAATAAAAGCATAGTTTTGTGCTGAAATTACCAAGTATTCTCTTCCACTGCTGTCTTTCTTTCCCTCGGAAAAGAAGATAAAAACTTTGACATTTTAGGATTCTATGCTTAGAATTTTATGAGAGAGCTAACAAGAGAAAAATTACTTCTCTAAATACCATTCTCAACCACTCGCCAACAGATAAGAAAGCCACAAGAGTTCACCCCTTCCCACACAGCCTCAGAAAAAAAGGATTCCAGAAGCTCAGTTACCACCCCCAAGTTACAGCTCCACTGCTGAGCTACTAAAGCTGTAGGACAGAAAAAAATCACATTATTTAGGCCCTTACTTACCCAACCAGGGCTGAGAATATTCTGATGCCTTTCAGGAGGCACCAGCAGAGGCAGCACATTTTCACAGTCAAGACAGACACACAGCAAAGGGATTCCTGACCACATAGGAAACAATGCAAAGCCAGGTAAATGTACACTGATAAAAATGCAGAATCTCCTCCCAAGGAAAGCAGGACTCACAGTGCTGAGGAGACTCCCCAGATATCCCAGCACAGCCAAACCCTGTTCTGGCACTTACCCAGCTGGCAAGCTCTGCCAGGCCAACAACTCTCCTTAGGTACTCTCCCTTCTTCTCTGGCAGGGAAATAAGTCTCCATAGAGCAGGCACAGCCAACAAACACAACCTCCCCAAAAACCCCAGGACGGACAGCCCTCTTGGTTAGTGTGAGCCCACTTCCACCTGCAGCATCACTCCAGCACCTGGAGGCTGAAAGCAAGCAGAGCAGGCAGCTGGGGAGATGTCATCTCATTTCTTTACTGCAAACACGGTAGGGTTGTTTGTTTATTTGTTTCAAGCTCCCTGAAGCCTCAGAAACCTTCAGAATAAGCACAGCAGACCCTAAACCAAAGCTTAATCACAGCACACTGTCAGCTGGCCCTCATTGAGCTGGCCCAGCCTTCAGGGACACACAGCTGAAGCAGACAGACTGCCTGAAGCTTTCAAACCCAGCTGCTCTCTACTTTGCATGGCACTGAAAACATACAGATCAAAGCACTAGTTACCAACTCTGGTGTGAAAACTAAGGCAGGGAAAGAGTTCCTTGAATATTACTTAGGATCAGTCTGTAGCTTTTTAATCAGAATCCCCATGACTTCTCTGTTGTAACCACAGGACATCTCTGCCCCTTGAGACCTACCTCTTTTCCCTTCTCCTTTATAGCCTATTTTATTTTGCAGCTGATCCTGTTGCTAAGCCATGCACAAAAAAAAAAAAAAAAAAAAAAAAAAAAAAAAAAAAAAAAAAATTCCCTACATATCTCTTTTCCACACAACATTATTGATTTTTTTTTTTTTTTTTTTAAAGGACTGGACACTTTCCTTTTTACATGATGTTTCCAGAATTGCATTAAAGAACAATTAGCAGCGGGCAATGAGGAAGATCTCCATAGGTAAGGGTGAGTAAGTAAAGGCAGCAATCCCTTATTTTAGCAAAACAACAGCAGGAATAGTGAGTATAACTGCAGGCTTAATTGTTCCTGTGCTCTTATGGTGGGACTTCAGGGAGAGTGAGACTACCTGGTCTCTTTGAGTTGCTGTAAATTCATTCCTGTAAATGCCAAATGTGCAGAAAAACTGGGTCAGCCTGGTCTTCTTCAAACACTCCAAACCAGCCTCTTATCCTGAGGTGCTCTCCCTGGCAAAAATGCTGTCAAAATTCAACATCTCTTTAGTTATTTCTGCATGCAGAATGTGGGGGACCCAGCCCTAGCAGCACACAAATGGCTTCACTTCCAGTAAGGCACCAGCAATGCAGCAGGAGCCACCAGCAGATTTCATGTACCCATGCACAGAAATTCTCCTGTCTCGTGGCATGTTTGGCACTAAAACTTTCACCTTACTCAGTACTGAATCCTTGTGAATTCAAAATTAGCTTCTTCGTGCCTGTGTACAGCTCAAATCAAAGCTGTTCTCACTCAGGACTTGTGGGAATGTCTGTGTCATTCATAAATTATGAACTAGACTTCTTTAAGCCGTGGTAATTACTACAGGTATGCAGCACTGCACAGAAATGTGATGTTTACAGAGCAGTGCTTCACTAAAATGTCAATATTATAAAGCCTGTAACTGATTAAATTATTCTGGATGAGAACTTGAGCAGATATGAAACAAACTAGCTTTTTTTGATGCTGACAGAGGCAGCACAATTTACCAACTGTAAATTACAGCTATTTTTCTGCTGCTTTTTTGCCCTCTGTTGCATCCATTACAGAGCATGATCACCTGCACATCTGATGAAGATTATCCTAGAAAATAGTCTTGCAATGCAGTACACTTTCCTTCACAACCCCCTAAAGGTATTTAAAGACAGAAGAAATATTTTGGGAATGTGTTACATTATTATGTCCAAAACAAAACAAAAAATAAAAACTGTTGCAGAAGATACAAACACTAGTTTCATTTTCAGAAGAAATATTTTGGGACTGTGTTACATTATTATGGCTGGAAAAAACCCAAACAAACAAATAAAAACTGTTGCAGAATATACAAATAATAGTTTCATTTGAAATTGATACCTACTGCAACCTTTTCCCCACCACATATTTTTTCAAACTACTTTCTACTGCTATTACAAAGAAGGTAGAAACCCACCAACTCCAAATGACATATATACACAAAATTGATACAGCCTGGGAAATAAAAAATGCTTCCTTTGGAACTGAAAGGCAAAACCACAATGTATTTTAAATTGCTTTAAGCTTAATTTTGAAACTGTTTCATTTCAGTCAGTTACAGATGCAAGCCTAACTTGTAAATTATGGCCAAAGTTACTGCGACCACAAATACAACAGCAATTGCTGCAAATTAAGATTTTTACGTTTGTTTGAGATGCCATCTCATTCCAATTCCTGCTGAACATTTATATACTTCCATGAATCAGTGTGCAGAGAGAAAGAGAGGACAGGGGAGTTGCTGTTTATTTACTGTTGCTTGTTGAGGGAAGAAGAACCAACATTTGTCCATTTTCTGTCGTGGTAGTGGTGGTTCACAGCCCTCACAGAACAACCCAAATTACAGCCATGACAGATGCAGCCCTGTGTATCTCAGTGGGAAGAATGGACATTTTAGGGGTCCTGTTGGTCCATGAGTCTGGCCCCTGAATGCTGTTTGTTCCTGTAGGATAAGAGGCCTGCACACATCCAAGTTGCATATTTAGATGACACTTATGACTGCATAACAAGGAAAAATTACACCACCAGCACTCTCCATCAAGATATGGTACAAAATGTTTATGTTGATAAACAAACCTTT
The DNA here is from genome assembly GCF_017590055.1 of Onychostruthus taczanowskii. NCBI lineage: Eukaryota > Metazoa > Chordata > Aves > Passeriformes > Passeridae > Onychostruthus > Onychostruthus taczanowskii. Next base: position 3,515,643 of record NW_024498685.1, read on the forward strand.
AGCAATGAATTCATAAAAACAAAAGCAATTAATTTACTGTGCTCATCTAACACCAGTATCCCAGTTCCAGCTAGTTCAGGTGGTCTTACACAGGTATTAAAAGTTAATTCTGCTAGGGACAATCCAGTGTGCAGCCTTGTCTGGTGAGATGCTCCTTTTATAAACCTGATGCTCCTTTTATAAACTCTTGTTCCACATTCCTTTATTACACCTTTTGGGTGGGATGAGGGAATTCAAACAGAAAAGCAAAGATCCTCCATAGATTTCACATGTAGACAGTGAGTTTTGAAGCCACTTTTAAGAACTCCTTTACTCAGATTCACACCACAGCTGAAGAGAAAAGGATATCTGGAGGTCGACTGCATTTCAGCATGGAAGGTGAGCCAAGTTCAGAAACTTTAGGCAAATTTAGGCAAATTTAGGCCTATCAGGGCAAACAAGGAGCAATTCTTACCCTGTTTCCTACGGAGTAACTTGAAATATCTTGATGGCAAATTATGATCAAATTTGACTAAAGGACACAGATTGCAAAGGTGCTTAATCTCTCTTACCAGTTCTGTAAAAACAGGCAGCCAACGGTAGCTGTCTTGATATTAAATTAAAAAAAAAAAAAAGCAGCAAGAATATTAATTTTCCTTTTCAAAAAGTCATATGCAATAATTTTATGAAAACAGAGGGGTTTACATCTCATAAAGACAACAAGACAACCAAACTACAAACTGCAGTGCCAGGACACCAGGACATTTTTGACTCAGAAGGCAGAGCACTGTGCACTGAGTCACCAGTGCTTCCAGTCTGCTGCCAAGTCCTCCCATCAGAACACCTTATAGTTCTGGGAATGCCATAATGAAGTCACTGTCAGAGCTGTGTGACTTGACACTATGAAGAACCAAGTTCTTTGCCAGCATAATTCTGTTGATTTCAGGAGAGGTGCTGCAGCAGAGAATTCAGACCATAATTCACAGTGCTGTCATGGAGTCCAATATTTTTATTGAAAAAATACAACCTGAAAAAATATTCACTGTAACTGGCTCTGCATACCTAGTGAGAACTGATAAAAATCACATTCTGTATTAGTACCAGTGCTTTTGGCTGCAGGCCACATGACCTTTATAAAAATAAACTGACCACCAGAAGAGATTTTGGGCATGAATATGTTAAAACACAAAACTCCAGGGTAATTACTATGGTTACCAAAGTAGAAAAGAACATTGATTTTAGAAAACAACTCAGGGACGAATATCCTCCTCATTAAATACAACCTACCAAGGATACTTGCATTCTTGCATTGCTTAGTGGGAGCCCAGTACTCTAAACCCCTGGATCATGACTGACATTGTGAGATTCTCAGTCATCTTCACCATCATGGCACCAGCTGTCAGCTTCCTGAAAATGTCAGCTTTGTGCTCACTGAAGGAAGAAGGTTCTTTTTAGTCATAGTAAAAAAATTTGAAGGATTAACGTACCCTTGGATACCTAAGTTTAAATTTCAGAGTCATTACCATCTTTTTCGGCAGAGGTCTGGCAAAGAATAAACAGAAAGTTGTGAAAGAAGCCTCTGAAAGCCTCTAGAGTTCAGTTTCCTTGACATCTGGGAAAGAAGATGGACAAGAGGAGCCTTCAGACCGGGATGAGGCATGTGGACAGGAGGATCTGTGTCACACTGCTCCTGGCACTGCGCTCCCCCCACTCAGCAGCCCATCTCCATGGCCAGATGCCACCCCTGCTGCCACAGGGATGAGGAACAGCTGTTGAAGGACTGTGATGGGACAAAGCAACCAAATGCTTTGTGGCAGCTCTGGGCCCCAGAGGGCACAAGAGCAAAGGCAAGGCTCAGATCCACCACACCTGCAAACAAGAGCCCACCTCTTGCAGCTGCAGCAGCTGGATCACCCTGATCCAGCAGAGCACAGCTGGTTCTTGTGTGCCACACATGAAGTGGGTGAAGGGCAACGAGGAGATCACTAGTTTGCTTTGCTTCTTTTCACCTTATTAAAAATCTGGACAGTTGAAACACACTTTTTATGAGAAGAGTCTTTAATCAAACAGGGGTCCATTGCATAAGAGCTTGATGTTACAACAAAATATGCACAAACCAGTGAACCATCCAACAATTTAGTTTTGTGATTTTCCACCACTGCCTAAACAAACAGAGCTAAAGGTTTGTGACAGCTGCTTGTGTTTCGACTATCTCTTTCAGGACCTCAAAGATCAAAACCACATTCTAGAGAAGCAACTGGCAGAAGGAAATTATTTCTAACAGCCCATCCACAGAAGAGGCCCCATTTTATTATTAATTACTCATATTGCCATAGAACCTAATTGTCCCAGGCAAGAATAGAGGCTCACTGTGTTAATTCAGTACAAACAGGAGGGCAAGGGCAGGCCTTGCCCCAAGGACTTCACCCTCTACAAACTCCTGCTCCAAGCTCCACGTTAACCACTGCCAGCTCTGCAAGAAGCCTCATCTAGTGCTCAACACACCCCAGGAGATTTTAGCTGGCCTGAATTCCCAAAGAACTCCAAAAGTCACACCTCACAGATTTAAATTAAGATTTCCCATGTATTCCCATTGTAAAGGTCATCCCACATGCTGGATGTCACTACAGTAAAGCCTGTCACTTAACTTTTCCCCATGCAGCAATAAGAACAAGGGGTACTTTGTGAGGTGAGGCTACCCATAGACAGCAGGCAAGGAGATGCATTCCTTGCAGGGAGAGGTGGCTGGAATTTAGTTTCTCCCACCAGCAATGAACAACTAGGTGTATAAAAAGAGCAAAGGAAAAATTAAGAGTTTCAACCAGCTGCTGGGATTAGTAAATGCTGATGTGAAAATCTCAGTCTCAGCAGAGAAGAGTTGTGGTTCGGGAAGAGATAAGTGGGAAGCAGTAGGAAGTCCGTAACCAGCTGTGGGATGGCAGCCAGGAGCAGTCAGCTTCCAAAGGGGGAAAAAGCAAAGCAGAAAGGGTAGCTCAGGGTGAGAGATGGGGATGTATTCCAGGACCCCAGGTACTCCACACGCTCTCTGGATCAGCAGAGTATGTGGGAGGGGACCACAAAGGGACAGTACAGCCCACAGGGAACGGGATGCTCTGATGAGGTGCCAGTAATCTCTAAGGGAAACCCTGCCAAATAATGAACTGAGAAACTGAAGAGGTTTATCTGAGTTTTTTTTCATCCTCCTTTTTCCTTTAGCTTTGATTGTGATAAAGTAGCAAAACTACCATTACACCATTCCTAAATGGCCTTACTGGTCACCCTGGTACCAGTGGGAGACACTGCCAGTGCACACCCTGGGCAGTGAGCACAAGGCACTTGATTGCTCTTGCTTTCTGGTTGACCAGCTTTTTTAAATGGAAGGATTTGAAAGATAAATTATTGGACTGAATCTAAGAAAAATCCATGTCTTCCTTGTGATTTAGTCACAGATTTCATTTGAAATTATGGCTGAACAACCTATTCCACCACAGCTTCTGGACGTCTCTATTACTTATCTGTAAATCCCCCTTATTATTCCTTAATACCAAATCCCTGACAAAGTCCTTCTTCCATAGTAAAATCTCTATTCTTCTATTTATACACCTGCAACTCCTTGTGCCAGGCATTGCAGAATCCCCAGGTGTTACTGTCATGCAATAAATAACAATTTATCCCACCCTGCTGGGACTCAGCGTGCCAAATGCCGCTCACTGAAGGAGCAGCACTCCGAATTTTCAGGCTGTTTCTGCTCTCCCAGAGTGCAGCCTGTGCTGCCACAGGGTAACAAAGAACTAGACCTGCTTACTAACAAAACCACCTTTGAACAACTACAACTGGCTTAAGTTGATGGTTTTTTGCACACTACTCTGTGTGCAAGTGACACTTTTCAGACACACACGAGTAGTGGTTAATTACTGCAGCAGGTTTGATTTCACCAGAGTCTCTTTCCACTAAAGACCCCAACCAATGTCAGTGCCCCTGGAGGCTGGATGTGATACTCTGGCAGCAGCCAAGGTCATGCTGACTCACTCCCTCTGGCTTTTCCCCGCATCCATCCAGTGCCAGTGCTCTGGTAAGTGCTTGACTATTCATTACATGCCACTTGCAAAGCTGCAATTCCCTTATCCACAGACAGCACAAACCATCGGACTGCAGGCTCCTAAAAGTGTTGCTTATCAGATTTTGGACACCTTTTCAAATGGTAGATTACTTTCTGCTACAAAAATAACTGAAGACAGGAGAAGAATCTCTGCTGCTGGGTTTTGGGGCAGAATTCAGGATCCCCTTTCCCAAACCCGCTCTTTCCGACTGGAATATTTGACAAGCCCATCCTTGAGTGATGGCAACAAAGCAGCAGCTCTCAGTAGCCAGCACAGCATCAGCTGGGGGTGCCTACCTCAGGTTCCCACTAGTTCAGAAACCAGGGCCCACACTTCAAGAAACAACTTGCAACTGAGAGACCTTTATGGAATAAAAAGTGAGCACAGCATGCTCCCCACCTGCAGCTCTGTCTGTTATACCCAGGAAAATGGTTATGTATACCCCAACAAGGCTTATTTTAGGTTTAAATGTCTTCTCACCAGTCTAATCTGCTAAAAAAGCAAATTCAACAACAATAAAAACACAGGCATGACTCTGAGTGTCTCTAACATCAGCCCAGGAACCTGTGAGTAAAGTACTTTTCAAACACAAGTGCTAAAACTATAATCAAGGTATCATTGCATTTTCTGTTCTTGAATAAATATCTCTCCACAAGCAATCAGACAGAAAATACTTTAAATTACAAATCATGACACAGTATTAAATAACTACAGCAAAAATATTTCAAGCCAGGAGTCTATGTATCATAACAATTACTCAGGTATGTGATTTGTAATTTCAAAGTATGTGGGCAACAGAAGTCTAGAAATATAGGTTTCAATGCAAAGCTGCTCAGCCTGCTTCATAAAGCAAACCCAATGTTTTCCAATACAAATGAAATACAGACTTTGGGGACAAATTTCCAAATCTGATCTAAACCTAATAATTCAGTTCTGTTACTTTAATGTGGATTTTATTTTGTGAATACAAAGCATCTAAGAATCTACAGCATCACTGTAACATTAAATTCAGCACATTTGGAAAAAATGTTGTCCCTCAACTGTGTTGTTCTAGATTTGCTACTATTTTTACACAGCTGAGCTTACAGCATCTTAAGTGAAAGTTTTGTTATTACCAGATGGCAACCATCAGCCCTTATCTGGCAGAGAAATGAAAAGCTTACCTAATGCCCAAGAAATGGAATTACCTAATGCCCAAAGTAATGTACTCCTAACAATGCCACGAGACTCCATCTCCCTTATTAGTATACACAGACAATTACATTCCATCTAAATTCTGTTTCTCTTCTCTAATGTTTATATATCATACACTTTATTTCACAGAGTAGTCCTTCGTACCATATCCTTACAATTTACTTTAAAATTTGTCACCAAGCACCCAGATTTATGACCAAGATTTTATGGATTAGTAATTGATCTAGTGCACATTTTTAGCTTACTGCAGATGGAAGATCCGTGTCAGCTGAAAACTCCTTCCTTCAGATTTCTGCTGTGTTCTGTGTTTGGCTGTGGGGGTTTTTTCACCTTGTTCTTACACATTTGGGGCTGGTCAAGTGCATGCACACAAGCAGTCACAGAAGCTCAGCAGCGTTATGACAACTCATTTAGCTACAAGAACAAAGATCACATACTTGAGACACAATAATTATAATTATCCCAGTTCTTCCCACTTTGGTGGGAAGAAATCTGAATTTTCAGTTTGTAACACATTTTATCCCTTGCATCTTGATGACAGTATTGTTTGCCAATGTGTGGTAGGCAGAGATTCAACAATAAATCATTGCTTTCTTTTATCTTTGACTTACCCATGGAGGCAGGACTTCAGCATTGGTCTTGGAGTCATACCTGCTAAAAATGACCCTTAGGCACAGCCCTGAACACCGGGTATATTGTTAGAGATAGCATTCTTCACATGGGATGCTTAAATCCAACCTTTCCTAACTGTTTGTAGGTGGGAATTACAAGCAGTTATCAAAGAAAGAAAGGACAATGCAAATGTTCGCTTCAACTAAACTCAGGTGAGCTCTGCGTGTTTGCCATTGCTTTGCAGTCACCTGGAATTATCCAGAACCAAGCAAACATTTAATGCCTTGTAAAAACTACAATGCATTCAGGGTATGAGCAAAATTTTTCCTACTCACCTAAAAAAAAAAAAAAAAAGCCCCATAAGCTTGTCTTTAGATAAAAAGAATCACAGATTCAAGCTGGACAATACAGTTGTTAAGTATCTTGGTATAGCCATCAAATTGAGAACCAGAGGCAATGACTACACAGGCACTTTAACCCAATTGTGAACTCTCCCATCTGCCTCCAGACCAAATGTTCCAGTTCTCTTAACACTCAAATGTCAAAAGGTTGAGAGTTCTACCTTTCTGGGCAGGGCCAGGATTCAGTGCAGTTTGGCATCCTGCGCCTTGCCTTGTGGGTGTGACTAGACAACACTCTTCCTGAGAAGACAAAATCCAAATCATGCTGTGTTCGTGTTTGGCCAACAGCCAAGTTTTTATAAATTAATTGTTTCACCAAGACACCTGTTCTCTTTGCCTGACCCAAATTCCTATCTTTATCCTTAAAAGTCTGCTTTTGTCTTCTTATCTGAGCTTTATAACTACTAGGAGCTGGGTTTCCCCCTCTGAGTATCCAAAACAGAAGTTAAAACTGCAGCTATTAGCAGCTTCCAGCTTCCCTCCGTGGCAATCAGTCATTAGCCAGTGATGACAAACAGCACTGTGCAGCTCATTCTCAGTACACTGACATTTAAATCCATCCAGAGTGACTAAGGTATCCAAGGAAAGCCTGTTTGGTGCTGACAGACTTCCCAGAGTACAAATCAAATGCACAGCACTGCCCCTGCTACCTTTGAGCTCTGAGATATCACAGAATTAAAAACAAACAAACACAGACGAAAAAACCCAAAACACCAGGAAGGAAAGTTTATATAATTCAGCTGAGACATCCCCAGAGGTGATTGACTGAAGTGAAAGGTGACCAGCTCTGCTAACTGAGGATGTCTTTGATGCTTCTTGGCTCAGCACAGTGCTGCCTCTATCAGCTGGAGAACTACTGGCTGTGTAGATGGGCTGAAGACAGGGCAGAGGAAACTGAGGTGTGATTCAGGGGAGCAAGGATGTGGAGAAGGTATGGCAGCACCACATGGATAATGGGCCCATTCCCAGTGCTGATCAAAAGGTCTGCGTGTGTTACCTAACCTCACTGGGCATCAGCTGTCCTGTATGGGCTTAAACAAATAATTCCAGAAACCATACAATATTTATACTTTCTTTTTAGAAAGGAGGTTGAGTTTCCTAAAGCCCTATGGAAAGGTGTCTTCTTCCTTTGCATCCACACAGCCAATCTGATTTTAAAGCTGCCCTAAAAGTGATCTTTCCAAGGATGATATTAATGGTGAGGCTGCTACAAAGCAGAGTGGACAAATCCTTGGTTGTTTCATTTTCAGTCCATGCTAAAACAACATTTCAAAGTATTTTGAAAAATTTCTAGGAGCCACTCATGTCCTTACAATATCTGAGCATAGTATGGAAGGTCTAATCTGCCCAAAATGGCCAGATTTCTTACATTCACACAATGACAAAAAGGCTCTTTAATATAAAAAATTCAGTTCCACATCTTAGAGAGCAGCAAATGAACATCAAGTAAGATACAGGGCAAAGACTGAAAAAAAATATAAAGGCACATAAACCATCATGAGCAGGAGACAAGCACTGTGCAAGAATGAGAATTAGGCTGCAGACAGAGAGGGAGGAACCCCAAGAGGGATGAAGAAAATGGGATTGGACACATTTCAGTCTTAGTGAAAGCCTTTTGGTGTCTCATAGGTCTGTCCCAAATCCATAGATTTAGGACAGTGACCTGCTCCTTCTTTTAACTACCAAGTTAATTAAACTTTGATAGTGAAAGAAATTCAGAAGCATAAATATTATAATCTCAAAATTATTTTAAATACTACTCTCTGCAGAGAAGTAGAGACACCAACAAAACACTGGTCTGCAACCTGGCTTAATTTCTACCTGCCTACCTCAGCTTCAGGCTCCTGCCCTTGCTCAGGCACATTTTTCACCTTCTGACCAGTCCCAGCTACTTCCATCTGTAGCTGGTCTGTACTCACAGACTGCATTCACAGTACAGTACAAAAAATTGCTGGTTTCTCCTCATAATTATCTGCTGTGAGAGATGCAAGTGATAAAGGGACAAAGGGCACATTCATGTCTCTACATACTATATCAATTCCTCTAAATTAGGCAAATACTCTCTCTCCTCCCACATAAAATGAGTGTTTTTGATTCTCAAGGAAATGAGGAAAGAAAAAGGCTATGAAAGTCACAATGAATGTAAGACAGCTCAGCAGGAATGAATGCATGCTTTTCAGTCTCTACCATTATAATTTAAAATCATCCCTCCCCCCCAAAAAAAGTACAGTACAGAATTGTACTGAATTAAACATTACCCCCTCAGGTATGAGACAAAGAGAGAAGGGAAATCTATAACAGAGGCAAAAGGGAAGCAGGAGCAAGTGGTGATTTGGATTTTACTTTCATTGTCCATATGGAGAAAACATTGATGCAGAAACATAAGAGGTACTGAAGAAAAACCATATTTAATCTCAAGAAGAAATCTCTTCTTCTAGAAGCCCTCACTCAATACAGCCAGAAAAACACAGGATCTTGCATGCATTTTCCTCCAACTGCCAACTGCATAAGGTATAAAAAAGTTGCCCAGGTGCAAATTCACTCTGAGAATGCTCCTCATCTTACCATGATGAATGCTCACAAATTACTGTTTTATGCCAAATCTTATTTTCTCCACCATTGTTTTGCCCCTCTTGCACTTTCAATGAAGCCAGGTGTTCGCCCTGAATGCTGTTGTGCACACAGACTGCACACACACACCATGAAAAATAAAATCCACTAGGCAACACAGAAGGGAAGGAAAAAGTATTTCACCTAAAGGAAGGTCAAAAGATGGTAGCAAATTATTTCTTTTCTAATCCACTATAAAAAGACCTAATTCCAAACAGATGGGGACCTTCAGATTAAAATCTCTCCTGTGACCCCTAATTTTACATTTGTAAGCCTTACACAGGAAGTAGTTCATAATGATAATGCGTGGCTCACCCATTAACACCTCAATCAGTCATATTAGATTTGGTACTAATCCGATATTTACTAGAAAATCTATGGAAAATTTACTTTTCCGTGACATAAAATCCAGTTGTAACTTCCATTTATCTCTGAGGAGTTCAATCCAGATGACTGATTCAATCAGAATTTCTCAGATTAGAAAGAGATTTATTTGATAAAAGAATAAAATAAAAAAATAATTTAACTATTGGGAGAAAACAAACTGAAGATTTAGATTTATTTTGTGAATACGTGAGCCCCCAGTGTTGAAAGCTGACCATCCCTGCTAAAGGGCTGGCTATCATAGGAGGACTAATATTGCATGTTCATCTGTACTGGCTGCTAAGGATAAAACACAATTACCGAGAGCAACTGGGAATACAGGTTCCTGGAAAAAAACCCAAAAGCTCCATCTACATTTTTCTTTGTGTGCTGCCAAAGCTCCAACAATAGTCCTAATTTCCCCTAACATGATTTCAGCTGCTTATGTTTTCTGTAGGCTAATGCACAGGATTCATTTCCTCTTGGAGGAAGCAATCGTGATGTAATTTGATGAGCATCTCTCCTAACATCAGTATCCCCCTCTTCCCTCTGCATTCACTCCTCTCTCCGTGCTGACTTTTAGGCAAAGGTAAAACAGTTCCCTGGGAGGTATTGTGAATCAGATGATGAAACCAATCTGGGTTACAGACAGCAAGAACCCCTCCTCAGTTATTTTTAACTGAGGCTAGTTTCCTACCCTGCTGTGACAGTATGAACAGTTGCACAGCTGAGAGCCGAACAGGGGCAGGAATGGCAGAGGGAGATGTAGGATTGTCTTGCTGAGAGATGAGCACATCAAACTCCACCCTTAGTAACCCCAGGTCACTGCAGACTTAATAACAAGCAAGAGAAAATGAAATTCAAGCACAAAGTGAGGCTGTGGGCCTGCTGACAGTCACTGTTTCCAGGCAGGACACGACTGTGTACAGGGTAACTCACAGCAACACGCCACTCGAATTTAACTGTGCACAGTGGGCACCCTTAAGAGACTTTGCATGGCTCAAGGCCCCTTGCTGTCTCCCCCTTTCTCCTCTAGTGCAACCTCCTCTCACAGCAGGACCAGCCCTGCACTCAGACCAGGTTCCTGAGGGCTGTATCCAGTTGGGGCTTGAAAAGTTCCATGGAAAGAGACTGTATGGCCTCTCTGGGCAACCCTTGGGACTGCCTGTGCTCACCGGGAAACAGATCACCTTAAATTCAATATGAACCTGTGTAGTTTCAATTTATGTCAGTTATCTCTTGTCTTCCCACAGAATCACAGAATGGCTGCAGTTGGAAGGGACCACTGGAGGTCAGCTACTCCAACCTTCCTTCCTCCAGGGAAGGAGATTCCACAACCATTCTGGGCAACCCCTTCCAGTGCTCAGTCACCTGCACAGTGAAGTTCTCCCTCATGTTAAGGTGGAACTTGCTGTGCAACAATTTCTGCCCATTGCCTCTTGTCCTATTGCTCAGGAGCCACCAGGAAGAACCTGGTCCATCCTCTTGACACCCTCCCTTTAGATACTACTGACATTGATAAGGTCCCCTCTCCTTTGTCTCTTTTGGAGGCTGAACAGACCCAGCTCTCTCAGCCCATCCTTGTAAGAGAGATGCTCCAGTCCCTTCACCCCTGTCACCCTCTGCTGCACCCACTCCAGGAGCTCTGTCTGTCTTGTCCTGAGGATCCCAGAACTGGACACTGCACTCCAGATGTGCATCACCAGGGATGAGGGGCAGGATTCTCCACTCAATCTGCTGGCAATGCTCTTCCCAATGCACCCCAGGACACCACTGGCCTTCTTTGCCACAAGGACTCTATTCTGGCTCATGGACAGCTTGTTGTATAGCAGGACACCCAGGTCCTTCTCTGCAGAGCTGCTTCCCAGCAGGTCAGCACCCAGCCAGGTGCATGGGGTTATCCCTCTCCAGGTACATGATCCTTCATTTGCCTTTTTTGAATTTCAGGAGGTTCTTCTGTGCCATCTTTCCCATCTCTGTCGAGGTCCTTCTGAAGGGCTCACAGCCCTCTGGGGTATCAGCCACTCTTCCCAGCTTTGTGTCAGCAGTGAACTTGCTGAGGAGGCATCTGCCCCTTCATCTGAGTCACTGATGAGTAAGTTAAAGCAATCCTGGAGCCAGTACTAACCCTAGGGGGACACCACTAGTGACAGGCCTCCCACTAGAGGTACAGGGCACTTCCACAAAACACCTGGCTCTGACATCTCAATACACTTTGTGTCCACGGACAGGCTGATGCTGGGTCCCTCACACCCCTCTCTTTCCCAGGCTGAAGAAGCTCAGGCCCCTCAGCCTCTCCTCACAGGGCAAGTGCTTCAGCTCTTGACCATCTTGGTGGTCTTTTGCTGAATGCAGTCCAGTTTATCCGTGTCTTTCTTGGATTAAGGGCACCCAAACTGGAGGCTGTTTTCTAGATGTGGTTTAACAGCTGCCCACTTGAAAGTGATAACCACTTCTCTCAACTTACCAGCTCTGCTTCTGCTGCTAAAGGTCCAGGATGCTGATAGAATTCTCAGTGTCAGGACACACCACTGTCCAACATTCAGCTTATTGTCCTCCAAGATTCCCTTTGCCACAGACCTGACCCCCAGTCAGTCAGTCAGTCAGTCAGTCCCCAGCCTGTAATAACTGAATGTCCTCATCTCTGAGCTGGGTGCTGGGCAGCAGTGCCTTTCTGACTGACACAACGTGAGCAGGCACCAAGGACAAAGTGGTGAGATCAGGATGAGATGCCGAAAATGTTTTGCCTCATCCAACACAAGCCCACAGATGCTGCCACTGGAAGGAGGTGTAAAGATATACTGAGATGGCAGCAGTTCACAGCTCCCAAGTTCCACATTTGGAACACATTCAGCTTTGGGGAGAATTTAGAACATCTCAGTGTGATTTATGAGCCGCTTCACACTTTCCTAAGCATCCACCATCTTGGTGGTCTTTTGCTGAATGCAGTCCAATTTATCCGTGTCTTTCTTGGATTAAAGGCACCCAAACTTTAGGCTGTTTTCTAGATGTGGTTTAACAGCTGCCCACTTGAAAGTGATAACCACTTCTCTCAACTTACCAGCTCTGCTTCTGCTGCTAAAGGTCCAGGATGCTGATAGAATTCTCAGTGTCAGGACACACCACTGTCCAACATTCAGCTTATTGTCCTCCAAGATTCCCTTTGCCACACCTGACCCCCAGTCAGTCAGTCAGTCCCCAGCCTGTAATAACTGAATGTCCTCATCTCTGAGCTGGGTGCTGGGCAGCAGTGCCTTTCTGACTGACACAACGTGAGCAGGCACCAAGGACAAAGTGGTGAGATCAGGATGAGATGCCGAAAATGTTTTGCCTCATCCAACACAAGCCCACAGATGCTGCCACTGGAAGGAGGTGTAAAGATATACTGAGATGGCAGCAGTTCACAGCTCCCAAGTTCCACATTTGGAACACATTCAGCTTTGGGGAGAATTTAGAACATCTCAGTGTGATTTATGAGCCGCTTCACACTTTCCTAAGCATCCTGTGATGTAGACAGGCGTGTACAAGAACCCACATTTAAGAGGGCTGTATTTGGGATACTTTCTGGGAGGAGCCTCCCTCTCCTCCAGCCTTTTTGGATCCAGAGAAGTCCCACTAAATTTACACTTCAACGATGGAAGAGGCAGTGGTGATTCAAGCAGCAGGAGGGTGAGAGGTTTTGGAGAACAGTGGGGGAGCTGGAGGGGCAGCATCACTTCAGAAGAGGAGAGATGGAGGTTGAGTCACCTATGCTGAAATAGTGCGAGGAAGAGCATAACAGAAAAGAAGCTGTCAGAGAGACCTGCAGCTCTACTCCTCAAAAAACCCTTTCAGACACAGACCAAGAATTACTTCTGGAAGCCCTATTAGTAAACCAAGTAAGCACTTCCTAATCATTGATACAACATTTCTGTGAGGTAAAGAAAACAAACACCTGCCAAGGACAGGGCTGCCCACCACTAGTCTCGTTTCCAAGTATTTACCACGGATAATTTGCTTTTAAATAAAGCAAGCACCAAACTGCCTGGAAATCAGATAGCCAGCTCCCTGTGCAACCAAGAAGAGTTTGTCTCCATAGAATGAAATACATAAAAGCCAAGAAGCCAAGTGAGATATTGCCTAAATTAGTCAGAGAAGGAGTCAAGGAGAGGAACAGCTGCCATGTTCATGATTTGATTCCCAAAGAAAAATCTCTGCTAGGATTTCCCAGGCCTAACTCTTGCAGAGTTGGACACCAAAGCCTTCCATCCCCATTTAATCATGAACAGATATGACTGCTATTTCTCTGCTTTAAAAACTTTATGGAGCACCAGTGTCCAGTGGCTGATCAGAGAATCATGGAACGGCTGGGGTTGGAAGGGACCCCCATGCTAAAGCAGGGACAGCTACAGTAAACAGGCAAGAAGATCAATATGAAGCCATTTTACATTTCCAATAAAAGAAACAGAACTAACAACACACATTATTCTTACAGCAAATGCAATGTGAACATGTAAGACCAGATATAATAAAACCACTGGAAGATGCTTTACATAAAAGATGATGGTAATTAAACTCCCAACTCAGCAAGACAATGAAAACAAGCTACCTTCAATCCCATGGCTAACAGCAACAAGTCCTAGTCTCTGAATTTTTACGGACTGTAGATTAAAAGGTGCATCAGTTAAAGCATCATTTGTAACAGGGGCCCTAAAATGATAGTGTTTCACCAAATATCCAAAATTCTACTAGACTGAGATGTAATTGACTAGAGAAACATCATTTTCAGACAGAAAACAAAAACAACCCAAACCCTATCAAAATTAATAAAGCTTTAAATATTAACAGTGGTTTTGAAACATAAATTTATCTCATGGACCAAAACATCAACATCTTAGGCTAAAGCAGAGACCTCTGAACACAGCTGAAGAAACATCAGAGGTTACCAAAACAATTCATATTGCAGGGTGGATAGCATATATCCTGTATACAAGTATTAATATTTAATGTAAATTATTGTAATTTGCTTTTACTTCAACATTCTATAATGGCCTTAGTTTCCCATTTCACTCTGCAATGATGGAAATTATTGTATAGCAGAGGTATTGCCATTTATATGGAAAAGGACTGCTGATGTCCAGTGGAGTTTTGAATTGCCAAGGAGGATGGAAGACTTCAGATCCCAGTCTGCCAAACCATGGCTGAGTAAAATTAAAGATAGGCAGCTCTTCAACTGAGTAATACATACAATGAGGTCCTAACAACAGAACACAAGCAATCAATAATAAAACTGTTAAAAAATTAAGACTTGTCTCAAAAAAAGTCAACCCCAGTAATTGAATCTGTTTAGAGGTGGTCTGCAGAAGGAGAAGTAATTGTCCTAACATAATCCTGGCCACCCTCTTGCCCCTACTATTCCTTGGGAATGGACAAACTGCTTATTCTAGAACAAATCTAAGGCCTAGATTCTATGCCCCAATATGGCTTCAAAGAGGATGCAAATGCAGTGAAGTAGGAGCACAGCAGATTCCTGAGTCAGTCAGTCAGTCTTGGCATTCAATGTCTTACCATTGGGCAGAATGTTCTTGCAAGGGCCTGCTGGACAAAGGACACAAAAACCCTCCTACACACATTTTGGATGGTGCTTTACTAAACCAAAAATGTGTCTTTGGATTTCTCTGCCCCCTTAAGAGCTTTCAAACAGAACCCTAGAGCCCCACATCTACACTCCACAGGACAATTTGCCCGAACTATGTGAACTCTGCCTCACTGGTGTTGCTGGAGGCACCATTTGCTTGTGTCTCACCATTACAGGTCTGATTTGTGCTGAGGGAACTGTCATAACGGAGGTGCTAACACAGAAGTAGAAAACAGATTACAGCTACAGGAAGGGCTAAGAGAAAATTCTCCTTTGCAGAGTGCATATGTAGTAAGAATCAGTGTGGTTTCTGCTATAAAGGTTAAAAGCAAGAAAACAAGTGCTTGCAGCCTAGGCAGGGAATGGAAACACCCTACCTAAGGAGAGCTCTGGAACTGAGAGCCCTGGGTCTGGATTGGAAACTGGAGAAGCTCCACTCTTGTCTGGCATCAGGCAAGCTACGGGGCTTCTCCTGCTCCTCCCTCTGTGAATATCCCCTCAGTATCCATGCTGTGGCTGGCACAGCATGAAGGCATGGCCCCACAGGAGATATTCTGGGCTGCAGAGCATGCACTTCAAGGACAGGTAAACAGGAAGAGAGTTTGTGCCCATCTTTGATTTCAATTAATTGCATTGACTAATCCCTCTAGTTTCATAATTTCAACTTGATTCCTTGCACTAGCTCTTCTATCCATGGCCATGTGTCATTCTGGCTTCTCATCAGCCTTCTTTTGTACATGGTTATGGTGGGATAACAGCTAGCTGCAGCTTTGCTTATCTCCTTCTTCTTCTTCCTCTTTTCCTTAGAAACTGCATTGCACTTTGCCCTTTTAATTCTGTTCCCCTCTTACTGTCAGGTAATTTCCAACAGTACTGCCTTCGTGCCAGTGCCAAGTTATGTTTCTCTATCCCTCCCTCTGTGATTACTGGTTTCAAAAGTTCTGAGCCTACTCCATAGGCTCAGGGGTGCAGGAAGGCAGAGATCAAGTTTAAGGAGACCAATAGGTTTTCTGAAAAACAGCTTTATTCTTCATATTGAAAATAAAATGTTCTCAACTCTTCTCGACACTGAACCAAGTCTGTAGCATAACTCATTTACCTGCAAGTAAAATGAAACCCTTATTTTATTAAAAACACTTCTAGAAGGGCATCAGTCAGTAGTCTAAAGAACATAAAGAGAAATAACCTAAGTTTTTTAAGTGTATTTCCTCCATATGGAATATGTTCATGATTTCTAATAGAAATGTCATTAATTCTAACAGAATTTCTGCACATTCTATACAGCAGAAATATAAAAATATAAAGGGGTGTTTTTTTTTTGTAGCAGGGGTGGGTTTTATTGTTTTGGGGTGTTTTTTTTGTAGAATAAAAAGATACATTCTAAATTTAGGAGAATAACTGTTTAATGCTTTAGCTTCTGTTTACAAAACCTAATCAGTTACATTCTGAGACGGTATAAAAACAGTGCAGAGCTGTGAGTGCTGCATACGTGTGCACACACAGCCCTTCCATAGCTCCCACGTACATGCACTGTTATCAGCCTCAAGTTACTTCCCTAAAGGATGAACAGAGGGAGGGTGATGATTTTTCGGAGACAGAGTCATGTTTAGCAGAGCTGAAAGGCAAGGTGTAACACCCACCTACTTCATACTTTGAGTGTTACAAAAACACATCTGAAAGATAACCCCAAATCACTCCGCTAATCATATATTTCACCCTTTCAGCATGACGCAGAAGTTTAATATCCACTGATGGGTGACCTCGAGAGTGCTGTATACCCGACCCCCGCTCCCAATGGCAGCGGTTCCCCTCACTGGCAGACTAAAGCGTGTCTATAAATAACTTCAAAAGGAATTGTCTCTCTCCTCACGCACTGCAGACAGCTGTTTACAGAGATCCCGACTCCTTATGCACTGCGCTGGCCCAGCTCTCATCCCACTGGTTCCTTCGCTCTTCCCAGACAAGCCTCGGGCGATGCGGTGCAGGTAGGAGCGGGGGGACCCTCCCCTGCCGCAAACGCCTGTTCCCACAAGTTGAGGCTGCCGGCGGCAGCAGCGGGAGCGCAGCCCCGGGGAAATTTCTCAGGGCAAGGGGGCTGCGATCTCGTGTAATCCGTCCTTAAGCTCCACGGTCCCGGCTGATCCTCGGTCCCGGGAAACCCCTCCTCCCCGCGCCCGGAGCGGAGCCCGCAGCCGCTCCGGGGCCCGCGCATCGCGTCCCCGCTCGCCCCCCGGCAGGGACACGCGTGGGGCGCCCCGCACCTGCCCGCAGCCCCCGGCGCGGGGCCAGACAAAAGCCCGGGCTGGCTCACCTCCTTCAGCTGCTCCAGCTCCTGCTTGAGGCCGTCATACTCCGCCTCCAGCTCATCGTACTGCTGCTTGAGGGTGAGCTTCTCCTCCAGCACCACCAGCCCATACTCCGCCGCCTGGATCTTCTCGTGGGTCGTCTCGGAGAGCTCCCGGGTCAGCCGCTCGATCTCGCTCTTGTAGTGGTCTGCGCCCTGCAGCACCTCCTCCGCAGCCATAGTCCCGCCGGCACTGCCGCGCCGCCGAGCAGGCAGCCAGGGGGCGGGCGCGGCCGAGGGGCGGCACCGGCACGGCCGGCCCGGGGCGGCACGGCCGCGGGGACGGAAGGTGCCCCGGCGAGCGGGGCGGCCGGGAGCGCGCCTTCGTGCGGCGGCTCCCGCGGAGATGCTGCTGCTGGCGCCCGCCTCCTCCCGCGGCGCCCGCACCGCCGCCTCCCTTCCACACGGTCCCTCCCCTGCGCTCTTTAAGATGACAACGTCCTCAGGTCTGGCATTGCCGCCGGGCGGGCGGGGAAGCGGCGCGGCAGCAGCGGCGGAGCTGCCGAGCGGTGCGGAGCCGACCCCGGCGCGCCGGGCTGTCGGCGCTGCGCCTGCGGGGCTGCTCCCGCCCGGGCCCCCTCCCCGCCGCTGCCCTCCGCCCCTCCGCCGCCGTGTCAGCTCCTCTCGGCTCTGCCCGGCGTGCTGCAGCCGCGGCCGCAGCGGCGGCGGTGCGGGTATAAGTAGGAAGGGAGACGCAGCCCAGCAAACTGCGGGAGCAGGGGGGCGGCAGCAAGTATCGCCCTGCTATTTCGGGAAACTGGGAAAGCAGAGTTGCCTCTGCTCTCTTCCCTGCCTCCGGTGAATGAGCGTGTTTTGCTCTGGTCAGGGCAACCTGAATGCGAAACAGCAGCGGGGTCGGAGCATTGGGCTAGGGCTGCTCTTCCATCACCATTAGCACAAGGTCTCGGTGCCACTGATTACACAGCAGGACAAAACTGATTCAGCTCAGATGCGGCCACACCATTGTTTCTCTGTCAAATTAACCGGGGGACCTGATGCATAGATTATGTCAGTTTCATGCTGGCTTTATGCTGACTGCAGAAAGACAGATGCTACTTGTCCAGCATAAAATTGGAGTGGTGCAGACAGACAGTAACTGATCTCTTACAAAGCCTGCCAGTAAAACGTTAACACACCAGATTAGGCGGATTTTTCATATTTGAACTGGAAGAGTGAGTTCATCCTGGATCAGTGTCATAGCTTTATATATATACATATATATATATATATATATATATATATATACATATATATATATATATATTCGGTGTCTTTGACTCCAATTTACTGTTTCTTCAAACTATGGCATGCAAATAGACTTGAATTGATATTGGTCAAATTTTGCTCTAAGTACAAGCAGGACCTGTTTTTCACGTTTTACAGACTTTTTTTCACTTTTACATTTACTCCTTTAAAGGTTGGCAACTGAGTTAGAATTTCCAAATTGAGGTGTTTGTTTTAAATAGAAGTTACCTGTAAGAAGATGGATGTCACTGCCCACCAATGCAGCACTGTATTGGAATCAAAGAGATTTCCTTTCTTGCTGACCTGATAATGGTGTTTTAAACAAGCCACATTCCCTTTCTACCCTGGCTTCCCCATGAATAAGAAATAGGTAAAAATTATTAGGCTGCTCAGCAAAGTTCTTTGAGATCTGCAAATGGAAGCACTAACACTAGTTATACAATATATGCATACAGTATATGGCATACATCAATTTTATAAATACACGTGCATGCATACATAACTAATACATTGTAATCAGCCTGCACAAACACTTCTCATTGCCTAGAGAGCATTCGTGGAAGAAGCAAGCAAAATAATGAAAGTTCTGTCAATTTTTAGCTTGAAAACCACTTCCAAAATGTACATTTTTAATAAATTCTACTGTCAAAGCAAGTGTGAATATTAATAGGAAAGAAACCAGTGTGAATATTGACATATGAGAAGAGTGAGTGGCTCTCATTGATGACTGAATGTCAAAAGAGAGCAGAACACCAGTATCCCAACTGTAATTCCCATGATACAGCTAACCTCAACACCCTTTTCTTAAAAGATGAGAGATTCCACAAATCAGAAAAAAAAAAAAAAAAGCCCAAATCTCAAAGGAGAAACAAAATGTTGTCTCAAGAGCTTTTACAAGTTCTAGTCTAGTTGCCTTTCTCAACTTTGCACCTAGGCCACTGTGCATGGAAATATTTATTGGGCACAGGAATGGATCAGAAAACAAACATCTTTGAGACCAGTGCTAAAAATGAGTGGTTGGGTCAAGGATAGTGTGGAAACTGGCTGAAGTAACAGGATGCCTGTGGGGGTCCCAGTTGTTGGTTTCTCTGGGTCTGGATTGAAGGCACTTGAGACAGTAGTTCATGTTCAGACTCAAGTGTTTATTATTTCTTATCAGTAAAACAGTTTCACTACTGTAAGTTCAGCAGCTTTTCATTAGAAGGTACAAAATGGCTAACAATCTCTTGTTACAAGCTCTTTTAAGACTAAATTATCAAATTAAGAACTGACACATGGATTATTTTCCCTTTTAACCCAATAATAATCCCAAAGAGCCCACAGTGTGGACTTTTCTGCCCAATTACAAAATGCCACCCAAACCCAAGGAGAAGAGGGAAGAAGAAACCCAGGACAATGCCCTGTGCCCTCCATCTTGCTTCCATCCACAACATACTAAAAATCCCAAAACCTACATTTCTCACCAAGTGATACCCCTACACTACTCTCTATAATCTATTTCACACTTTTGTGGATTATATTCTATCTTGAAGTCTAGGAAACTTTCTCCATTAATGAGGGTTAAAGTCAGTGCTCCCCTGGGGGTCAGGGCACCTCAGAGCAGACAGATAAATTTTCCCTGTGCCCTGGGCTTCCACACATGCCTATAGCTAATGAAGCCTTGGTGTAACTCCACTTAGCATCACTTGGTTAACAATCTCACTCACGAGCCAAGGACTATCAGATTTGCAAGGTGCCCCCAAGCGGGAAGAATGATGCACAGAACTCCATGATATCAGAAGGCTAATTAATTACTTTATTATACTATATTATACTATAACTATATTACACTAACAAGAACTATCACTAACTAACTAGAAAACCCATGACTCTCTGTCTGAGAGTTTGACACACACACGTGGATCCAATTGGTCAGTGAATCCAAAACACCATCACCAGAATCCAATCAAGCAATCACCTCAGGTAAACAGTCTCCAGAACACATTCCACATGGGCACAAACACAGCAAGTGAGATAAGAATTGTTTTGATCATTTTTTTCTCTGCTTCTCTCACAGCTTCTCTCAGGAGAAATCTGAGAAAGCTAAATCTCTCTCTCTTCAGAGGGCATGTGAATACCACAAAGGGCAGCTTCACCTCTTCTAACATCTGCACCCCAGAGGGGAAATCTGGTGTTTTACAGTGTGTCAGTTTTTCTGCAACACCCCATAAGAAAGTGCAGTGTGAAAGGCAGGTGTGGTGCCCTGTGCAGCAGTGCACAGT
Organism: Onychostruthus taczanowskii; assembly: GCF_017590055.1. NCBI lineage: Eukaryota > Metazoa > Chordata > Aves > Passeriformes > Passeridae > Onychostruthus > Onychostruthus taczanowskii. Next base: position 3,536,369 of record NW_024498685.1, read on the forward strand.
GACTGTGAGGTTCTCAAGCTACTCTGAATTGAAAACACCAAGGTGCCCATGATTTTCTGTGACTAGTGCCCATTTATGCCTCTTCTTGCCTCCTAAATGTAAACAATATCAGACCTGGACTCTTTGGTGATATTTGTCTTTGTTTTAAAACTCTACTTCTTTAAACGTCTTCTTTGAAAAGTGCCCAGTTGTCAGGGGACTTTTGTTGTCAGTTGTCAGTTTCTCTGCACTGACTACGCCTGGGCTGGGCAGCACACACATGGATACCTTCAGATATACATATTTAATTGAGTGAATCCCACCTTTCACTTCTCTGTCTTTTCTCAGGCCTAAACACCAGCACCTACATTCTGTTGTAAGATCCTCCATCTGTATTTATCATGGACTAGTAAGGTAACTGCTGGATCTGGAAAATATTCAAGCTCCTTTCCCTGTTACCAGGAGCTCTGGTTTTGCCTCATTCCTGACTCTGTGGAGATGAGAAAAGATGGATAATCTTACAATATAAATAGCATCCAAGTTTTAGCCAAAGTCTTCATTAAAGAAGGAGGTGCTGCAGCATGACCCAAAGGTGGTCATTCCCTAGGGATTATCTCATAACAGAGGCAGTGGGACCTCCTCTGATGGCCATCTCTGGCTTTCTGGAGTGCCTGGGATAAACTATGGATTCAAGTTACTGTGCAGTACCAGCAAAGCTCTGGTCTCAGTCACAGTTGTGGTACCTTTAGGAGCTCACTCATCAGTGCAGATAGCCGTAAAACAATGATATTGGCATTTTAAATTATTCCACTGCCCTGGTGTGATCACCTCATATTGGTTTAAGTCCTGCTGCAATGCTCTTAGGTTTTCTGCCTCCCCAGGTTCAAAAAGCATACCCTGGTCTTATTAAAGGCTGGCATATCACCCTGCATTGTTATCTCTCCTTCATTTTGCCCTGTGCACCACCTTCACATGAATATTTCAAACAAGTCTCAAGTAATTTCGTCTACATTGCATTCCACATAGTTTAATAAAACAAGCTTCCTTCTGACTGCATCCATTTCATGGGCATGAAACTGAATTCCTTTGAATTCCTGACATGTGATACTAGTGGATTCCTAAGGATAATAGGTTCCAGTACTGATTACACATTTTTTTAACCAATCATATATTCAAGGACAGGGAAAATGATACAATTCAAATCTTACTCAAGAGATTATTTAAATTTCAGATCATTTAAGAAGCATTTAATGACATCTATGAAATGAATGATTGGTTCTATGCCTTAGTGACAATGCAGCTGTAAAAGCAGCCTGTACTGTATGGCAGAAGGCCGAATCTGCACCTGCAGCATGCACAAACATCCCTATGAGTCCATTTGTATGGAGCATCTCAGAGCACCAGAGCCCAAACCAACTAAGCAACTGCTAATTAGCAGTGTTTGGCAGGCTCACCAGCATGGCCAAAGGGGGAAAAAATAAAACCAAGAAAAAGAAAGGTATGAGGACCAATCTGACATTGTTAATGAAAATAGCATTGATTTCCTGAATGGGAAAAAAGGGAAAAGCACTGAGACAAGTCTCTATGGGAACTGTGCTGGGTCTGGTTTGGAAATAAACAAGTGGCTGTTACACTGCCAAAGCTTTATCTTTCTCCAGCACTGAATATAAACACCACCTTTGTAATGAATGGTCAGCCTAGAGATAAAAGGGAGACACTGGGAAGAACATGAAATTTAAAAAGATATTACTAAATCCTAGTCCAATAGAAATGGTAATAGGTTTTAAGAAAATTAGTTTATGGAGAATGTTAAGAGAAACTAAACACAGGAGCTAATAAACAATAATGCATATAATAAAAAGTAATGATGTTACTCTGATTAATGAGTGTCAGCATTCAGAAGAGAGGCTTTCAAACAGCTGTGTCCTTATGTGAGTCCTCTGTGAACTGCCTTTAAAGAATCTGCAAAGGTAAATAATTTTAATTTTTGTAAGCCTATTATCAGGTGGAGTTAAATGTGATATACAGGAAAGTGTAATTTCACCAGAAAAATTTTGGGCTCCAGAAAGCTGGAGGTTGAAAACCACTTGTGTAGAACATATGGAACCTGAAAGGAAAATGGAGTAAAACAGAAGATTTCAACAAGGAAATCAGGAAAAAGGGCTGTACGAAAATGGTTGGCAGGATGCTTTGTGTGTAACGAGCAGGGGTTAGAGACTCAAAAATGAATTTTACAAGAAAACTACAAAAAATTAAGTGTAAGAACATTTAGAAAATACAGTCAGCAATAACTAATAAGCAGCCAACTGATACTTGCATATAGAAAACTTATAGACTGCAGCAAAGAATGTGAATTATAACTGTTATACTGAATATGAAAGGGTGTTGCTTTCAGGGAGTGCTGCACATGGGTCTTGGTTCAGCTCCACAACTGCAAGCTGAGTCTTTTAACTGACAGCATTGCCCCCAGGCTTGAGATCCAGGACACTGCTCTTCCACTCTATGCAGAGACTCAGAACACAAATAAAAAATGGCTGAAAGGAGCACAGAAAGGATTATTATGCCTATTTGAACCACCATGCACTTTCCTGTGACACAAGGAAGACCTGCCTGCTAAGAATCCTTTGTCCAAACAACTTGTGAGCAATTTAGCCTAGATAGATCAGTATCACAGTGTTCCTTGCTGAACAGATGTAAACCTGGGAGGAGAAGGGAGAGCACAGTTTATCTCAGATATACAGCAGAAATACTCCAAAAACAGCATAGGTGGAGTGCTCCCTACAGGGCCTGCCTGCTGGCCACAGTCCCTGGCTCTCCCTGCTTTGCAATGGCCACTCCCTCCCTCTTCATCTTCTCTCAGTCCCCATCAGCCCAGCTACAGCCTGGGGGCTCTGCCCCGCTGACATCCCCCCGAGCAGTGATCTGAGTGCCTGGGGGCTGCCAAACTGCCCCCCCTGCTCCCCAGCACCCTGGAGCAGCTGTCACACTGCGGCCAAGCTGTCAGCAAGGACCCTCCTGAGGCAGGTACAGCACCTGTGGGATGACCAAGGGAGTTTTCTGCCTGGAACACCTGGTCCCTCCACAGAGCAGAGGCTTTTTGCTCCACCAGAGATGCCCAAAGGCTCTCATGGCTGCTTACACCCCCAGCAGCTGCTGTCCTCAATGCCAAAAGGCACAGGACAATGCCCTCTTTTCTTGGCAGCTCTGTTCTGGCACTTTTCAAACCCTCTGGTTTGTTGTGTTTTTTCCAGACTCTCACAAATCAATTTCTCAGTCATCTTTAGTGTGTTTCTGGGAAGTGAAATGAGGTTATACATTATTCCTCCAGCCTCCTTCTTCCTTTTATTATGTCAAGTCACCGCTAACAGCTTTGGAGTGGATGTGCAGAGCTGCTCAGTTCCTCAGCTTCCTCCTATCACCACAGCATGGGCAAAAACAGCTGCCAAAACCAGAATAATAGGTAGATCCTACATTTGAAATGGGATCTGACTGTAAAATAAGAACCAGACTGCAGGTGATGATCCCATTTTGACTAATTTTCTCCTCAGAAGTCATTAGTGTGGGAGAACAAATTTCTGTATGACAATGTGCTTGTCTTGAAATTGACAGCCTAGAATCTGCAGTGCACCTATTAAATATAGCTTCAAAAGGCACTTAGTTCTGCTAAAGCTAGCATTTGCCTTACATTCCTTATCATGCACCAATGACTAAAAACATTTACAGACAGTGATCACTGAGAGAGAAACTGAAATTTTTATGTGGAATCTAATTGTAATGCTGTGTTGATAATGTGAAGAAAATTTGATTCAGATACTATAAAAAGCATATGATTTAGTGATTTTTTTTTTCAGGAGCTCTAAGCTAATATTTCATCACTCAGCTTCTAAAAACACAGTACAATGAATGCAGAAGACACAACACAAAGAAAATTACATTACATTTCTATTAAGTGAGTGTGGCATTTGGGAAAGTTGCCCAATTTATGACACTATCCTATAAACTTGGATTTTGTTAGGTTTTTATCAAAGTACCTAATACAGAAGGGGTGGTGTGATTTCAAAGCACTAAAACAATGGCTTACAAGGAAGGCATCTGGATCAAAGCTACAATTATTTTCCTCAGCTAAGAGAGGAGTCAAAGTCCACTTAGGAGATTAAGATCTTGAACTGGGGATTGACTTCCGTGGGAATTTTCCCAATCATTTTTGGTACATCTTGGATTAAATGATTGTTCTATCACAAAGCAGGGTACCGCAAACTTAATTGCTTTAAAATCCTCTCTAGAACTTTTCTCAATAACTGCATTTATACTATAAATGGTTCTTCTTGTAATAATCACATTATTCAACCTACAGACATGGATTGCAATAGCTGAAACAGGTGCTACATAAAATTATTTAATGTGAATTCTGTATTGTGAAATCTAACCCTTTAAAGAAATTGAAACCCGTAAAACTTTCTAAGGGTATTTTTTTCATGGTTTGTTTTGCTGTAATATTTTGGCCTATTTTCATTTGCCTTATGCTTTCTGAGCCAGATCAAGATTGGCTAGTACTTTGTTTCAGATTTCCTTACAATCAAGAGCTTTGTTCTTACAAAACAAAACAAAACAAAACAACACAACGACAACAACAACAACACCACAACCAAAAAAAGAAAAGGAAAGAAAAGCAAAAAACACCTCCAACAGATTATTGAATGAACTTATGAACTTTTGAGGTCCAGGAGAGATGGACTCTATCTAAACCTGCAAATTAGAAAAACATGCAGCATTTCCAACCCTCACCTTACAGTCCTCAAAACATGACTGAATTCCTAGAGGTCTCCTGGAGGAAAACATGGTAAGATTTTTTGTGGATTAAACGTTTTTCTTTCTAAAGAAAGTCTCATCAATGCAGATATGTAGGAAGGTTCTGTTGTATTTTAACAATAGCTATCTGAATGTATCTGGCTGGGAAACATTAATACAGTGTAAGATGAGAGTAAACCAATCCTATAGTGCCAGAGCCTTTCCTGATTTGGGAGTGGGATAAAGTTAATTGGGAGTTTCTGTGAGGTTGTCTTGCTGGGCTTTTTTTATTCCTTCTCAATGTTGAGGAGCTTCTGAAGGCACAGCAGATGGAGCTTGGCATGGGGAGTATAAGAAGTGGGGATACAGCCACCTTTGGGTGCTGGGTGCTACCCTTGCCCACAGCAGCTCCTGGTACAAGCAGGGGGAAAGGCAAGAGGCATGCTGCTATTTGCCTACCTTTGTTTGCCCAACTGGGCAGCAGAGGATCAAGGGAGAATAGGAGAAACAGTCAAATTCTTGCCAGCAGTGCACAAAATTGAGAAGAGGAATAACAGATGGTAATTCCTTTGATGCAAGGAACCCATCTGCTACTGCTCCCCCTTATGAGCTCCTGGAGATACTGTGTGGAAAAGCTTCAGAAACAGGCTGTGAGAGGCAAATGTGAGTGTGGGTTGCATGGGAAAAGATGGAAGAGAGAGTAGCTCTACTTGTGGAAGGGGACATTACAAGAAGAGAGCTGTCCTTCTGCTCAGCTGTTGGTAAGTCCCAAAAAGCTGTGAAAAGCTGAAGCAACTCAGTTATATAGGACAACATGCAAAGCAGCTGCTCCCTGATCTCCCACATTGAAGACACGAGTGAAAGTAGCTTGTGAAAACCTGGCTGCAAGGGAAGTCCCCACGAAGCTCATGCAGTAGCTGTGGTGGCAGGCTGCACAGTCCTGCAGAGCAGCTCACTCCTGCTACTGACATCATCTCTGATCACCTCTCACTCTTGCCTGCCTTGATGAGCACAGGTAATATATCTTGATATTACATAACATTGATGCCTGACAACTACCATTTATTATTCCTTTTAAAATTAATAAGTTCATGAATCTTTCTGCTTTTCAGGCTGTCTGAGAACACAGGCAGCTGCTATCATCACATTTGTCTATGTGTGGGATATGAATGGAACAATGTCTGCAAGTATGGGGACGTCAACTTCCCTTTAAGAAAGATGGTCATCTGGAGCATTCAGTACAACCATAGAAAAATAAATGTGGACACCTGATTGCCTTCCTGCTTCTTCCTGACTGACGTGCTGTCAGCTGCAGATCACCCAAGGCTGTCACTGACAGGCAACTGAAGAAATAGGAAACACCTTCCATAAGAAGACTCACCACCATGGAGAAGACAGCAAAAGTGTCCGGCTAAAAGGAGAAAATCAAATAACCCTCCCCTCCTCCTTACTTTTCTTTAAAAGCAATCCCTCTCCTTAATATTGTAAGAAAATGGCAGCGCTACATTTTAAGGGATTTGACAACATACTGATAGATGCAGAGGGGAAACTTGATTTGCAAGCTTGTCACAGATTCTCACTGCAAGAGAGAGAGTCACGTCAGAGTAGAAACATGTTTTGAAAGTGAATGAGCAGGATGAGGGAATTGTTTTGAACATTGGAATGGTCAGGGCAGTCAAGTCTCTTGAATGACTTCTGTGGCCCATAGCTGGCATCCTCGGACAGCAGTCCACAGAAAGCTGGAACAGACATGGAACATACACTTTAGGGTTATCCAAAGACAAGGGCAAGCAGAATTTTTTTTTTCATTGTCTTTTACAAAAAGCAGTTGAGATGTGGTGTTAAGTAAATATAAAACAAGACTTAAACATCCACAGGCAAACATTTATTTATATACTTGTTTATAAATACTGAATTACAGGAGAATCATGACTTTGCTGTGATCGAGGGCTGAGTTACCAAGCATCATGGGCTGTGGTTGGTAGGATAATACAAATACAGTGAGGTGAGCCTTTTAATGGGTCATAGATCAAAAAGCCACTGAAGAACAATATCTGAAACTACTGGGAAGGTGGTATCGTGGGGAGATTTGCTGGCGGCCTATGTTGACATCCAGCCAGAAGTCGTACAGATTCCATTGCTCTGAAAACATCCAACATCTCTTGGAAGCAGATTTCTCCAGGTGGAACCATCACATGTTGGCACTGAGGTGCTGCGCATCACCCAACACAGAGACAGATTGGGCAGAGCAATTTCATGTTCCTCCAGCACTGCCTGTGCCAGCTTGTGGCTGCAGTTCTCTTCCCAGAGAGCATTTTTCCTGGGGAAGGCAGTGAGAACCTCAGAGAAGAAGAAAAAACAATTCTTATCTCTATTCACTGCTCCCGTTTTTGCACATGTGGAATGTATTATGGAGATTGTTTACCCAAAGTGATTTGGTTATTGGACACGGGTGAAAGTTGTTTTGAGTGATTAGACAATCACTCAAAGCTGTGGCTGGCTGTCTCAAACAGTCATGGGTTTTCTTTAGTGTAGTATCTCTTTAGTATAGTTATAATACAGTATTAATGTAATATAGTGTAGTTTAATAAAGCAGGTGTTCAGCATTTTGAATCATGGAGTCAGAGCACATAATTCCCTACACTGGGGTCACCCAGCATCGATACCAGCTCACTGTCCATGGTGAAAAGCCCGGATAATTCTCATGTGTGAGCCCTGTTTGTGCAGTTTTTCCCTGTGCAACCTGGCCCTTGCTTGGGGAACTGAGCAGGCTGAGCTTGACAGTATCACGTTGGTGTTTCTCTTCCAACTGTGGTAGATGGGAACTAGAAAAACAGGGCAGTGGGGTGAAAGAGGGATGGAAGGAGGTCTTTGTATGACTATAAGAAAAAACCCAAAATCAGAGTATGGGAAATGTGTGAGGCTTCAGTGACTGGCTAAGAATTGTCAGTGGATCAGAGACAGAACCGAGGGTGAAGGGAATTGTCCTCAGAGATGGCAATCTGCCATCTGATCCTTGTCAGTAATGTCTGGGGATATGACCACACAGTGAAACAGGTCCTCCCTTCCTGTCCCTTCGGAAAACACACCAACAGTACCTTGCTGCCGCCATACTCATGGGAAATGGATGTCAGGAAAGGAGCTGCTAGGGATGACAAGCCAGCTGCCTGCTCCCCTGTGCAGCTCTCTCTTCAGTCTGGGTCTGTGTGTGCTCCAGATTCTGCTGTCTTGTCTTAAACAAAAATATCAGAAGAAAACTTTCGTGGATGACTAAGCACTAAAAAATGAAGTAAAAGACTTATTATAGCCAGCCTGATAGATGAAATTATGTTGAAAAATGAGATTATATACGGGAAAGCTGTTGGCAGCCTAGAGGGAAAAGAAACCTCACTATTAAGCAAAGTTTCTTCTCAGTTATTGCTATTAATAAGCTGTAGTTGTAATGATTGGATACAATAAATGTAGGTAGAGGTTATATTAGCTGCTCTGAGACTCGTTATTTTCCTTCTAATCAGTGATGTGCTTAAAGAGAAAAGCAAAATGTGTTACAGGTGCCCAAAATTTGCTGGTGGATTACTTCCCTGACCCTATTCAGTGCACAGCATCACAGCTGCCAGGCTGGTTCAGGGAGCTGGGAGAATGGGAATGCTGGGACACTGGGATCAGGCAGTGCCCGTGGCACAGCTCCCCAGACACCCTCCCACCTAAACTGACAGGCTGTCCCAATTCTGGATTAGTTTGAGCATGGCTAAACCTCTTCCTCTGACTGCAGTTAACCTCTACATGAATAAATGCTTCAATCTTTGGAGCGTGAGGTACTGACTGTCAGTGCAAATTTTAAAAAACCCTTCAAAGATAAAGGTCTCTGCAGTCTTTTGTTTCATTTTCTGCACATCACGCAGATCTGATGTTTTCAGTGAATGCCTCTGAATTAATGGTGTTTATTCCTTGAGTTAGGAATGAGATCTGGAATAAATGAGTATGTCTCTAAACAATCCTTCATGCTGAATGTTGCAGACCTGCCAATATTTGTGGAAAATCACATTTACCTGCTCCGCAAACTATTTCATCATCTTAAGCACTAACACAGCTCCACGCTGACATGCAGGCACAGCAGAGCTGTGCAGTGCCCACGGCGTTTGGTCTCTCAAATGGCCAGGGCAGGTTTCTGTGGTACATTCCAGATGTGTTCCTGCACTTCCCACTGCATCACTTGCAGACATTTCTGAACAGCAGGGAGCAGCAGACAGGGGAAGCTCATGCCTACTGCAAGAATTATTTGCGATAGGCATGGATGTTCTACATTTCTGCTCTCTGCTCTTCCTCACAGGTTCATATGTCAGTAGCTCCCAAGAAGCTTCAATTGGTTCCCTGGGAGTCAAAAAAATCTGTTTTGGTCTTTTGAGTAGCTTTCTTTTTCTTAAATCCATCTTCAACACTATGTAGCAGTCTGTTCTGCATATTCCTCTTCTTTTTACCCTCTCTCCATTCCCCTTTATATTCTCTGCTTTCCTCAGGTTTCTCCTGCCACCCTACCACTGATACTATGAAGGTGTACAACAAAAGCTACACTACTTTACAAGATTTAATTTCATATTAATACTGCATAGAAGACAAGAAGTCCTGCAAAGCCATTAATAAAGTGAAATTTCACAGCATATCTATATATAAACTCTAAATAATACTGTCATTGCTGCTGGGTTCAGCTGCCATGTGCTGACAGAGCTGATAAAATACACGTGATGTATCTCCATCCTTAAAAACACATATAAAAGAGCTATATACCAATGAGACCAATTTTTGTTCACTCTGTATAATGAAATGTGCCAAAGCCAGCATTGTGAACAAATCGATCCCATGTCTCAGCTTTTCTAGTTGCAGCATCAGAGTTCTCAGACAGACCTCCCACTCCCAGCAGTTATTCTGCCATTCCTTGCAGCTGTCTTTAAAGCCTGGTCTTGAAAATTTTGCTCATGGAGACTCCACAAGTAGATCAGGGAACATACCTGTATCCTCTGCCTCCAGTTTATAACTGAAGGAAATGGTTTGCCTGAAAATCTGGAAGGCAAAGTATGTTGGGGAAAAAAAGAATTCCTATGTTTATTTTTGTTTCTTTCACTCTAGGGTGCTGAACAACTGGAAGGAAACAGAAAGGCAGAAGAAAAAAAACCTTCAAAGAGATGTAGCATGTAAACCTCTGTCATTTCTGGGGTTGGGGTTTTTTCATCCAAGAGGGCTAATGCTTCAGAGCAACAGCATTTAACTTGTTAGCCAGGAGTTACAGAAAGATCTGGCAGGAGTGCCCAGCTAACAAAGCAGCAAGAGAAAAGCAGCACAGATGAATGCAGAGCAGTGCACACGGTGAAGTGACCTTAATTCTACGTTCTCAACAGCTTTTGTCACCAGGCATTCTCCTACGTCACTGCAGACAGCATTTGCAGGATGAAGCTTTCTATCCCCTGAGCAGCAAAAAGAGCAGCAAGGGAATATAAACTGTCTTTTGGTACTCCATAAGGCTATGGCGTAGCCAGTTTTCAGAGAGGCTCTGGCCACTGCAAAAATGAGATTTTCCAACTAGAAAGGATACAGACAAGGGGAGGCAGATTGTTTCCTATTTCTGACTCATCTCTGCTATAGAAGAAAGCAAAAAGATTTGTTTTCCTCATTTTGAAAAAAGAGATTAACTGAGGACATGATAGAGGTCTAGAAAAACATAACTGACATGGAGCAGGAGGCAAGGGAATGATTAGTCTTTATTTTTCATGAGACTAGAACCACGGGGCACTCAATGAAACCATCAAGCAGCAGGGCAAAGACAAATGAAAAAAAAATACTACTGGCACATGTAGTGCCAAATGTATTGCAGGACATAACATCCTGTTATTTTATAAAATCCTAATTTGTTTGGATGCCCAAAGTATAAATAAATTCTGAAAGCAATTAGATGGCTTCCTAGAGGAAAGGTCTGTTAAGGAGAGTTAGACAACATTACGTAGATACAATTTCTAGATGAGAAAGTTTTTAAACTAAAACTTGTTGGAAATTGGAGAAGTATCATGGAAAAAAATATGAATCCAAGATTGGTTTTATGACTTTTTCTTTACTACCAGTGTTGGAGTAGAAAGACAACAGATCAGATGGGGTATATGTATATAGTACAGCTGTTTGTCTTCTATTTCATCAGAATGACTATTTACAAAAGCTATATACAGTAAGAAATGGGAAATTATATTAGAGTAATTAGTACTGATTGTTTCTATGACAACATCAAACACACAAAAACAACACTACTTCTCCTGTAAAGAAAATCTGTGTATCTTGAATCATAAAGTTCAAAGTTTTGAAGTTGGAGGAGTGGAGACATGAGAACAATAGAAATTTATACAAGTGAGGGGGAAAATGGAGAACACAATGAAGTAGCCCTCCTGTGAGGTTGATATCTGATCTCCAGTAAAATTGTGAGCTTTTCTGTTGTTTCATGTGCATTGTTTTCATGTGCAGGATTAAATTTTGCAAGAAGTCCACAGAGCAAAATGATGACATTTTCATATCTGTCATTTTTCTCCCTCATCAGGAGTAGGAGGAAAAATTAGACTTTTTTTCCAAAAGCCGATTGAACTCAGAATTTGGTAGTCAATCATATAAACTCAGGAAATGCAGAGAAATAAGAAGAATAAAGAATGGAGCACTCGTGTACAACCAGTTGTTTTTCTTCACATTGTTTCTAAAGGTGATGCCAAGGAATTTAAGACAGGCTTAAATCAAAGTGTTGCCTTAAGCATCAGCATTTAATTTCCTTCCAGCTCACATCCAAGCCAGTGCCAAAGATAGATTAGGAATTTGATCAACGAGAGACCTGATTTCCATTTTGATAAGGAACTATAATTACTAGAACCATCTTGACAGATAGATCCTGTAAGAAATTAGTATTGCTGGAAGAGAAATTGCTTTCTTCAGCTACGATAATGAACTGGTTTTACTGGCTATAGAGGCACTGGTTACCTCAGTGCCTCTTTAACAGATTTTGAGAAAAGACTCCAAATTATACATGCCCAGGAAAGATGATAATGTTCATCTCCAATCACAGGACAACTAGATTATTTCAACCTAAAAATTATTGCAGATTATTCAGGTACATACTAGAGATTCTTTATACCCCCACTGAGTCTTGCAACTTTAGAATGTTGTTGTTTAAAGGTGATTATTTGTAATTTTTGGTATTACACATCTTACTGAAATTTAAATCACATTACCAGATATGAAGATCTAAGTAGTGTCTCAATAAAATGCAACATCAAATTAATTGGCCCAGATACAAAGGACAGTTTTGCTTCCATTTCATGTCTGTATATATTTAAATCTTTTCAGAGTCTAAAACTTAGGCATAGGGGTAGATATTTTATTTGGGTTTCTTTCAGCATATTTCAACTGAAATGTTTCAGACTTTTTTCTTGGGGAGATGGGTCATGTTGCATTGTTATCAGACATTGCTCATAACAGAAGAGCAAGAGGAATAGCTTTTATTTTCCAGCAGAAATTTCCATATGGGTCAGCCTTTTTGATCTTGTAATATTTTGCAGCACTGGAGAACAAACTCAGACAAATTATCATCAACACATGGAAGCTGGAGATAGATGACTGGAAGTTTTTTGGCCCCATTTTTTCTCTTATTCAGCCCAAACTACTTTATTTTTAGATTATGCTACTTTGTACCCCTTCCATAAATACTCCACTCTTCCCTTTGATAGCAAGTTCATAATTAATTTATATTAACACATTTAAATCCAGAACAGGCACTCATATAATGATTGGCAGATTTTAATAATTCTTTGCCATCTCCTGTCTCTTCCTCCATTGATCATCTACCCCACTATTTCTTACCAGAATTAATAAACTTTAATCCAATTGGTAAAGATAAGCTTCATGTGCAAAAGTTACAGTGCTGAGCCCAAACTTCCTTTTTCTTGTATCTTGTGCTAACAGCTCATGAGTCCTGTGTCCTTCAGATCCAGTGCTCTCAGCTCCTAAGCGAAATAAATGCTCTGTAGCCACCAACTTGATGTATTTCACTTGCCTGACCTAGAAAGCAACTCCTGGCTCATCCATATCCTGCCTGCAGTTTCTGCACAGCCCAAGGGTGCTCCAGGCTGTGAACACAGGCTGGGTCCAGTTTTCTTGTTCAGGAGGGATGTGATAGAACAAGTTGCTCACAGAGCCTTCAGAGGAGTGTCTAAACAGCAGATTTACTCTAAAAACTGATCAGGAAATTATAGAAAGCTAAGGCTTGCTAACAGCAAGGCCTGCAAGCCATTCCTCTCCCCAGCATTTTTCCACATTCCGCCCCTCCAGTCCTCAACTTCTGGGCAGGCAGCTTCAGCTTTGTTCCACCCAGTTCCAGGCCAGATCTCCACCTTCTCACTCTCTCCAGGAACTGGTCATCAAACAACTCCTTTTTTTAAAAAAACTACCTTCTTCTACCAGATGGCTTTCCTTGAGGATTTCCATGCCTTGCCAGGTAATGCAAGGCTTGTTACCTGCTCCTCAGATAGGAGACAAAGTTATTCACATTTAACTAGATCTTTGTTTATTTTCTCCATATTAAATACTAAAGCACCACCCAAAGATCCAAGGTTCCAGTCAAAAGTAATTTATTACAACCCTTTCTGCTTTTGCAGGTATGTATTTTTCATCAAGCACCATCAAAGTGATAATTAATGCATTGCTGCCTATTTTTTGGCCCATCAGAGCAGCACAGTTACTACATGCTAGTTTCCAAACCCAGATGCATCACTTTGTCATACCTACTTTGATTTTTCCTGCTCACATGAAGAAGTCACTTTTGATAACTGGGTCAACAGGAGGACAACGTTTAATTACAGTTCAGAGTAGTCTTGATCGTGTGTTTCCTTCTTTTTGATGAAACCCAAATAAGATCAAAGACTACAGGTCTGCTTTTCTGCCATATGGACCCTGCACTGAAAATTGATTAAAAGTCTTTTTGGCATTAAACAGTTGGCTCCTTTCCGAATGTAAAAACAACTTTTGCAGAATCAAAATTTTCCACTAAGAAAACTTTCTGTTTACAATTAGAACAATTGAAATATTATCTTCATTGTACTCAATGAAGAATATACTGAAGTTCAACTTCTTCCAAGTTACCCAAAATGTTTCATTCTGAAGGACTTCTACAATTAACTGCAAATGCCACTTGCAGCATCTTGTATGATAAAAATTAGAGTGTTGATCTCCATTCTTTCTTAATGTCTTGGCATCCATGACACAATTCATGCATTCTTTATTTTAAAAAACATGAATGTTCCATTGTGGGAGCCACAGGATTTTCACAGTGTTATGGTAAATGTGTCTGACCAGAAAATTCTGCTTTATAGTGAGCATCAGGTGATTCAAAAGCAACATCCAAGATGCAATGCACAGTGTTGGAAAAGTTTAATGTGACAAGTCACTCTAAAATATTTTTAAAATTAAGACTTATTTTTCAGATAATATTACTTCGTACTGTGAAGTTATTAATATGATTATTGCACAGTGCAGCAGTGTTCACTGGTTATAGAATCAAGTTCTGTTAGCAGTCACAACAAATTGACTCCAAGTGGGGCTGCACTACCTCATTTAAAACGACAATTTGGTCTGTGTTACCATAGATTCAGAAGAAGTTAGAGCAAACTGTGTTTCCCTTGCTCAATGTCAAGCTGCTTTGTTTTCACACAAATTTTTAGCACTTCCAGAAAAAAATCTTGAAGGGAAAACACTTCATATTTGTATTTTTAAAAGTGCCTAAAACTTGTATAAAGATCTGATGTATATTTAATATGAATATTTTTCTCTGAGAAGAAGATGCAAAATGAGATATTTCTTTCAAAATCAGGATTTTTCCTGGTTACTTATTTAACTCTTTGTTCTGCTGGCCAATTACAAATTGTTTTGGCAGCATCACACAGTCAAGTATTTGTAAGTTTATACTGCATCACAGTGCAAGGAGTTTTTTTGTGCAAGTACCCAAATTAAGCACTTGCACATTCAGGAAGTACTTACCATGGTAATTCTTAATCCATAAGTACCAAGAGATTTTACATCATGGAATTTTCTTCTGTTAAAGGGTCAGATTCTGTCCCTGCCTACAAACCACTGAGGTATGTGTGGTAACAAGATTGCCCCTGCTGAGCTTCTGTGACTGGTGCACTGAAAAATAAAAGCAGATAAATTTGATTATCAAAGTGATGAGATGTTTGTCTGATCCCTGGACAGGTGAGCTTTTGCCCTTGAGTTTAGGAACAGGCTACCCAAGAAAGTGGCTGGATCACCAGCCCTGGAGATATTTAAAAGTCATACAGATGTGACACCTGGGGACACGGTTTTGTGGTGGGCTGGCAGTGCTAGGTTAATCATTGGAGTCCATGATCTTAAAGGTCTTTTCCAACCTAAATGATGCCATGATTCTGTGACTTCAGGTCTCTGATGTACAAATCACGCCCCGCTCTGTGCCCAGCACAATTTTAAATGTCTTGCTTGTGGCATCCCTCGATTTCTGCTTCACCAAGGTAGACTATGCTAGCTGAGAGAAGACAAACGTTTTTCCTGAAGTATCCACCATAACCTCGTCCTCTCCAACGATGACTTTCATCATCACTTCAACTGTGATATCTTTAAAGTGTCTTCTGCTGCTACATAGTTTTATGCGACAGGCAAAGAGTCTCACATGCATCGCTGGCAGCATCAGCAAGGGCTGTCCTGGGGCCTGACACCTTCCCTGTGCACTCCACTGACAACATGAATGTATTTACAGCATAGGCATTTGCAGACATCTCCCTGGAAAATTAGGAAAAGAGAGCCAGCCATGTGACAAACCCATCAGAGAAGCTCCCCCAGTCCCAGGCTGTCCATCATCCCTTCCAGAAGGAAGCAGTGCCACTCCAGAAGATTGTTTTCGGCTTTGTTGGGCTGGCGTCAGAAGCTCCCCGCCCTTCTGAGTTTAAGGGTTGCAGAAGCAAAGCCCAAACATTTGACAATTTATAAAAACAAGGTTACTTTGTTTTCCATCCTAATTTTTCATTGCCTCGGCTGCTCTGCTGGCAGGAACTTTCATGAAGATACGGTCTGATAAACTGACTTTGAACACTGAATCAATTGTGCGATTTAAAGTAAGAGCCCAAACTCAGCCAGCAAGTCATAAAGCAAAAAATTCATTAGAAAAGGAGCTGCACTAAGCCACTCTAATAAGGGGCATCCTAATAGTTTTATGTTCAAAGCAGCCTTTAATGATAAATAATACTGTGTTTGAGAAGTAAAGAGACTGAAATAATTGTTTATGAAATTGGAATATATGGTTAATTTAGAAGAAAAGAAAGATTCACAGACATGCTGATTTTTAATTCCTTTTCCACAGAGCTGCCTGATACACAGGCCATGAAAGACTGGTTGTTATTAAGTGAGATCACTTATGGCACTTCTTTTCCACTTTCTAGCCACAGAAAAGGCAGTAAGGAAAATTAGAGTGACAAATCTTCCCCTAGATGGAAAGAAAAAGCAGAGCAAAAGAAAATCCATCTGTTCTCACTTGGGGAATTTCATGTTATCCCATATAAGGCCAAGTTTATGCAGCATGCGTATCAAAAATTCTAAAACCCTGGGTGTTATAAAATCACCAGGACAACTGCCAAATGCCAGTTTCAAGGCATCTGTAAGAGGCTAAGACAAAATTCAGGGGAATTTGGGATTCCAGTGCATGGTAAACTGCACTAGAATAAATGGCACAACAGATTAATATGTCATGTCTCTCAAATGAAGGCATCTTTTTTAATAGGGGAGAGACCCAGCAGAAGGGAAGGGCTGATCAGCTGAGCCTCACTGCTGGCGATGGGATGGTTTAGTGCCCTCTGACCAGTGTGTGCCCCCCACAACATTCCTGCCCTGGTTAGGCCACCACATGAAGACCAGGAGACTCAGCCCCACCCAACCTGACCTTGAATGTTGCCAAGTATGGGGCATTCACCTACCACCTCTTTGGGGAGCCTATGCAAGTGTCTCACCACCCTTATCTTTTCTTTTTATCTTATCTGAATCTACCCTTTCCTATTTTAAGACCATTGCCCCTTGTCCTGTCACAACAAGCTCTGCTAAAAAGCCTGTCCCCTCCATGCCTGGTTGCAAGGCACAGCAGAGAGATGGCAGGTGTCCCTCCATCCTTCAGACCACTTCCCATTACCACTCCCTAAATCCAAGTCCCCAGACCTCTAGGCTTTGGAAAAAACAGCCAGTGCCAGAGAAATGATGATCAACTCTTTCATGTCAGTGTTATAGTACTGACCAAGACAACCTTCTCTCCGCTGACAGGGGTGAAGCCCCTGGCTGGGAGCAGAGGCACACTGCAAACTTTGGGTTTCTAGCAGTGAGACAATGGCACCAGGCCCTTAAAGAACAGACAGATGTTGTTGTAGTGCTGAATGCAGTCTCCACACTGTCATCTAGTGGATTTAGTGGTGATAGCCAGAGCTCAGTTTAATACTACACTGTAATTTCACTGAACGTAACTGCAGCCTATTTTTTTTTTTCTGTACACGTTCTGCCTTTTCTCACCCAGTTCTCCTGGGATTTCTCTTTTCTGAATCCTCCTTTTACAATAATTTTATTCTCATAATTTTAAACCTTTAATACAACAATGCCTTTTTCTTTGGGTTACTGCAATTCCCAGGCAGGCTATTTCCCCACTGCAGTGACTGAAGAGTGTATTTCCCTTTCCTTTAGGAGACTCTATCTTTTCCTTAAATTAGGGTAGAAATAAGTTTCTTGTGTGGTCAGGGCAGCATAAATGCCCTTAGAGATTTATTATGAGTGATGTAAGTGCCCTCTGATACCCCTCCAGGCTCCAAAGACAGCTCTGCGGGCTGAACACACTGGGTGTCTGTGGGTAAACAGTGCCTCTGCCTCTCCAGGCTCCAGCCCCACAGCTTGCAGGCTCCTGCTATGAAAAACTGCCAGATAAATTCAAGTACTACAAACACAAGGAAAACAAAATTATGCCAGTTATGTTTGCCTAAACCTAACAATTATGGAACTATAATAAACCTAGCAGTGTGTGGGTATGATAAATATTAGCAAAGTGGAGTATGACAAGCACCCCAAAATCCTGAGCTCTCCCAGCTCAAGAGGGTGTGCAAGATGCAGCTGTTGGGTACAAGCTCATGAGGGGTGTCCTACCTCATGTGTCAAGAGGAGGTGTTTGTCTTTGTAGCTGTGGATTCCCAGACAGTGGGATTCTCAATGCTAATCCTATTTTGCTAAGCCTACCTATTGATATTTGATTTTTCCTTTCATCCTCTAGGTTGTAGTGACCTGTGACCTTCTGTACTTGCTCATTTATGGAGCCAGATTGCTCCTCATTCCTGGGGAGTCAGCTCTGAGCCTGTCCCAGAGGCAGCCCAACATTCCATCCACATCCCACAGCTGCCTTCCTGAGGAGTCAGCTCCCTAGGGTCACCCAGAGACAACTGACCTCTTCTCTCTCGCTCTGCAGCTGGTTCAAGCACTGGGATTTTGCAACATCAACCCTATGGTCTCACCAGATGTGAAATCAGCAATTAGCTAAATATATTATCTCCGGCTCAGCAATTCTCTCACTGTTTTGCAGGTATAGTAAGTCTGTGATTTGGCCAGTTTCTGTCTTACAGAAGAAATGCTAAATATGTTTGTGCTGCTTTGGCAATTTTGTCACTGGCCCATCTCAGCTTAGTGGCCCCTTTTCTGTGACCCTCCACTGCCTGCAGCTTCTCTTACAAAAACTGAGAGAAGGGGAAAGGATTTGTCAGAAATTGTAAACAAAGGGTATGAGGCCACTGATGTGCAGCAGAAAGGAGAAATGCAACTTTAAACATTCAGTGTAACAGTTTACAAACCACGCTCCAGAACAGCTTTTCTTCTCTGCATCTGTGCTTCTGCATTCAGAGGCTCTATCAAAACCCTATTGGATGAGTGCAGAGGCTATTTTTAATAACAAATTTCAGTTTAATAATTACTTTAATGAGCCTCTGGGAAAAAAAAAAGGAGAGTTATCTTCCACAGGCCACAGTACTGATCTATCAGGGAAAGAAACCCATTGCCACATTCATGGCTGATTCCTAAATAAAAGCTGGGAGTGCCGGAATCAGTCAACTCCTCTACAGAAACCTGGATTGGCTCCTTCAGCAATTAATTTTCAAGAATTGAGATTGACTCAGATGATGATAAGCAAATGAAGCAGGACATGACACAAAAAGGACAAAGAATTAGGAGCTAACAACTGCTGGAAATCAAGTCTGTGTTAGACCTTGCTAACAGGTGGCCACTCTCTGGGAGATGACAGCTAATCCACCCTGTCACCAAGCTTTTAACAGAAACCTGTCCCTGTTGAAAGGGCCACTGAAGTAACAGAAGCCAGGACAGGAGAACAGTTATTTCAGAACAGAATTCCCCTTCTGTATCTTATCATGAATACATAGACTAAGTCTCCCAAGTAAGGCAAGTAGATATACTTATTTTGGTACTGGTGCTTAAGCTAATTTTTGGGGGGAAGCAATGTGACACCCTGTTTTGCATTCACCACTGAGAGCTCTTCAAATAGGTTTGAGTTGTTTTACCCCCACTCCAGGCAGAGCATCCTGCTACAGGATGAGACTTGCCTCAGGGAATTTTTAAGTTAATTAATTTCCAATTATTAAAAACATTTGAGTAGTGATTTGTATTTTTCTTTTGAAAAAAAAAAAAAAAAAAAAACTATGCACAGGTAACCCTTTTCCTTCCTCCATTCCAGGCCCAGCTTCTCTCCATCACCCCAGGCACCTCTCCTGCAGGGTGCAATACACTCAGTTCTTTCATTGAGGCAATGGACAGAGCAGGGCTACGAAAAGACAACAGGGATTTCTGCTGGCATCCCAGGAAGACCTCTGACCAGCTCCACAAAGAAAACAGCACTTGCAGGTATAGATAGCATCCATGTCTAGCTCTCATTAACTATGCATTTGACCCTTCTCCTGTTCCCAGCACACAGAACAATGGAGTGAGTGAGGTTCTCATCAAAACACTGCGGAACAGCTCTCTGCAGTTTCTTATCTCCCTTGCCACAAAGCCTCCCAGGAGTACAGAACAGCTGAAAGCCCCTTGCACTAACCCAGAAGAGTGCCTCCCTCCCAGGCAGCAGTGGGGCTTCTCATCTTACTGCACTTTCTAACCCCTGAGAGACTTTATGCTGTGTGTGCAAACTTATTATCATAGCACTAAATGAGTATAAGTCCACAAAACCAGTGAAGTTCACAGAACCATTAAATCCTAAGAACTTACAGTGTGTATTGAATAGTCACCTCCAAATATTAAACGTCAATTTCATCCTGTGCTCTCTTTCCCACACTCTATAAAAACTTTATTTTTGTCATAATGTTAAAATTTAAGGTTTAGGGACTCATGCATCTTGTCTGTAGCTGTTTACGGTCTTATCAGGGGAGAAATTTGCACTGGATGTACTTGCACATGAACAGGTTCAACCATAGTTAGCTGCATGAGATGAAGAGCAGAAATGCCGAGAAGCAGCATCGGGCTTCCCTATGAAAAGTTTTTCCTGTTGGCTCCCGTGACTGCCCATTTATCTTGTAGTTGCTGGAGATGCCCACAGGTGAAACAGGCAGTGTTACAGACAGTTGTATCTGCTCTGTATCTGTCTGTCAAGTCAGCATGACCAGGATAAGGTCTGGTGTTTACATGTGACATTTGTGCACATATCCACAGTGCACATCCTGTGGAGCAGATGGTCTCCAGGCTTTTCTCTGCAGGTACTCCTTGCAGCCCTGCCACTGCTCCTTACAGATGTTTTCCTTCCAGCAACTGTCTGAATGGATAGTGGCCAACTTATGAGCCACAGCAATTTACCAGAGATTCCAATATCAGCAAAAAGTCTATCCCAAAGATCCCAGCCATACCAAATCAGAGCAGGCACAAGTCACAATGTCACTCTGTCACAATGTAAATATTGTCCCAGAGCCAAGATGCACTTCTTATATAAGGGAGGAAGGAGACACAGCTGCATCCACTGGGACTCAAAACTGGCATTCTTGCTTATTGGATGCACAAGATCAGTGAGACGACTTCTCCAAATATTTAGAACATAAACATCATGGGTCAATGGATCAAATAATTTCCTATTGAAAAGCATTCACTCCAGCATTTATGTCAGCTTCATGTGTCATTGTGCAGAACAAAACTCAGATTAAATTCCTGACAGGAACTCTGTTTTGTTTGTACTGGGTACACTTAAGGCTGCAATAAATCTTCCTTCACGCAGGCAGTATAATACAGGTAACTAAACTCTCAAGAAAATAAAAAACCTTTTCAGAGTTGACAACAGTACCACAAAATCCTCCAGTGGCAACATTCCCCACAGACAAATAGTTTGGCATCCAGAGAGAGAAACAAACTAATAAACTTGCAACTACTTCCTTTTAACAAGGAAGATCCATCATTTATTTTAAAGCTGCATTTCATCTGCAGGAGTATCTTCAGTTCCTATTTAACTAACTGCAGTAAGCACAACTTCATATTTTTAGGAAAAAAGAGACAAGGGGTAGTCCTCAAAAGTTTATTTCAAGTATAAAAACTGTTCAGTAAAGTATCTACAGCTTTTTTGTTCAGCATAAAGGTTTAATAAGATAGAAAGAATCAAGTACCAAATCTCTGTAAAAATACGATTTGATCTTAAATTTTGAGTAACAGTGAAAAGGCACTTAAACAAAAGATAGCCAATGACAAATACAACTGCTATGTCACAGTGAATGTGTAAGCAAACATAATCTAACACTTTATAAACAAAGAAATTAATCACAGTCTAGCTGAACTCAGCAACATAATCCAGACAAGAGTGAATTGGAACTCCCTGCACTTCAACAATAGAAGTGGCAAAGAAAGAGAACAAGAAAAGCAAGAGAAGCCTCCAGTAAATTAACACTCTGCAGCACTGTGTTCAAACTATGAACTCAAAGTTCTGTTCATACAAGCTCCACAAAAAGAAATTCAACAAAACTGGGTAGCAGCATGAATACTTCATAAATGCCCCTGATCTGTGCTTGCATTGAGGGGTTTATATTTCTATTCCCAGTTTAGAAAAAAAAAGTTTCTACAGAAACAGAAGCAAAATCATCAGACTACCCTAAGTGGGAAACAGAAGTGTAATGCCAGGGAATCCACTGCAGTCCCTTTGCAGCAGAAATATTTTTCCACTGCCAGCAATGGAAAGTATAATAAGTAGAAGTGTTTGAGAATCAGGAAAGAAAACAGGCTATGCCAGTTTAAATGAGTTTGTTATTTTTGGTCAAGATTCAAGGAGCTATTCTGTCTTAAAAAAAAAACCAAAAAACCAAAAACCAAAAACAAAAAAAAAAAAAAGCCAAAAAAACCCAATACGTTTAAACAGCATTTACAGCACCAAAGAATATATGGACAATAAATACAGAATAAGATGGTAATTATTCACAAATATGAGGAAATGGTGAAGGAAATTTTCAACACCCACCAGAAAACTCTGGGCTTTTTACAATTATTCAGCAACATGAAGTAAACAGAAAAAAAAATTATTTTAGTGTTGGCATTTTTTTCTTAGTGATAGTGAGACCTTTGATACAGGAGTCCTATCAAGATTTTTGCATCTTTTTTTCCAGATACATTTTCCTGTAGGTCTGAAACATCTCTTTTGAGTCTTTGACAGGAATGTGAAGAGTCTCTCCATGTCCTTCCAGGATCTGTATAGCTGTATCAAGGGGAATACTGTCCTCAGCTGCAAGACAGACAAGCACATTAAAGCAAGAGTCTCAAAGGACTCCACTCCTTATACACATGGTACCTAAGACCTTCCAGTGTCAAAAAGGATGCCACAAACTTCCTTCCTAAAGCACCAGGCACTTCAGATGTAAAACAATCTCCAATGCATCTTTAAGCACAAAATGGCTATTTGGGTGTCTTCAAAGGAGTGATTTCTGGAGAGTATTAAGAAAGGTATGACAGGAAACATGCATTTGTGAAAGCAAGAGAAGAAGCAAGAGGAAGGGCCAAAATGATGGCAGATACCAAAGCCCAAGGACACAGGCAACAGCAACAAAAGATGCAAAGGTTGCAAACTATGTTACTTGCAACACCACAACACAAGTACCACATGCAAGCCCTCTGTTCTAAAGTGAAGAAGCAGACAGCAACAAGGCTACAAAATGCATTCTGTTTCCAGTTAGACCACAAGAAAAACAAAATGAGAGAGAGAGAGGTACCTAAAGCAAAGAAACAAGGACAGCAGGGAGCAACCTCACCCAAGATTTACAAAGGATGGAACAAACAAGATCCTGAGATGAAAGTTGCCACTGTTGTGACAGTTGATTCCTAGAAGGTATAAAAGACCATCCAAAAAGCAATTTGCCATTCAAGAGAAATGAGGAAGATGTAAGAGTGGCCCCACTTTTCCTCTGGGTGTCATACAGATTATCTTGTCCAAACTACTGGGACACATAAGTCCTGGAACTTGTGAGCACAGGTGGTATGTGTGAACAGCAACAATGTACTGTGAAAGCCAGATTGATTTTAAAAATCACTTTCTGGTTTTGCACTAGATTCTGCTACATGACCTTCTATATTTTAAAGCATGAAAGAGTCTTTATATACAATTGAAAACTGTATTTAAATGTTACTAGTGCTACATCCAAGTTAATGGCACAGGAAAATTTCAACATTTCCAACAACATATTCATAAAGCAATAAAAAGCTATACAAATCTTTGAGACTTGTAAGTCTATTCTATGGTATCCATTTAATCAGGAGAATGAGTAAATAATAATTTTAAATGCTTTATTAAGGTTTACTACTGTAAAGGAACATTTAAAACCACGCAAAGAGGATTTAACTTGTATTTCAAATGGGACATTCACAAGTCACTTCACCTGTAGAGATCTCTTCCAGTTTCTTTTGCTTCACTGGTTCACATTTTAACCAATCTTCTTTTTTACTCTTGACACCTAAAAATAAATTTTCAAAAAATGTTTCTGAGGTTCCTTTATCACAAGTTTTGTCCTCTATTCAGCATTAAATTCTAATACATATATTAGCACACACAAAAGGAAATTTCCTTTGGGTATGAAAATTACTCCAAGCGCTGATATATACAGCTTAAGAAAAATAAAATACAACATTTGACAAAAATATGCTTCAGAATGCACCATGTAAAATGTTGAAAAAGGGACTAGGGAAGAAGAGATTAAAAAATGGATGTTTAAAGCAAAGATGGCAAAGATTACGGGGACTATGGGCAGAATATGCCTGGCCTAAGTCCAGTCTATTCCTCAATGTCACAAAGATCTCTCCCACCTCTGCCCTGCCAGACTGATGCACAAGCAGGTGAACAGTGAATACAGAGCAGATCACCTTTGATCAGATCACCCTCACTACGCCAAGGGAATCTACTTTCTACAACCAAGCCAAGCTAACTTCTACAAGTACTTTAGAAAGCCTTCTCCCAAAGTTACTTGAAACTGCCATGCTCTAAAGTATTCTAATTTCATTCTCTAAGACTTACAGAAAATTGAAGGAAAACTCCCATGTTCTTTTTCAGCTGAAGACACAGCTGTGGTCTGTCAGAGAGCAAGTTAGGATATCTCAGCTTTCAGGCTCCACATGTTTTCACTGTCTGTAGCTTTGTGCAACATGAATTTAAAAATGAATACACAGTTTTTACTTAAAAAATGAATATTTAAGAGAACATCATACCTTCTACAAC
Organism: Onychostruthus taczanowskii; assembly: GCF_017590055.1. Classification (NCBI taxonomy): domain Eukaryota; kingdom Metazoa; phylum Chordata; class Aves; order Passeriformes; family Passeridae; genus Onychostruthus; species Onychostruthus taczanowskii. The sequence goes on from NW_024498685.1 coordinate 3,560,925, forward strand.
AACTTTATCTCTTTCTGGAGAATTCTTTGCAGCTAAGCTTTCTTCACCAGGGGCTGGATTTCTGAACAGTATCTCTGGACACAGCTTGAACTCAAGGACTTCCTGTTTGCATGATTTCTCAACTGTTGAGACAGACACATCTTTTTTTGAGTTGCTGCTTTGTGATACTTTGGTGGTTCTATGCCAGACGGGTCTGACAGGTGATGTCTCCAATTTTGTCAGAGAGATGCGCTCCTGTGCTGTACGTTTAAATGCCACTCTGTTCAAATAGTGTTTTTTGGGTTCCTTTTGAAGATGCAGCTTTAGTCTGTTATTTCTTCTGTTTAGGTATAGAAGATTTTTATCAGGAAACATTTTCTCAGAGCACTTGTCTTTGTTTTGACCATCGAGATGTCTTTCTTTGCTAGAAAAGAAGTTTCTAGACAGGCTAGAAGATCGAGCCCTTTTTCTCTGCAGTTTAAGCACAGAGCAATCCACTAAGGAACTCCTTGGCTTCCAACCATTTTCTCCATTCAGTTTTTTAGCTTTGTCAGCATTTAGCAAACAATTGTGTGCAAGCTGCTTAGAACTCTTTCCTTTCGATTGTTTCAGTCCTTCCTCTTCCAGCTTTGCTTTCTTAAATTCTCTCTTCCCAACCATATTTTCCTTCATCTTCCGTTTGTGTGGCTGCTCTTGCAAAGGATGAACTTTCAGAGATTTATGCTGAGAATATTTTGTGTGTCTTGATTTGAAGTCTACAGTGCTACTATCTGAGAATTTTACAGCATCAGCTCGATAACTACTCAATTTTTTATGCTTCATTTCTGCTGGCAGTTTTGCTTGCTCTTTGACACTAATTCCTACATCTTGCCTAAGCACTTCCTTTTGTTCCCTGCAGCTTTGTTCTTCAGCGGAGTTCTCTTCACAAGTTTTTTTTTTTTGTCCTTGACCGACTTCAGATTGCTTAATTTCAACAGTTTCTGACTTCACAGTTTGATGAATGTCTGGTTTGGATTTCATGGTCAGACCTGGTTTGGTTGTATCTTTTGAAAGGGACTCAGTTTTGAAAACTCTCTCCTTCTTTACAGGCAACTTCGCCATATTGTCTGCATATGTATGATCAGTTTTTTCTGGTAACTCTTCAGAGGCTGTCTGGTGCTCTTTTTTGAAAGAATTCAATTCTTTACTTGACACTTGGGTTCCTTTGTCAATTTGCAGATGTTCCTTCAAACTGCTGCTTTTGCATTTATCAGCATCCTGGTTTTCAAAAGAATTAACTGGTCCAATTTTTTCCTGCTTTGTTGTAGGCAGTTTGTATTCATTATCCACCTTCAGCCTAGGTTTCTTGTTCATTTCAGAGGTGTATTTGCAAATACCTTTATTTTTGCTAATATTTTCTGGGATTTTTTCAGAAATTGTCAGGTCTCCTCCCACTACACAGTTTTCCTTTTTCAAGGCATCAGATTGACTGTTGTTTTCTTCTGTCTCTGCAGAGTCAGTATTTTCAGCTTTTGAAAGTTGACAATCATTTTTCTCTGAACCAGATGTTTCTAACTGAGAGGGACAATGTGGTGTTTTATATGCTACAGATACACCACCTGTTAAAGAGCGATCTTCACTTTTTTCACTGGGGTTAGAAGTTTCTTGTGGGGTTTTTTCCTTCTCACATAGATCCTGACTAGGCTGGACACTGCTTTCAAGGTTGTCCTTGTCAGCTGAAGCCTTTTCTGATTGTTGCCTCACTTCTCTCTTGCTGTCACTAGAGGGACACTGGTTGTGCGCAGGAGACAGTTCTTGAACCTGATCAGATCTTAACACTGCAATTTTACTCTGATTTACTGGGTCCTTCAAATGAGAATTCTTGTCACAAATTTTAACCTCTTTTTGAGACTGATTCTCTGTCCCATCAGCCACTGAATGATTTTGTGCTGCTTCTTTTGTTAGCACATCAGCACCTTCAATGCCATATGGAAACTCTTTCACTAGAGCAAGCAGCTGATCTTTTAGATATTTACTAGGTTTTGCTCCAAGAAAGTTCACCTCCTTTTCCATGCTATTTTTACTGGGCATGGAATTTTGTTCACTGCAGTCTCCTGGAACAGCGGGTGCATTTGTTTTAGCAGTTATGCTGACAGAGGAATCCAGTGAATTTTGAGCTAACTTTTGTTTTATATTAGCAGGACTTTCTAAGGAATTTTCAGGGTGCTTGGAAGATGCCTTGAATGACGTTTTTTGTTCAGAGGTAGAAACTGCTTTAGGAGGATTGCCACTGCTTTCCTTCTCCAAATGACTTGATGATTCTTCCAACATCTTTAGCAGCAAGCTCTCTCTTTGGGCAGTGTTATTGCTCAGCTCAGTTTTATTCAAGTCCGGATGTGGTTCCTTTTGCCTTGTACCAGATGCATTTCCTTCTGATTCCAGTGTCTCATAGACTGATTTGAACATGCCTGCTATTTGTGGGTTATAAAATTTATCACCCTCAACAAGAGAGCAAACACTAGAAATACAAAGCATGTCACTTTCCAGCACAGCTGTAGATGTATCTCCTGCCTCTAACACAGCTTGCTTATCTTCGTGGTCTCTTGTACCTTCTTGAGAGATCTGACTACAAAAATTTGTGCCTGATTCAGGAAGAGGAGCCTTGTTTTGTAATCCAAGCTGCAAGTTTCCTCTTGCATCTTGTGCAGATTGACTAACTTTCCTTTGGTTTTCATCACCTACTCTGATCTGTTGCAAATCCGAATCCACTTTTTGTTCCAGAACACAATCACTGGGTGATGACCAAGCATTGTCTATTGTTCCTTTGTCAGTACTGGCCACATTTAAACCATTTTCCCCCTCTTCTTGCAAGCTACATGTGCTCCCCGAGTTGATCGCTGGATAGGTTTTACCTTCAGGTGTTGGGATCTTGCCTGCCTGCTCACTTAGTGTTCTTTGTTCACAAAGCACTAAAGGAGAGACAACTGCAACTTGAGGTTCAAAATTTTTTATCAAACTGGAAGTCAGTGTATCCAGTTTTTGTCCCACAGAGGTACTTGTTACAGGCAAAACAGCCTCATCCATGCTATCCAGCACATTATTTTTTTCTCCCTTCTTTGTGTTTTGGTCGGAAGGTGAAACCTGATTTGCTGTGGGGCTTTCATTTGACTGTTTATTTTCCACACTTACAGATTCTGGTGGATACTTCCCCCACAAGCGCAGGCATGCAACCAGCTCTTCCATAGAGTAATTACAATTGCTCTGGCTACAGGATGCATTTTCATTAAATGGTGGTTTCTTCTGAGCTACCTCAGTCTGCAATTGAGCATCACCAGATGCAGTTGTTTCTGATGCAGGAGAGTTTGTGTGAGCCACAGACGCCTGCTCACCTTTCAGACTTTCTACATTCTTCTCACTAGTGTCTTTTAGCAAGCTTCCACACGAGACAGATGTATCAAGCAGCGGTTTTTCACTACACAGGAGATTTGTCAATATTTTATCAGCAGTAGCACCAGCTGTCTTCTCTTTCAGCACGTTTGTGCTGCTCAATACAAACTGAAGAAATGATGAATTCTCAGGGCCAATTTGCAGAGTCTTTGAGGCACTCCTGACAGAGCTCCCTACTTGAGTAAAACACGAAGCATTGTTTGAGGAAGTCACAGTTCCTTGAGAAGAGGGCAAGGCATGCACATCCCTTTGTTCCAAGATGCTCTCAGGATTATTAAATTGAGCTGGGACTTTGCTCTGAGAGGGAACAGCAGTGAAGCTTGATGAAAGACTTCCCTGCTTCACCTGAGGGTTACTTTGAGTCACCTCCAATCTTCTGTTATCAGTACTGGCTAGGTTTTTGTCATTTCTTTCTTCATGTGAAACCATGAGTGTGGGCCTCTCTGTCCTCGCTGCTTCAGATGGGGGAGGCTGTACATTTTGTTTGGGCACACATGGAAGACAATTAGAAGGAGAACATGGATAACTAGGAGGAAGAGAATGACTACTTTTTTCATGATAGATTTTTTTTTTATAATTATGAACCGTTTCAAGCAGGACTACCCTTTTTTTAAGACATTTCAGCTTTTCAGCTTCCCAAGCTAGTCTCTCCCTTGTAATTCCTACTCCATGCGTTGCTGCCGCTGAAGAAATCTGAGCATTAACAGGCCCATTCATCAAACTACTAGTCTGGCTCTCTGGAACTGAAGCAGGATCACTCAGTGGCTTTGAAGAAAGAGCTTCTATTTCTTTCACAACATCAAGCAGTTCTTTGGGAATGCCAGGGGATGACACAGAACTTTCACTAAAAGACCGAGTGGCTGTCACACTTCCACTTGGATTACAGACATTCCTGATGGATTGACTAACTTCTCCAGATTGCTGCTTCTGACAGTGTTGCTGAATACTGTTAAACCCAGGAGCATTTTTTGGATCCAGTGGGCACCTCTGCTGGTTTATGTTGTATCCATTAGGTACATTTTGCATTTCCTGTGGTACACCCATTGAAGGTTGTGCTGCAGGCCTTGAAACACAGTTGGCAGGCAACAAAGAAGGTGCAGAACATCCTCTAGGAGTTTCTGATGCCATCTGACTCTGCTGAAATTGTGGCAGCTGCACATTCATCCCAGTATTTTGATTCACTGAATACAAAACTTTACACTGATTATTGGAATTAAATATCTGAGGTTGGACATGTTGCCCGGAAGTACCAAGAGGAAAAGAATTATTCTGGGGATGAATGCCACCTTGATGTAGTGTTGCAAGTCTCAGGGAATTATGCTGCAGCATTTCTGGCTGCAGGGTGTAAGCACTGGTATTGCTGTACTGTGGCTCCCCAAGCACATTCCTAACATTATTCCCTGTGTTCACTTGAGAGGACAGGGGGGGTACATTTCTGCAGGGATAACTGTAGGGATTAGAGACTGGCCAAGAAGTCGGAGTCATCTCTGGCCGCAACGGGGAATTCTGAATGGGAGGTTTTAGAGCTGTTACGTACATCTGTTGATTCCTTTTGACTGAGTATTTTGACATAAAAAAATTATTACCAGTTACAGATGCTCCTGGTGAGGTTTGATCTGAAGTTTTGAATCCTTCAGCATTTACAGCAGGGAAGGCAACATTGATAGTTGGCATATACATGATTTGGTTATTTTCAGCGTGAGTGCATGCATTTTTAGAGGAGTTGGCATTTGTCTGAGGAAAGGCATGTCCATTAGGAAGTAGCTGAGTGAAACATGCTCCTTCACTTTGCAGGTTTGTGTTTGCATCAGCATTCTGGACTGGCCTTACATTCCAATCCATGTTTTCTTGTTTTCTTTTTCTTCAGGCAAAACCAAAATGCTAAAAAAAAATTTTACAAAAATTACAACCTTTTGATCAAGACCTATTTCACCTACTAAGAAGTGATTTAGAATGCATCATGAACAGAACTGTTGAACCTAAATTGCTGGGTAGAAGAGCAACCCCACTAGCACAGCCTGTGGACATCAATGCTGTCAGTGTCAAGTTGCACAATGTCAAGTTGCACAGTGTCAAGTTGTGTTTCCCAGAACACAGTAAAGTATAAAAAGAGAAGCAACTAACAACTCTACTGACTATCTAATGACTAACAAAACCTTCACATTATTCTGCTAGTTCTATTAACAATAGATTGCTATATTTGCCTTCTTCATACAAAAACAATGGGAAAAAACACCAAGGCACGTGTATAACACAACACAATGAACAATACTTAAGAGCTGAACACAAGAAACACCTACAGAATAAAATACAAGCCAGGGTTTTCAGACAGTAAGACTCAATTTCAATCACACCTTTAAATACAACAAAATAAATGGAAAAAAATTAATTTGAGTTTAGTAAAATTTAGTAAAATTAATTTGGGTTTAGTAAAAATCTCTCATAATAATGTGGCCCACTAGTTTAATTTTGAGAAATATGACTGTGCCTCTAGTGAGCTACAAGCAGAGAGCCCCTAATTCTGTTGGCAGCATTAACTTACTCAGCTGGGAGAAGGCACGAAGCACGGGAATGGCAGCAACACTTCTGCAGTACTTACACCTTCGGAAGCTGACAAAGGCACATATCTCTATGTCTTCATGCACTACATTCCAGCATGCACAGGGATTCCCGACTGTAGGATATGGGGTTATAATTATCAGAGTGGCTAAGGCTCATGCTCACCGTAAGGCCCTGTGGGAGAGGCACAGCTGCAGGCCGGAGAGCTGGAAGCCAATGGAGGAGCCAGAGGCAGTTAGGAGGGAGGAGAGAGCCAGTGAGTGACAGTTGGGAGCGAGATTGGGATTGGCTGCAGGAACACGTGGACAGCATATGACCAGGAAGCTGATTGGATGATGCAATGCATGGACAGCACATGAGCAGGAAGCTGATTGGATGGTAGAAGAGTGGACAGCAGTGTGGCAGCTGAGCCAGCCAATGGGTGCCTTCTTTCTGTTAAATTCGGTTAGGTCTGGTTTTGGTTTCAGTTATGTCAGGTAGAGATTAAAGGTATAAAAGGGGTGCGATTTCTACAACAAACTGATCTCCTTCAGATGCTTAAGGTGGTCTGTGTCGCTTTGTTCCCCACTGCTACAAATTCCTGGCCCAAACTGGGACCTGTAATGTGGTGCAGGATGTGCAGGTCACTCTAGGTCAAGGAACCGACCAGGAAGAGTCTGGAAAAGGATCCGGGGAAGGATCCGGGAAGAGTTCGGGAAGGAGCTTAGGAATTTCAAAGTGGGCACACCTCACCTGGAGAGCGAATTGACCAGTGGGAGCAAATATGGGAGGTGGAATATCCCAGGAACAAAGCAGGAGCTTGGGTCAGGTAGGGTGGCTCCTACATCAGCAATCTGTTAACATGGCTGATGTGAAACTAAGCACCCTGCTGGACTGGGTGTCTAATCAATTAAAGATTTTCCCTTTAATGGACCCCTTCAATCAGAAACCTGGCAAGCAGCAGGACAGAGACTTTTCACTACACGGGGGACAATCACAACAGCCATTAAAGGAAGTCAGTGAATGTTACCATTACCTGGCTTCGGAAGCTGAGCCCCCCGAACCCATACACGACCCCAAGATTGACCCAAACCCCACAGAATTCCCTTATCCCAAGATTAACCTAAGCCCTGCAGAACTGCCTTGCTCTGATAAGAATCCCTGCATAGCTCGCCCCTTCAGTACGGAATGCCCACATCACAAGCAGGCAGCAGGCTTGCTCCCTGCCCAAGACAGCGACACTGTAGGCCAGTGATGGCAAAAATGAGGGAAGCACCATGAAGGAGGGCAAATTGGCGGTCACTACGGCCTGCCCAGTAATATATGTGCCAAACCAACACCCAGCATACTGAGAGCTGGACTATAAAGTGATTAAAGAACTGAGGGCACCAGTAAAAGAAAGCAGCTTATCCTCCTATCCATCATGTTGAACTGTCTAGAATCCCTCAGCACTGCGTACGTCCTCACATCCCACAAATGGAAGAGCATAATGAAACTGTGATAAACGGATGTGATTCATGCTAAAGAAATTGTAATTATATCAATATTTTGGACAAATAATTGGAAAAGTACATGTGATTAGTGAAGCAGGTGGGTTTCTTTGGAGATGATACATGTGGGAAACAGGATATAAGAGTTGGATTCAGCCTTGGAAATGGACGAAGTCAGGAAGACTCCCAAATCAAAACTGGCATCAACTGAAGTTAAGACAACTCCCAGAGCAGGGACTGACCTTGAATAGGAATAAAGCTGGGACAACTCCAGACACGGAGTCTAAAATAGTGGTCTTAAATGTGAAATAAATAAGGTTTAATTGAAACATAGTGCTTTCTTATATAACACCAAGCTTAATGTGCATGCGCCACCTGCCAGGTTATTCAAAGAACAGTGAAGAAGATGATGAGCCTTCCTCTGAAAAGACCACCAAAGAGCCAGAAGACCCCTTGGAAACAAGTGCAGCATGCGCTGTGTAGTACAGTGACGTAGATATTAGGAATTGAAAATAGGAGATTTACAGAAAGTACTAATGAATATGTATTAGCATACAGTATATAAGTAACATTTGGATCCTTTTGCCTTTTGTCCGTGAGGCAGGGTGGGAAGCTCTCCCCTTACCCTGATCAATCGGTTTTGCTTATGCTTTATCTGAACCACTGCCAAATTTCTTTTGATTGTATTATTTGATTGTACTACTTTTTCTCAATTAAAACTGCTGCTAAATTTTAAGTTTGTAGTTTATTAAATTAGACATAATGTGACCTCATTCATAACAAAACTGATTCTAACAGCGACGCAGTTAGCTCACCAATGACCTGGCTCACCAGTTATTGAGAGCTGTGTACAGCCCAGGCAGAAGCGCTGCAGGACAGCAATCCACCGATCACCATTGCACAGCTGAAGGAGAGAGCTTTCACAGTCCCTGCAGCACAGGCAGGCTCCCATCATGATGGATGTGATATCATCGCTCGCTTAGCCCTGCAGTGGCTCCCAGGGACGGGTATCAATCCTAATCTTCCTTTGCTAAGATTTTACAGGGTCCAGCGGAGTCATTTGTGCAGTTCCTGGACAGACTGCAAGCCACACACTCCAGACAAGTCAACAGTGATGAGGCCAGAACTATTCTCTTGCAGCAGCTTGCTTTCATAAACACGAATGAAGATTGTAGAAAAGCATTGCTCGCTGTTTGTAACCCACATGCATGTGACACAGCAGGCATTGGTTAGAGCATGCCAAATGTGGCAACTGCTGCTTATAACACTAACTCTCTGGCAGGGGCTTTAGGCTCCAGAACCTACACTCTTCGGGTTCCAGACACGCAGGCAGGGGTCAAGGCAGGCCGGCCCCAGGATGGGGAATGGGACAAGGGGGGGTCAGGATGGCCCTGGCGAGCGCATTGGCAGTGCCCGGCTCACTGCAGGTGGCTCCGCAGCACAGTCCCCCCAGGCGAGCCTCATGGCAGCACAGCCCTCGGCACAGCCACAGGCACGTCAGGAACTGCCAGCCCGTCAAGTACGGCAACATCAGGCACAAAGCATGGCCTGGTGACAACAGCATGGCTGGCCTGGTGGCTGTCACCAGAATGTTTGTCTCGCACATCCACCCAGAATCGGCAGCCAGAGCATGGGGCCACAAGGCCGAGCCATGCTCTTCCAAGGCGCGGGGCCGCCAGCAGCAGCAGCGGCCACACGGCGTGGCTCCCCCAGCGCAGGCACTGCCACACCACAGCTGTCACTGGGGGGCTGGGCCAAGCGCTGGGAACATCACCGCCACGGCAGCTGAGTGACAGATGGGAGTGAGATTGTGATTGGCTGGAGGAATGTGTGGACACCACATTAGCAGGAAGCTGATTCGATGATAGGATACATGGACAGCACATGAGCAGGAAGCTGATTGGATGATAGGATGCACGGACAGCACATGAGCCGGAAGCTGATTGGATGATAGGATGCACGGACAGCACAAGAGCCGGAAGCTGATTGGATGACAGGATGCGTGGACAGCAGCACTGCAGCTGAGCCAGCCAATGGGTGCCTTCTTTCTGTTAAGTTTCGGTTTGGTTTCAGTTATGTCAGGCAGAGATTAAAGGTATAAAAAGGGTGCGATTTCTACAATAAATTGAACTCCTTCAGGTGCTTACGGCAGTCCGTGTCGCTTGTCCCCCATTGCTACAAACCCAAATGGGTGAGCATGTCACTCTATAAAGTTTTTAGAGACAGCATTTTCAAAGCCAAACACTATTTCAGCCTTCAAAAATACACAAAAAGGCATAAAAGCCCCCATGAGAAAATACAAGAATGAATGCTTGCATCTTGACAAGCTCTTCTCAGTATGGTCACACCCAGCTTGCTTTGTGCAAGGTGTTAGGCAGTCTCGAAACAGAATGTTTCATGCCATTTCTCCCAAATCACCAGGGCTCCCGACTTTCCTTCATGGGTTCTTTTAGATTTTAAGATTCTTCTCATTTCAAATTTGAGAATGAAAACTATCACTCATATCTAGCCTATAAAAAACAAAAGGTGTTATAATTTCATAGGTGTTATTTTAAGATTCAAAGACAGCTCTATCTTTCTTCACTCTTTTACTTTCTCTGCTCTCATAAGACACCAATAACAAAAAAAAGACAGGAAAATAAAGTGGCATATGAAATTCCTAAAAAACATCAACATCAGTGTCCAGGCAATACTTACAGTGATTGATGCAACAATCTTAGCAAAGAAAACAGGCTTTTGCATCCAAGGTAAAGCTTTCAGGCTGCTAATGTTTCACTGGGTATTTCCTGAAAAAAATTATTGGGGATAAAACAAAATCACATCCTTGAATTAGACAAATGCTAAGGAAACTTAAGATATTTACATTTTCTGGGAACGTAACTATGAGAGAGACAAACAAGACTAAGATACCAACCATTAGTAACTGTAAAATCCTTGCTAGAGGAGGAACTTTGACTACATGCAGCACACAACTTCACTAAGACTAAAATCCAATCATTGTCACTGTAAAGACCAAAAAAAAATAGGAAATTAGAATCCCTTGCTGAAGCCAGGCTGGAGGCAAGGGGAGAGGTTCACTGCAATGTTAAATCCTATAACCTGTCCCAACAGGACCAAGGGTGGAGGTCGTAATGGATATACCTTGAAATTCTTGTAAGCCATGATTTGAGTTGTGTGTTACAGGAATTGCTATCAGAGGAACCACGCAGGACCATCCCCAAGAATCACCTGTTGTTTTGAGATAAACTACACAAACATATGCTCAAAGATAAAAGCCTTGAGATTACCAAGGTCACCTGACTATTTCCTGGGGCAGTCCCACAAATTTGGGATTAAAGACAAGTAGGCTGGTTATCAATCATTCTTTAGATGAAGCCCATGTGCCAGATCAAGTCCTATGAGTTTGTCTTCCATCTGAGGCCCAGCAGCACCCAGTAGTTAAAGAGTCCTGGCTCACTCAGAGCCCACTAACATGGTACCCAGCACGACAGCTTGTTGCTATGACCTCGAGTTAGAGACAGGAATGAGACGGACGAGACACTCATTCCTTCGAGCAGAATAGCCGAATGTTCACTGCACACAGCTCCTTTTATATGGTATCACAAGGCACCATGCTGGAATCTTATAGGTCAGAAAATCATTGAAACTCAGTTCATTGCTTGGTAATGGCTAGTGTATATGTCCATCAAACTTTTTTCTTTCTAGATATGTTTACATCTTTTCTTCACAGACTTTCATAGGATAGACTCCTTATTTTTGCATGTGCAAACTGTTCTCTCACAAAAATAGATTGTTATGCAAACTGATTCTCATTCCTGTGATTCTTTTCTCATGAGAACTCAACAGGCCAGCTTAGCCAGAATGGCAAGGCCTAGACCATGTTTTACAAGGCCTTTCTTTTATAAGGTTTTACCTATATGTACCACCAACTATTTTCTGCTATGCTCGTTCTGTCATTCTGCCTCCTCTGTCAGGATGCAGCCACAGTTACGACCAAACCCCTTGTGACAGGGTAGTTAAAAACCTCCTTAAGCCTGTGCTAAAGGGTGCCGACCCAAGGAATCTTGAAAGCCCCTTTCAACCCAGGTATTCCAACCAGGCAGCACACAGAGCCCCAACACTTGTTTCACCAGCTTTTGCCAACAAGCCCCTATGCTGCACCTTGTCCCACCATGGCTTGAGCAAGGGCCCTAGTGCTCCTCCCATCATTTCATCAACTGGAAACCCCCCAGCCCTTGGTTTCCCAGATTTATCAGACATACAGTTAGCACCCCAGACAGAACCTGATGATCCTTCTCAGGTGCCATGGAGGGTGCAGCTTACAGAGACTTCCCATTTGGAGGTAGATGCCACCATCAATGGCATCATCATCTGTGTGTCCTCATGGACAGTCAAAATTCTGCCTTCAGCTGATCACAAGGGAGAGGAACACTTTTCTCACCCTCTGCAGTAGTCCACAGTTTACAGAAGCCCCTTCAGCCCTTCCCAAGGTCAGTCAAGTGCAATGTCCCTAAGAGCCAGCCAGCCTGAGGATCTGGTTTTGAGAGGTTCTAACCTCCACTGTGGAGTAACTCCTATACAATTCTAGTCAGGTCTGCACGGCAGCAGTTTATCACTGCATGTAGCTGCAGAGCTATGCACCACAAAAAGCAGGCAAGTAACAGCCTCTGCTGAGTTGAACCTTGCCCAGCTGGGTCAGAGACAGAGTTTATATTTATATACCTCTGTGTTACATGCCTTGTTTTTCATGGGATTACAGGTACATGTTAGATAATCAAGATGCAGTAAGCTACCAGAAAGAATGGTAACTTACAGATTGCTTCAGATAAGCTCCAGACAGTATGTCCTTTTACAAGTATTCCATTCCAATAATTTGGCCACTCTTACTCAGTGAGGCCATGCTGCAGATATTTCTAACTAGAAAGGCCTACAAAGGCATTAGCTTTTTTACTTACACAGACAAAACCACTCATAGACCAGACCTTCCATGATGCTCCAGGGAAGGTACAATCTCCTGGTACTTCTGAATCAAACTCTCCCTACCTTGAGGACACTGAGAAGCCCCCACCTCTACCTCCAGTGACCATGCTGTTAACACCCTGTGATCCTGCAAGCCCCAAAATTCATCATGTCTCTTTTCAGAGAAGTGAAAAAACAGTGAGTATTCACTTGCACCCACTTCCCCTTTTGACAGCCGCAGCCAGTCAGCTCACAAGTCCAGTGGGTCCTGGCACCTGACCAGGTCTACTGGAGCAGGACACTCTGCCTCCGTGGGGTAAAGCAGCTCAAACAATACCCTGACTGTAAAAGTTGTCAGTGATGGATGGAGAAGGGGGATCATGCTACACTTGGTGTAGAACAATGCTGAGACCAGCCTGATTCCATAACCCCAAAGTTGAACATTCTGACTATGTGAGGAACACTGTTTCCTGGTAGAAATTGGCACGGGTGAGAATGCAAAAAAAGTTCCTGATAAAGCAACCAAGAAGTGGCAGTATTGATAATTCACCTGACACTGCTGAGCTAAAGGCTGCTGAGCTGAATCAGTTGGCCCAGAAACATCTGACTGACAGTGGATCACTATAAAAACCCAGTCCCAGTTTTTATAGTGGATCACTATAAAAACCAAGCAGAGACTGGTTACGAATACATAACTAAAGGCCTGGCACTGGGTGCTCCAATAGTCTATTTGCATTCAAAAGAACCAGCCAGGTTCACAAGTACTGTGGTTTACTTAATGCAACAGACATGGCTCTTTTGGAGTGCTCTTTTGGAGCAGAATCTGCATAAACTGCAGAGAAGCTAAATATAGCCCTGACAGTACAATGGCAATCACAAGCTCAATTTCTCACATAAAAACACTCACCACAGCGGAGGACACAAGTCTTACCAAAAGGTGCCCCTTCTGCAGAGGGTGAGGAAAAAGTGTCCCTACAATTTTCATGTCAAATTCTCATCCCCCAGCTAAACACAAAATCAGGGCCCTTTTATACCTTATTAGCCATTATTGTCCAAAGTGCTGTGGGTGGGCAAATTTTCTGTTCTTAGTGGTTGTGTCGTATGCAGTATTTCTTGGTAGGAGGTATACCTGGTAGCAGTTGTACAAAACATTTCCTGGTATTGAGACTGTGCTGCTCTTTTCCCACTTTAAATTCCTACCCGATGCCATGGCAACAAAAACCTCCTTCAGGTTTCCATGTCTGCTCTAATCACTGATGTTCTGATGCGTGGGCTCTGTCTCATAGTGAGCTTTGCTATTTTCTTCACCGTTTTATGCTTCCCACACTCTTAACATACCCTCTTCTAGAAGTGTGTGTGGAGATTCCTCCTTTGAGTGGGGACAACTCCAAGGTTATTTCCCAAGGCTGAGTTAAAGAGCTGTGCCCACAGACATTGGTACGAGTAAGCAACATCAATCTCTACTTGATTATTTTGCCAGCTTTATCGTCTCTGTAATTATAGTTCACTATCTATACTGTGTAGTAATTAATTCTGATTAAGGTCCTTTAGTCTAACTAGTATTATGATCAATATCATCAGTATTAGCACCATATAAATAAATAATTTTTTCATATTGGCTTGCCTTCCTTTATCCTGTGGGATGAAGTTGTATAAAGATTCAAATACACCTGTGGAATTCCTTAGACATTAACCTTTGAGTAAGTCTTTGAGCTAGGACTGGATCCAGCACACCCAGACTCCTCTCTGAGGAGGAGTTTAGAAAGCAACAGGATCCTTTCTGCACCCTGTGACTCAACAGGAGGGTACATGTGATAAACCTTGGGTGAAACTTCCATTCTGCTTGTGACAGCTACCTAGGCATAAATTTTGCCCCCTCTCTGCCTCATACTGCAGTCTCAAAAGCTGCCAAAACCATCAATGCCATTTATCTTTGTCTTATCTATGCACAGTCAGTTTGGACATTAAAGACATTACACCAGTGTCTCACCCACCAGGCCTATCAAGCTCACTTTGCTTGGACTTGGAATGGCATTAATTATACCTTTACTCATTTACCTGCAGGCTATGGCTATAGTCCTGCCGCTAAGGTAGCTTGGGCAGTATTAGCTGAAATTTCTCCCATTCCTGATGTCTCTCATCACCACTATCTTGCTGACTTTCCTACCACATATAGATGGGAATCTTACACAAGAAATTATTCCAAATTTCAGCCCTCAAAGAACACCAGGAAGCTTTTATCTTCCTGGTAAATGCCAGGGTCCTGCCCAGAATGTGAAGTGTTGGGGTAATTTTTAAAGGAATCTTTTTGCATGCCAGTATCAAAGGAATTTCTGAAATTGTCTTGAAGTACTTTTTTTTTTTTTTTTACCCAATCTACTCCCTCCTCCAAATGCAAATATCAAGTCTTCTAGGTTCTAAATCTTTGTCATGAAAGGCCCAGGTTTTAGTCAGCTGGACTATTCTCTCTATTCTTTGCTGCACACATATTGCACCTGGGACTGGAGTATGAGCCACAAACACTTGCAACCCTTCTAAAAATATTCAATGATATCTGTATCTGTGCAATGATATATAACAAGCATTAAGTATAATTATTAAGCTAAGCAACTCATCAAATAACTGTACCCTCACCAATTATGTGCAGTGCAACACACACTGATGACAGAGACAAGAGGTAACTGTACCACCACTCTTAGAGTCAATAAAGTGGATTAAGTAGTCACACCAGTCATAGCTAAACTCCTTGACCAAATTATTGACAGTTTGGCTCAGGCTCACAAGGAAGTAAAGGCCTAGGCCATGACCAGGTCAAGGACTTTGCTAGTTGCAACCTATTCTTTGAAAACCCACATAGAACAGAGAGACACAAAGAGCTTTGATGCATAAGAGTTGGGAACACCAGCAAACACCAGCCAACATCAATAGCAGGTAGTTCTTCCAGAACTAATGAGTAAGGAATAAATTAACTTGTGGGTGCAAGGAATTTCATAGAAATTCCATGGCATTTCATTTGACTGCAAGCCAACCACTTTATTCCACAAATATGAAAGCCCATGCAAGCTTTTTTTTGATCTCTCCCAGCTGCAGGGTTGTAACCTGTCCTTGAGCTGGATCACCTCTAAGTTTCTCCTCGAGGAGAAACTTAGATCTCAGGTGAGTGATATTGTGCATAACTTTGTATCATAGAGCATTAAGATAATGTATTCATACTTTTGAATTATTATTATTGTTGTTACTGTATCTGTACAGTAGGATTAAACCTGACCAGGGTACTTTCTTAAGCCTCACTTTTATATTAAGCCTCACTTTTACATAATTTTACTTCAATAAAATCACTTTTCCAGCTATCTGTGCCAGTGGTTCTTTAAGTGGTCTAAATCTCCTCTACAAGTCTAAGTGAGGCACTCACAGTAGCTCTAAAATATTTCTTATTCATTGCTAAAAGCTCCCTTTAATAGAGTCAAAACCCTATAAACATATGCATTTCAGTGCCAGCCACTGTGGTCACAGCTATTTCGTACCTCTGCAGAACACAGTTCAGCAAACAGAAGATTCTAAGAACTGAAAGGACAAAAGTCCAGCTGCAGGCCAGCAAAATTTTGCTCTCCTGCGTCTGCTTCTGGACTTGTAGTGGCATGTCTCATTTTACCTAAAGTATTTAAGTCTAATTCAGCACGTCTGATTTATGGTATTATAGAAAAACAGTCTGAATCAACTAAACACACACAAAGAAAGGAGTACATAAACATCCATAATTCTCATTTTCCTCTCTTTATAACTGTATTTTAGATACATTTTAGATGTCAGAACAGCACTAGCACACAGGAGTTTTCCTGCCCCAAAATTCTTTGCAGTTGCATAGGAGGTAATTTGTTGGAAATTGCCTTAATCTCAGATTGCCAATCAATCACAGAATGTTTACAGTAAACTTATGTACATGTAGACTACTAGTCACTTCTCTTTGCAAATTCCCATTCCATCACTTCCAACAATATATTTCCCCCTTTTACCTATTGACTTCTGACAAATCCTGATGGGATTCATCCACTAGTCTTTAAAGAGCTGCCGATGTCATCGCAAAGTCTCTCGTGATGGTTTTTGAGTGATCTTGGGAGTCTGGAGAAGTCCCAGCTGACTGGAAGCTGGTGAACGTTGCCCCAGTTTTCAAGAAGAGGAAGAAGGGGGACCCTGAAAAGTAGAGGCCTGTCAGTGTCACTTCAGTGTCTGGTAAAATCATGGAAAACATTTTTCTGAAAGGTACTGAAAAACACTGAGGACAACAATCATCAGTCACAGCCAGCACGGCTTCATGAGGTGAAAGTCAGCTTGTCACACCTGACTTTCTTCTACAACAGGGTAACCCACCTAGCTGATCTAGGAAAGCCAGTACATTAATCTTTTTGGACTTCAGTAAAATGTTTATAGGATGGTTATGTTTTACTCCTGTAGCCTTCATGTTGCATCAGGCTGTCCTTCCCAGCCTTCCTTTACATTGTCCCCTCCCAACACCAGGACTCGTAATGTGATTTTATTCAGTGTTATCCCATACTGAATAAACAGTATTTCTCAGTTTGCTAGTGGGGTTTTTTGTTTGGAGACAAAGTGAATACACTTAATTCCCACAGTCTTTAAAAGCTGAGGTGCTCAGGTGGAGCTTTCTCTTGCCTTCGGCATGCCTTCTGGCTCCACTGGCAACAGTGGCAACTTGAGAAGCTGCATTTCCCAATCAAAAACTATTTCAGAGTGAATTTTCCAACACCTGCCTGCAGCCACACTGTTGAGCCCAGAAAAGCAGAGCAGCCCAGCTCCCTGTGTGTGGCAGGACGTCCCTCCTTACCACAGATGGCTGGTGCACATGGAAGAGATAACCCAGGCACGGTCAAAGACCTGGCAGGAGGTCATTGCTGGTGCCAGAAGGGCTGAGACCCCCCAACTAAGAATCAACATCTTGGTCTGGAGAGATGATGTGGGAAGAGATTAAGAGAAGTAAATGTCATTGACCAAAAGACACTGCTCTTTACAACTATAAAAGCCACACAAATTATTACGGAGATGGAAACCTCTCACACACTCCCTGGAAATGTGTAGGGTGGCTTCTCCTATGAAGCTTGGATGCATCTTTGTAGATACTTTTCCGGAAATTGAGAGGAAAGATTTGATGTAAGAATCAATGTATCTTACCATCCAATGCATCAGCAATTGGATGGTAAAATACATTGAATCCTAATCTATATTATTTCTTCGCTAGCTGTAATATAGGTACCTCAACCACACAGTATTGTCTATCCACTAGTAGTGTCTCTTTGTTTATCCTGTGTGGTAAGAAGTCTGGTTTAAGTCTTACGTCTGTTTTCCTTGGTCTATTCAATAAATCATTCATTTTGTAATAGACCTAATCGGCCGTTTTTAAGAACTTGCGAAACAAGAGTGAGTTTTGGGGTGTTGGCCACCTCAATTAAGTTACTGTCTACTGTCAAGGGCCTGGGCAGAGGCAGGGCCTGGTTTAAACTCCCCTCTCCATGCTAACAGCATGGTGACCCCAGCCCACCGGCAGTGCCTGGCTGGGGCCAGAGGCTCCGAGTCACACCAGCCCAGAGGCTCTGCCTTGCTGTCTTCTGCCGAGGGGAAGGCAAAGTCCCTCCACAAGTTCTAGCCCTTGACCGAGTACCAGCCACCAGAGAGATAAAGGGAGAGAAGGGGGCTGCTGCCATTTTCCCTTTGTCTGCTCCATGGCAGGCACCATCTTGGGGAAGCCATCACTCTGACATTTTGAGCTTCTCTTTGTTCCCTGGGAGATTTCAGCAACTTCCAAAAAAACTGGTGCTCTTACTGATATGTTTTGCCTATTGCTATTTTGGAGTTTTTTTAGTAAACTGTTATTTTTCCACTTATATCTCCTCTACCTGTTTCTCCTTATTGGTGTAAAGGGATTGTTTAAAACTAAGGGGAAGTAACTCATTTTAGAATGTTCCCCTAAATTGTCTTAAATCAAGGTTGGTCAAGCAGGATCTGCCTTTCATAAGCTCATGCTGGCTGGGTCTAATTCCCTGGTTGTCCTATAGGTGCCGTGTGATGTCATTCAAGATGATCTGCTCCATGACCTGCCTCAGTACAAAAGGCTGCAACTGGTATTACAGTGCACTATTTACTAAATTGGGATTTTGAAAACTAGCTTAATAATTGTCAAGAAGAGATTGGTTTTGGTCACCCACACTCATGACCATGGGCAAATCTCTTTCACTCAGCCTCAAGGAGTTACCACAAGAAGCATCCCCACTTCAAGGAAGAATCTCCACACATTCTCCTAAAAAGAATGTGTTAGAAATCCCTACCACAAAAAAGAGCTTGGGTTTTTATACGATAACGTGATTGACTGTCATGACCTACATTGCTAGGCTAGCTCAGCAGAACATAATTCATTTAAAATACATTATTAGTACTACCACTCATGGGTTCCTTTTATCAGGAAACATCTGTCTTCTACATCCATGCCAGTGCCAGTTCCTATCAGGAAACACCAGTTTCTTAACATCCTCATATTGTTGAATTTTGAGGTGTTTCAGTCAGGCTGATATCAGCATTCTTGAACATCAAAAACAACATGGCCACCCTCCCTCCATCACTGGGTGATTTTTGCAAGTAGGGTGCAGTTCAAGCTGTTTCACCCCCACTTAAACAAAAAGAACAACTTGTTATGCTCAAAAATTTTCAATTTTAGTATTTATGTCAAAAAGCTTTGAAATTCCATTTCAATAAGGATGTTTGATGCAGGACTACAGCTGCAATTTCTACTTATTATACTTCATGGTAACAACAGCAAAATGCTGAAGTACTAAGGCCTGAACAACGACCTTGGGCCAAAGTTGACCTCTAGGTAAACCTTCCAACCAAATGTTGTATCTGCTCATTGGCAAAACATGGTTTCAGTATTTAGAACCCAGGCAAGGCCAAATCTAGCCTTGGTTGGGAGTACAGGATCAAAGACAACTCCCTTGGTTTGTCCTTGAGTGCTGGCCAGGCTTTGGAAGAAACCCAGCAGGAGAAAGAAACCAGACGTTCCTCTACCAGAAGCTATGGTAGCTTGTTTATTTAACAGAATAAAAATGGGACTCTCACAGCTAAGTCGGAAGCCTCATTTCCTCTGGGTGGAAACACCTGCAGGTTTTCCCAGTGACCGGGAGTGGCTCTCCAGTCCTTTGCTGTGACAGTAGCTTCCCCCAGCTGACGCTTATCCTATCTTATATTTTTGTAATTCTTTGCAGTTTCATATATTAAACTACCCTCATTCCTTAAGTTGGTGTGTCTTTTCTGACCCTGCCCATGGCAAAACAAATTTAGAAAAACAACAAAATGAGCATCAATCTCTGACTGTGCCTTAAATATTAGTGGGAACTCAGAAATTCTGCAGTTGAGATATTACAATTTTGTAATTGAATTTCAGGACTTTTTCAGGGGATAGTACAAAAATCAAGGAAAAAGCATGCCATGGCATCTGGCAATGGTCCCAATCCACTGTCCTAAAGCTACTAATTGCACCCAGCAACACTGTCATAAGTGTCATGGGAACCGTGGTCATAGTCAATGGACTATGAAGAATAAAGAAGTCATTCTTCTCACCACAAATGAGCTAATGGAGATAAACACCATTCCACATATCAACAACCAGAAGCACTAGATACAGAAAAATTGGAATTAGCCATAAGCAACATCTCTTCTGCAAGCACTATAGACACATCAGGCATTTGGAGGAACCATACTTTACAAGGAATTTTAACATTCTAGTTCTCCATGGTACCAAGCAACACACCAACACCAGCAAAAGTGATGCCATTGTTCAGAAGAAAATTAAAACTTCAAGATTGTATTTGATTGCTTCATTGTATCAACCAAGCATTTATTGCTTTTGAATAATAGCTGTAAGCCTGAGAAAGCAATTTTCAACAGAAAAGATTTGTGGGGAAAAGGCATTAATAACAGGGACTGCATTCATTAGACAAATTGACATCACTGAATATTCCATTCAGAATCCTACAGGTGAAAGCTTTTCTAATGGCAGCATCAGACTCCTTTATACAGGAATATCCTTGCCTCTGCAGAAAAGTTCATGTATATAACTGAAACACTGTACTTATAGCTGTATTATCTATAGCTCATGCTTTTCTAGTTGTGAACATTACTATGATGGAAGAAGGTCAGCTAAAGATGAAACAGAGTCCTAAGCTGCCATTTCTTGGATGGAACAACACTTTTAGAAAATACCTACCCCTACATTTCAACTGCAAATTTCTATTTACCATCACACTGGTCTGCCAGTGGGCATGGTCAGCACAAAAGACACAAAACACCAACTTTAAGAAATAAGTGTAATTTACTCTAGTTTAAAACAGCAAAGAATTACAAAAAGATAAGCTAAGCAATGCACGCAATCGCTACTACAGAAGATTGCCTGTAGTAATTAAGAAAGGTACCTCACCTAATATTTTATTATCATCCAGATCTGCACTTCAGCTGGGGAGCTCCAGCCACAGCGAAGGACTGGAGAGCCACTCCTGGTAACTGGGAAATTCTTCAGGCACATCCACCCGCAGGCCAGCTCTCCGTCTTCGCTGTGAGAGGGTCCAGCTTTTATGCCGGTGAATAAACAAGCTTCCATACGTTCTCTGCAGGAACATCTGGTTTCATTCTCCTCCCGGGTTCCACCCAAAGCCTGGCCAGGGCTCAAGGAGGAACCAAGGGATTTGACTTTGACCATGTACCTCCAAACAAGGCCAGGTATCGGATTTCATGGCCCTGACTGGCCTCTAAACACAGGAAGAAATACATTGTTATCCCACTACATGTTTCACTAATGATCCTGCATCTTTCAGTAATAAGCAGATACAAATATTATACAATGTTTGGTTGGAAGGTTCATTGATAGTCACCTTCAGCTCAGGGCCTGTTGTTCAGGCCTCAGTACTGCACAGACACAAGTGAAATGCAGAGAAACCACAAACATGCTTCAGCCTCCGAGGACTTTCCAAATTCCTTTCAAGTTTCAATGCACATTTAAAGCACTGTCTTACCTCCCCAGTAGTTGTAGACATCCCCTTCTAGAAGTATTGTTCCCTAATCATCCAACGCCTAATGACCACTCATTGGAGACGAGCTTGCAAACTATGTACAGGATACTGACTGAAGTGCAAATTAAGTTAACTGAATTTCAGTCATTGAAATCTTTCACAAGCACATACCAGAACAGCTCTTTGGCATATTTGCATTTTATTGAGACCATTTATATCCAGCATGAAGGCATAGCACTACCTTCCAGGTCACAGGAGTATTTTTAAAAAGTCTTTTTAAAAATCTTCTGATTGGTGAAGTTTCCTGCCTGCTATAGGTTATAATATCAATCCTTCCATTAAATTAGCTTCCTTGAAATTCCTCCAAGTATAAATTCATACAGGATTTTTACTCTACATTTCCACTGCCCTATGCAGTTTTGAAGCTCCTGAGAACTTGAATTGCTTGTGCTTTATCAAGAAGACAAATAATAGTCAGCAACATGATAGTAGTGTCTAGCAAATGTGTGAAAAAATAAAAATCCATTCCCTGTCAGCAATGAGAAATTACTACAGTTCTTTGAAAAACTGCGTGTAACAGTATTGAATATGGGTTAGAAATGCTTTGAGTAACAAAGACAGGTTGCTAAGTTTGTATTTTCCTTAACCATATTTTCTTCTCCATTTCTACCTCTTCAGTTGCACTGATGCTGCCACTTGTGATGCTTCAGGATGAACCAAACTAGACAATAAAATGGCATCCACAATTTCACTTTAAAAAGGAAAAAAAAGATCACTTCAGCAATCTCGTGTGTCTCTTCAGACAGGTGTGGAGCTCTCACTGCAGGAACAGGAGCTCCTCACTGGTCTTGGCTCCTAGAAGGGACAACAGTCACTAAGCTTCAAGTGCTGCTTTTACCAAAGGAGCAATGACCCATACCAACAATACCACCAGAGTCTCCTATGTCCTGATGACCAGTGATCTATCAAAAGATCCCCTGGCAGATTTGGTACTCCAATTTCCTGTGCAGCACCAGTCTCCTTTCATCAGTGCACTTTAACAGTTTAAAAAGGCAAAGATTAGCATTACCTAATGCTAAAAACCATCATGGGTATTTTCACTATTTCTCCTTGATTTAATTTTTTCTTTCCTTTTAAGTCACCAGCAGGCTCTAAGGTTTTTCACAAGCTCTCATAGCTATGCTTAGCAAAGCAGGAGCTCCTCTAGGAATCAAGAGAATTGAACTGCACCTTCTTGGGTTTCTGCTCCCTCTTTTACTCCTTCTGCTGTGTCTTCATCCATGCCTTTTAATTTATGGGGTGGGGAGTACTGCACTGCCTCTGACAACTGTTAGTCTTCAACACAAACAAGAAAGGCTCAACATCAAACTAACAGGTTAATTATTACAAGACCACAAATGCTATGACAGTCTCACATCACATCCCTAACCCACTGATATGTTGTTCATGGATGCAGCAAATGAAACCGAACAAAAAAATGCAAATAAAACAGTTGGGAAAGGCTGATTTGTGTAAATTTTAGAAATACATAAAAATATTCTCCTACCGAAACACCTTAGCCTGCAGAAAACAATCCAAGTCAGTAATTTGTTGGCTTCTAAGGAGTGTGTTTGAGGGACAGCATCCTGCAAATCAGAGTATTTTACTGATTTACAACTATTTTTTTGAAGATTAGTAGGAAGGGAGAAGAGCAAAAAAAAAAAAAGTGTGTTTTAAATAGAAATCAGAACCATAACAATAAAAATAAAACTTCTAAAAATTCTAGCAGACCAATGAACTGGAAAAAGTTTTAGCTTTTATTTAGAAGGAAACCAAAACACTCCACAAGAGAGTTGACATAAAGCATTCTGTAATTTATTTTTTTTTGTCTTCTGCCAAGACATCAGACAATATATTATTTTCTGGGGAAAAAATACTGTTTAAGCTTAAACTACAAAGAGAGATGGATTCTTGAACTCTGCCTCCCAACTCACTACAGTGAGCCACACAAACACACTGA
This sequence comes from Onychostruthus taczanowskii, assembly GCF_017590055.1. Taxonomy (NCBI): domain Eukaryota; kingdom Metazoa; phylum Chordata; class Aves; order Passeriformes; family Passeridae; genus Onychostruthus; species Onychostruthus taczanowskii. The sequence continues at coordinate 3,584,381 of NW_024498685.1, forward strand.
ACTAATGGGTCCTAGTAAACATCTTGGGAATCACAGCAGTAAATTTTCCAAGATCTTGCACCTTGAGACCCAAGGGAACTTTTATGCTAGCACAGGCATCAAGAGTAAAGGATTTAATTTTGTGGACAGCAATATAAAAGCAATCATTATCACAACTCTGTTTTCTCTGCCAGGAATATCTGTTTGAATGTTTTGGAACATCAGTTGGCCAGTTCAAGGGAACAAGGTGATAAGAGCCCAGTTAGGAGTTTTTGGTGTTTGTAACAAGTTTTACTCCCATCATTCTCAGATTAATATTTTCTCAGGAGAAAATATTTACCAGGAGTCATGATGAGTTGGGTTTGTTTTATTCTATTTTTAAGTTCCCCCAGGAGGCTAGTTAAGAGCAGGGAAATGCCCAAAGTTACCACGAAGCTCCTAGAAAGAGTTGAGTCAGCCTCTAACAACTTCTAGGAAAACAACTGCCAGCATTCCTATGGGCTTCTGAAACACATCCAGTGCTCCAGCAGAAAATCTACTCATGTTCTACCTGATGCCTCTGGCTTTCATCCATGCCACGGACAAGCAAAGCACTGGAAGAAAGTTGCTACACACTGATGAGGTACTCACACTTTTTTCTCACATTTCCATCTGCCTCTGCAGATGGAATAAATAAGTTAATTCTATCAGCTACACTACTCGGACAACCCAAAGCAGAAACAGCGAGCCTACACCTCTTTAAATACGTTCTGGGGTTTTTTTTTTCTTTAATAGTATAAACAGTTTTATCAGTAATACCATAACACACGACTGCAGGTGTCCCTCTTACACAAAGCAGAGCTCCGGCTCCTTACCGCACAGCTTGTGATGTCTATCTGAGAGGCTGAAGCAAAAAAAATCACTAACGCTGGACTTTCACGGCAGAATTTAAACAGCCAGTCTTCAACCCTGACAGCGATTACATTCTCTTTTCAGTTTTGTTTCGTGGGGTGGGGGCCAGAGGGTGAGAACACACAAGAATTGGAAAATGTTGTTGTTCTGGGTGTTTTTATTCTCTTTCAACCGCATCTCCCTGCATTGTCGTACCCTACGGAGAAATATTGCAAACAAACCTCTGCGTCCTTAAGGTGATCGGGCCGAGGGATGCGTTCCGGAGCCTGCGCATCGCATTGTCCTTGTTCAGACACTCGCAGCACTCTAATTGATGGGAATTGGTTCTGCGAGACGAGCAGCGGACAAGCTGCCGGGCCCGGCCGGGCCCCCGCTCCCGGGGAGCGGCTCCTGGCAGCCCCGCGGCCGGAGGGGAAGGGAGGACAGGACGGCACGGCCCCGCCGCCCCCCGCCCGCTCCCTCCCTCCCTTCTCGCCGCCGCAGCGCACGTCCTCACCGAGCCCAGCCAGGGAGTCGTCCGCAGCCCCGACTGTCGGCCCCGCTGGGAGACGGAAGGAGACCCCGGCTCCGGACAGCGGGGCGGGAGCTCCGGGGCGGGAGCTCCGGGGCGGCGCCGGGGCGGGGGCGGCGCGTCCTGCCCGCCCGGCGCGGGGTGCGGGGCTGGGGCCGCCGGCGGAGGAGAGCGCGGAGCCCCGGGGCTCGCCCGCGGGCAGCGGCGATAGATTGAGCCTCCTGCTCCTCAGATCCCTCCAGGCTAAGCCCCTCCTCCCTGCCCCTTTCCCTGCCTCCCTTCCTGCCTTCTCGGCTCTCCAGAGAACTCCCACAGCTCCCTGCTCCAAGCGCGTCACGTTGAGACTTAAGACGCGCTTTAAGAAAAATAGAGTGGTCCTTTCACATTCCCCCACGGACTGAGGACCAATTGAGACTTCAGCTAGAAGAAGTGTTATAAATATTCTGATAAAAGAATCGATTTAATAATGTAAAAAGGCAGTTATGATTATGTAATAAATAGGTGTGATTCGTGCTGATAAAATTGAAACAGTAATCAATATTGATACATTAATATTTGGAAATAATAAAACAGTTAAAGGTGTAATGCCAAGAAAGAAAGGGAAAGAAGGGGCTCCCCCCCTCTTCTCCTGCAGATGTTCAGAACAGGAAGAAGCAAGAGATAACTTTTACTAAATTTAGTTGGAAGATAGGAAAATTTGGTAGGACACCAGGAAAATGCTACTTATATGAGATTGATTGCTTTAATGCTAGAACATAATATTGGCTCTATACTGTTATAAATAAGAAGCTTGACTAGGCTAATATTCAAGCAAAAATTAATTTATTAATTAATATGGTAAAGTATGAGTAAAACAGCGCTGGGTACAGTGGGGGAAGTTTTCCCTCTAATTGCACACCGATGGTTGAGGCCGACAGGTATTTATAGGGGTACACACAGCTTTCTCAGCAGTTTTGATTCTCAGCAGTTTTTATTCCTAATTTTTACATCACAATTCTATACACTATTGTGAGTTAGTTTTTCTCAGGATGTACCCCAGAAAGGAGTATCCCCAGATGGTGGGGTTCGACTTCTCAAAGAAGAAAGAGGTCTTCCAGCTGCTGTGGTCCAAACTCCAGATGTGTGTCTACCTTTTATTTGCAAAGACTATAAATCTCATGATGGTGATGCCTAGCTTCCCTTGGTCAGCTTCCCTTGGTTGAAGCTATCAATCCTTGAGTTGATGTTCAACTTCCTTTCTCAAGCTGCTTTTTACTGTTTTGCTAAGGTGTTGAGATAAGCATATTTCCTTTACATACATTCTAAACCTATATTTTTAAAGCTCCTTATTACAAGCAATATTCTAAAATTATATTTCAAAAGGTTATTACTGCAAAGCTGTTTAAATGCTTAGCTACGTGCAGAAAGTTCCTGTCCAGCAGCAACATTCTTAAAGCTTTAATTCAGATGTTATTTGCAAACAAAGGATAAGTTCCAAGGCCTTTTTCCATGCTTTATTCCCACAGTAATTTTTTTAGAATTCATCTTTTAATTGTTCCATGATCAGTTTCCACACAAATCACAATCACAAGTACACACACTACCTGTATGTACCTGACACGAAACACAACTTTGTATCTCACAAATACTATACCACCTTGGTGCGTATGTGTAATCCAAAAGGTGAACTGCAGGACACCGAGGAAGAGGAGAGGCCTTCCTCAAAGAAGACCCCCAAAGAGTGGCGCGACCCCCTAAAAGAATGGTGGAGCACGCGTGGTAAAGGTGATGATGAGGGTGGTGACACAAGTGTGACGGATCGAAAATGGGAGGAGATGGTAATGACAGACAGCATAAAAAGGGAATTTTGCGTTGACAAGCTGGTTCGTGAGGTGACGGGAGTCAAGCCCTGCCCTCCGTACCCTACGCAGTTATTTCTGCTTATGCACTATTATCCATAGAACCAAATTATTCTTTATTCTAGCCAAATTATATTGTCAATATGTCAAGTGTATTCAACTTTATATATTTTAAGCTACTTAATTAAAATGGCTGTTGCATTTAATTTTGTTTGGTTTGTTTTTTATTGGATAATTGGGCAAATATAACAATTACAAGTAGAAAATTGTGAAGTATAAGGTATAGGAATGTCAGGAGTGCTGTTTTTAAAATATGCAGCAGAAACCTTGCCAAGAAGCTAATGAATGTCATATGTTTTGTTCAAGAAACTGCAGACCCTCCCGCAGAGCAGCTATGCTGCTTGGAAACCCCCTACCCTTCCCCCACCTTGATTGGAATAGCAAGGATTCCAATCAGTAGAGCTCAGTAGAGATGCCCCAATTGCCTTAAAGTAGGAATATTGGTGAAGTTACTTAACTAGCAAAACGAGAACAGCATATTATGCATAAAATGTAAAAGAACTTATGTAACGATGACTCAGCAGAAAAGTATATCAAATAGATGGATTTTGTTTACTAAGGAGAACATGCTAGGAGGAGTAATTCCCTGTTTTCCTGGCACCAAAATAAAGAAGCATCTGCTTATTGACATTGTGTGGAAAAGTCAGTGTCTGTAAAGGAGAGAGAGGCATCCAGCAAATTCCAGTACAGGGAGAGAGTACACTGGGCAATACCCCCGTGAAGTGTCTCTTGAGGTTTTGGAGGGACAGCCTCCTTTTGTCCTAAACTCCTGACCAGAGGTTGCCATGTTCCTTTCCCCATTGGCTGAGGTACTAGGAAAGCATGGACTTCCTGAGCCACTTACTACAAATTCCTTCTTGTGCATGCGTGGTCATTTTGCCCTCAAGTTCAGAAGTTCAGGCTTTCTGAGTTCCGCAGTAGACTTTGTGCAGACCCCTTTCTCCTATTACTTTCAAGCTCAGAAAATCAAACTCTCTGGGTCCAGCTGTCTGGGTTCTGTAACTTGCTCGGCTTGATGTTCATAAAGACATGAAGACCCATTTCCTCTAAAGGCCCTCACATCCATTCTTCTAGAACCTGACTGGCTCTTTCAGTCATTCCTGGAGACAATAACACTATTTCTCCTATCACTAGTGAAGACCCCCACCCATCGAGTTCTTTGTGAAAATATTAGCATATATTTTTCCTATCAACATAAAATTGATGTTGGATAAGTTTCTTTCATGCCATTGCTCATACAACTGGAGACTAATAAAAATTCACTGGAGTTATCCCAGTGCATCCTGCACCATCATGAGGTAATGCCTGCTTCTTAAAACTGCATTGGTGTTAGGGAGTTTTATTCCTGCATTTTGGTGACAACTCAGCAATGCTGAAGTCTGACATTCTGAGGATGTGAAGAACAATGGCACAGGTGAGGATGTGGCAGAAAAATTTCCTTATAAACCAACAAGTGATACTACAGATAAGGTCTCTAAAGTTGCTGGGCTGACGCAGCTGGCCTATAACTGGCAGTCAATAACTTCATCATGTGAAAGCCTGGTCCTTTTTTTTTTTAAAGAAATTTTCTGTCATAGTCTTGAAGTATTAGAAAGCAGGCATTCCTTATTGCATTGCTGGTCACCTGGAGGATATTTCCTCTAATTAGGTGTGTCATGACACTTTACAACAAAGCATGTATTCCACCATGCTCATATGTATGGATTACAGTGTACTTTCTGGCCAAGGCATAAACATCACTTTTCCTAGAACTAATTTCCATGGATCTGCCTCTTACTGGAAGTCCTCTTATGATTGTGGAGAGTTACCTGAAAGGGTTTCTGGTGGTCCTACTCACCAAGTGCCCACAGTGTTACAGGTGACCGTGTCCTGACCTTCTTTTAGGGCATGTGCCGTTGCTTCTTTTTACATGGCTGCACCACAAAAGCCACTATATCCCTCATTATGTGTTTATCCATTGGTTCCAGCTAAATTTAGTGTCTTATGTGTATACTTTTACATTCTGTTATCTGCTTCTTTGAAATACACTGTTCCTTTCTTTGGACTAGTAAAGCATTGTTATGTCCTGTTCCTGGCTAGGCCTATGCAGAAGCCTGGGCACCAAGGAGTTCATGTTCTGCTGTGCCTGAAATAGTAGTACCCACTATAGTGCAAGTGGACAAAGTAGAACAGGGTGTGGCAGGAGAGGAAATCTGCATGTAGGAGGAGCAGCATCTTTCTGGGGCCCACTTCCCTGTTCTGAGACTTCACACAAAAAAGACAGTGCAAGCGCTGAGATGAGGTTAAGAAGCAGGCATGAGCTGTTGACCAAAGCATTGAGACCACCAACCACCCCCAAAATCTCACAACCCACTCTAGAGATATCCTACGGAGAGATCTAGGCTGACTGGAGAGCTTTGGCAATCATCCAACTCTATGAATATATCAAGAGCAACTGCTGGATTCATCACCTGGGATAAGGTAATCCTGGTTATATGTGGGAAATTGGGGACTGTGAGGAGTTAAAAAGCACAGTTGCTTATCTGAAACACTGTTAAGTCTAGGGAAGGACTTGCAATAAGATAAACACAAAGAGAAGGAATTTGCAACAGGAAGGCTCCCATTCCAGGCCTGGTGGAGGCTTTATCTGGTTAGAACATCCTGGTCAATGCATCCAGACAAAAAATTCCTGCTGTGGCAAGCTGTGTGAAAGAAAGCAACTACTCATATACATACCACTGGTCAAACAAAGATCACCCTGTTATGGACAGGCAGTACCTGAGACCAACAGAAGTCCCTCAAAACCTTGGAGGAAGCATTCTCAGAAAGAGGACCTTGCCTACCCTCACTTTTGCATGCCATTAAGACACACCCAACCTCATTCACGTGTAAATTAGGAACACCCTTCCATCCATACTCAGAACTTGGACTGTATAAAGGTGGGACCTCCAAAGGAACAAGTATCACCCCGCCACTGAGAAGCCTGTCGTGAGGAAGGACCAATGGGACAACCTTGGCTCTATGGATGGTGGATCTGCTTGATATCTCTCTCTCTCCTCCTCTCTCTTCTCTGTTTTCTAGTTCTTTTTCTATCTCCCTACCTCATGTTTGTTGTTAAATAAAGTCCATGTAGTTGACTCCAGCATATGGTCCCATTTGCACCTTTATTCAGGCAGAGTCACCTGTCACTAGTAAAAGGGATGCAAGGCTGAAGAACAGGCTCATGAGAAGAGATCTGGTGATTTGGAATGATGGCAAGTTGAGTATAAGTCAACAGTGTTCCCAGGCAGCCAAAAGGGCCAAACACATCCTGGGGTGGATATCAAGCACAGCACTTTGAGCTGTTTGAGGGAGGTGATTGTCCTGCTCTACTCTGTACTGGTGGGACCTCACCTCTGTAGGGAGAGTTGTGTGTGAGTTTTAGGCACCTCAATATAAGAATAACACCAAATTACTAGAGAGTGACCAGGATGGTGAATGGCCTCAACTGTAACCTTTGTGAAGAGTGGCAGAGGCCACTTGATTTCTTCAGCATGGAGAAGAGAAGACTGAGGAGTGTCCCCATGGCAGCCTACAACTTCCTTGAGGGGGATATAATGAATAAGTATTTTGGCTGCTTAAAGAATCATCATCATCAAAGTTATTAGTGAAGGAGGTTTTAATATATATTTGTGAAAGTGTGGCTTTCACACTGAAAGAGTTCAGTGGCAAAGTTTACTACCGCATAGAATAAAGCACATAAAGAAAAACTGGATCAGAAAATGTTTAAAATAATTTTCACAGACACTGGGTTACAAAAGGATGAGAGTGCTAAAGGGTAAAGGAGACATTCCCATTGAGTCTCCATATTCAGAATGCATCCCCTTGCCAAACTTAGCCTCAGGTTTGCTCAAGAGTTTTGTGTCTAAAGGATTTAGAAGCACTTAATCATTATTTTAACACTTACAAAATTATTCAATAGTTTGCCATAAACAAAGTAACTGAACTATAAATCTAAGTTGGCAATATTCATACAATACTTGCTCTAGGGTATCTAAAGCCATTCAGACACTCAGACACACAGAGAGAAGGCAACATGTACAAAGGTACTTATTAAAATTCCCCTCATGCCGAGGTCAGTGAAATACTCATGTGGAATGCCTTTGCATCTCTCAGCAGGCTGAGCCTTGAAGAGTGGTGTATCAACACAGGCCCCCTTGTCAGCTTTCAGAGATGGTCCTCCAACTATCAGTGTGAGAGCTGGCAGCTCTGAGAGGTGTCCCACTGGAGTCAGAGGCTTGGACACAAAGCCTGCTGCCATCCAGGAGAGCTCTGAGGGTCTCACTTAAGGCTGCTGCTTACAGGGTTGCAAAATGCTTGGCTTCAGTCATCTGTCAGTCTTCAGGATGATTCAGGCAGGTAATGTTCCAAGGCTGTCAGGACATGGCTGATTGTGTCTTGTCCTTTGTTAGGCAACAGAAGCTTCCCTAAGGACAATGCCTTCCCACCAAAGTCATGCATGAGTTTCTGGTAAGATTGAGGGAAGCTTCAATGGCTTCATGCCTAAATTATGCCTCAAGGCTTAGTCCTAAAGAGTATTGCTGAGATTGTAGACCAGCCTGAGGAGGCATGGAATGCACAACCAAAGGGAGCATTGAAGGAGGAGGTGCTGATCTCCTCTCTCTGGTGACCAGTAATGGGAAATGGAGCAAAGATGTGTGAGGGGAAGTCCAGACCAGACATTAGGGAAAGGTTCTTCACTGAGAGGATGGCCAGTCAATGAACAGGCTTCCCAAGGAATTGCTTGTGGCTCCAAGTCTGTCTGAATTCAGGAAGCACCTGAGCAACACTCTTTGTTATATGGTTTAGTTTCAGAAAGTCCTGTGAGGAGCAGAGAGTTGGACTTGATAATCCTTATGAGTCTCTTCCAGCTTGAGATATACTATGATTATGTCATCTGAAAATCAGTTGCTACAGAGTTGAATATCCTTCTATCCTTAACATGCCAAACAGGTGTCAAGGGCCTGTGCAAATGAGGAATTAAAATTTGTTTCTGAATTAAAACAAACTCAAAATCATGCTACATTTCTATTACCCTTGCACACCCTCACAGCTTCCCATCACAGCAGAGATATCAGGAGTCTGCTGCAGCAGATGCACTTGGGATGCTCATTGTGTATTGGTTTACTTGTTGCCCAAGTTATGTTTTCCTTGCTAGCCAGTGCCTAATCTTTTGGGGATCCTTGACCTTTGCATTCTCCAGATTCCAAGCTGTCAGAGCATACCTCCCAGCCTAGTGCTTGGGTACCCCTACCCCTTCCTCCACTGCCAGGCACTACCTCTCCTCGGTAAAGTGTGTATACTTGCACAGTATCCTGTACAAGCAGGAACTGGAATACAGTGAGGTGTGACCAGCACTCTGTGAGTCAAGATATCTGCCCCCCAGGCCAAATTTTCTCACCTTTTCTAAACACAACTGATGTTGTCAGATAACTTTCAAATAGAAATTGCTTAAGGAAGAACTTTGGGTTTTTTAACTGATAAGATTCACCCAAATCACTTAAGTATTGTGTAAGGTCACATCCCCTAATAAATATGCATAAGGTAGGCAGAGACTATGCATGAGATGGGTTCATGTGAATTTCACTTTGTAAAAGAGATAACTTTTTGTCCCTCTGTGTGCTTGATTTGTGGAAACCTACACCTTGTAATTTACAGGAATTCAGTATACTGAGCCCTGGTGTGTGCCATGGCTGAACTGTGGACAGGAGAGCACACTGAAAACGTAAAGGAGTTCATGAAAAACAACCGCCATGAATTAATTATTGGAAGGTGGTGTCAGGATGCTCTACTCGAAGGCTGATGCAGTCCAGCAATTATATGCATTACACTGCATTGGGCCAAATTGCCAAGGTTACAGTGTTGGAAACACCAAGTTGAGAAGGAACATCAGCAGTAGCAGAATTAAGGTAAATTAGGAAGAATTGCTAGGGAAAGTGTTGAGTTTTTTGGGAGGAATCTGGGCAGAGACAGGCAGGTGTGTGCAGGAGAAGTAAAAAGAGCAAATGTGTGAAATACAAAGTTGTGTTTTGTGTAAATAAAGGTAACCTGTGTAATTGTAATTGTGAAATGTGTGGAACATGGCCATGGGACAGTTATAAAGATGAGTTCTAATAAACAACTCAGAAAGCAAAGCATGGAAGAAGGCTTTGAACCAATCTTTTGTTTGCAATTAACTATTATTAAGTCTTAAGCTGTTTTGTAATAAGAACTTTTGAATTATAGTTTTAGAATGTTACTTTGTTTTAAGGATTTTTAAACTGTAGCTTTAGAATGTATAAAGGATTTAAACAAAAGAGGGAAGTGAACCCATCCCAAGCTCCTAATGAAATGGTGAAAACATCCTGGGAAAGGAATATGGACATCAACGTCACTGATTAATGATTTCAAAAAGGGAAGCTGGACATCACTATCATAGATTAATGGTCCTAGAAAATAGAAGCTGGACCCCACATCTGGAAACTGGACCCCACCATCTGGGATGTACATCCTGGGATGTACATCCTGGGATATTGAAACCTGGAGTAGATCACAATAGAGTATAGAAATGGGAAAGGAACCAAACATCACCATCACAGATTTACAGTTCTGAAGTATAGAATTGTGACGTCAAAAATTGGAAATAGAAACTGCTGAGAAAGCTTATGAATATGCATGAATATGATAAATTAATACCAGCAAGCCCAGCAATCAGTGTGGAGTTGGAGGGGAAAACCCCCACCACTGTACCCAGCACTGTTTTTGCTCATATGCTACCATATTAATTAATAAATTGAATTACTGCTTGATATATTGGCTGAGTCAAGCTTCTCATTTCTAACAAATGGATAATTAGATATAATATGAGATAAAAAACAAAGAAGGATGGGATCTTTTGGCACTAGGACTGGGAGTGATTATCAATGATGGCATTTTAAAATGGAGGTACTATGGCCTACACATGTTCTGGTTTCAATATCCATTCTGCCTTGGGTTCACATGCACTCCATGGCATGTCTTATTTGTGTGTTTCAGCTCATCTACCTTCTTAGATTCCATTTATAATTGCTCTATATTATGTTGATTTTTGACAAGATTGAGTCTGAATAAACTGGTCAGGCCATTGTGATTTGTAGTCCACACAAAGTTAATTTTATTCCAATGAAAACCCACCATCAGTATTGTTCCCTGCATCTTGGAACACAAAAAACATTACTAATCCATTGCACTGACTTTCCATGATTCGCAGAATAATGAAGGCAGACATGAATTCTCAGAATAAAAAGCTCCTAGACATACTCCCACACTTGTTATTTCTGTGATCTTCGCTAATGCTAGGTGGAAATTCTGTTTTCACTGAAAGAAACAGTGTTTCACTTGTTATGGAGATGCTTTCAAACAGTATCCATTTTTATTACCTGGATCCACATCACGGCCTGCTTGGGTCCATCCCCTGGCCCTTGCTGACACACCCAGGTGCTGTGCCCGACCCAGCAGCCAGCCCTGCCCTCTGGCCGTGGGCAAGGCATCCCAGGTTCAGCTCAGTGTTGTCCCTGCCCCCTGTTACACACTCCTTCCTTTTTGACAGCAGATTATCACACCCTCACACTTGCACATCAACCCATTCAGTGTTGCAGTAATTAGAAGCTGGGGTCACTGTGAGCTGATGGTTGTCAGCAGGCACAGGATGTTTGTGTTTGTGAACTGAGACTGGGTCCTGCACACCAAGCCCTGTCCTTGACCCCTTGCCAATATTTCCAAGTCTCCCCTTGCAGTGAACAACATGGCTATTGTCATAAATACTCATTATAATATTGGCTTTTCGCAGATATTAAAATGGATGCTGTATGGATAATGTTAAAGTAACTTTGCTATAAAGATATAGTTTTTACTTCTGCTATTAACTAAACTTAGACATAGTAATGAAATAGCTGATATAGTTAGCTTGTGGTAATTGAACTTCCTGCTTGGTTGGGATAACATCCAAAAAACGTATGATGAAGACCCCTGCTACTGATATGCCACCTATCAGCACCCACCAAAGCCCAAGCTGGAGGTGATAACAAGAATGGACTAAAACCACAGCCAAGGAATACTCATGCTCTAAAAAGGCAGACCAAGGAGGAGCCATGCTAAACAGTTCTTGGAACACGTAAACTAGTTTGGGAAAAAGTCTAAATATGCATGATTGTTTATTAATATGGAATAGGCTGACGCAATAGAAAAGGTATGTAAAGGGTGTCTCTGAAATAGCAGCTGTGCTCTTGGCTGAATGCCAAGCACCTAGACATTAAACTTTGCTTTATCATCTTTATCTCCCATTGTCTTTTATTAAACTTTTAAATTTTACCAGGAGAATGAACCTCATTTTTCACAGCTATCAAAGGGATATAAACCAGCAGAATATTTTTAGTAGTCTACCCATTTTAACTGTGGTGCAAGTACTCATTTTTTATGGCATTTCATTGATTTTATATGACAGATGACCCATCCTATTTATAGTCACAGCAGGACTTTCACCTTTATCCTTAAAACTGTGTTCTGTCAAAAACTTCAAACACAAAGTTGCATATATGCATATTCAAAAGGGCACCTCCATTTTCATAATTTCTATTCTTGCATTTTCCTATTTTATTTTGCATCTCTGACCATTCCTGATGCAACTCAGTTATCCAGATGAAAATATCTTGCTCTGAAGGAGTTTCTAGTGAAGTTGAGTGCATAATCAACAGCATCTGTGTAGAAGAAAAGGGTTTCAAAGAACTAAATCCCCAATGCCAATCAACCTGAGTTTCTTAAAACTGTGAAGATCAGGGATAACCAGTAATTTCATCTCTTCCCACTCCTGTCTACTGTCTTTGTACCAACTCTGTAACAGTTTTCGTGCACTTATTCAGTGAGGATAGCCGAAGGTCAACGCTTGCTACTGTTGCTTCATCCTCTGACCTTGGAGGCTGGTCATGGTCACTAAACCCTTGAAGCCAGGGCCTCCAGCTGAGTCAGTAAGTAGTGGAGTCACACATGTGGGGTATATTTCCAGTTTCCAGTTTCCTGTTTTCTTAATCTTCCTGTTTCTGTTGGGCACTGATGTTTGGTTTTGCTGACTGCATCACACGCCTCAGGCTGGCAGTCTCTAACAGACATATTCACCATTCTTTCATTCAGTTTCCTAATCCTGTTTCTCTGATCAGCTTTCACATCTGACGCACAAATGGTTCCTACACTGATTCATCCATTTATCAATCTCTTTACAGGGATCCTTATTGAAATAATCTTCCCATTTCCCATCTCTCCACCGCATTTTGGCTCAAGCAAATATCCAGAATCATAATCCCTACACTCAATAACCTGAATCTCAAACCACTCATCTTTTATCACCTCATGACCTCTAAAATCACTGTCAGGCCTGCATTCTGGGATCATCTGCCCAGGATGCACTTCCAATGCACTTAACATTGAACTTCCAACAGCCAGCCACATTTTGCTTGTGCTGAAATTATAAATTAATGCTCCAAATCCTTCTACCCACATGATATTCTTTCACAGTGGTTGTGCAATTGTGTTTTGGTCTTTCCTTTCTAAGGGCACAGAATCATAACCTGAACAGAATCAAATTTATACTCATACCAGTAATATGCCATAATGAGACAGATATTAACAAAAAGCAGTTTAAAAAAAGGTGTTGTATGTATTTATTGCATTACCATTAATAAATAAAGTGAATTTTGAATTTGTTGAGTGTGCTAAGACTATTAAAACTCCACACCCCGACAAAACTATCAAGATACAGCATATTAAAGCACATCAAGTTACATCAGAAAAAACATGATCCATGCTGCCAAGGCATCTCAATAGATGTAAAACGCATGGAGTCACAAATGGAAATGCTGTCAGGTGTTGTGTTTGCTGGTACAGAGGCAGGAGGTTGCAGTTTATTTCTGTACTGCTTCAAGACTGAGATTTGCCAAGAGTTGCTTTGTCTGAGCTTGTTTTGGCCTGCAAGGGGCTCTGCATTTGTTTGTTTAGCTGTAACAGCAGTTGCCTAACAATCAGATTGCATGTAGTACTCTCTAACTGGTTTTGACATTAGTTAACTTTGTGCAATTGTACACTATACTGTTGTGGAATTTTTTTTTGTGAAACTATGGTTAGTGCAAATAGGTCATTATTCTGTGTCTGTGACCTGGAATTGCCTACAAGAATAGGAGTGCAGGATGATAGCAGAGGCCTTGAAAATCCAGGCACATGATGATACAAGAGACCCCAAGGTCATAAACATATTACTGGCACTCAGTTATTGGTCACTAAAGGAATGTAGCCTTGGGAACTGGATAAAACCAGTTTTAAGGAGAGAAAAAAAAAGAGAGAAAACAAAGAGCAAGAGTCTAACACAATATAAAATAAACCAGACAGTGAACGTGGTAAACAAGTTCACTGAATTTAAGGATCATATAATTACCTTTATTATTTTTGCAAGCAAGAATAAGCAAGGACAGCACTGGGCGGCCCGGAGTCTCTGCTCCGCTTTGGCTCTCAATATTCCTATCCCCTGAGTCCACCTTTTATTGCCTTCTTCTCCGGGTTTAGGGATGACGTGATCTGTCTTCTGCGCTTGCTCGTTCAGTTGCTAGGGGGTCTTTTTCTGCCTTCTGGTGGTCGTGGGATGAAGGCTTAGTCTTCCCTTAGTCTTCCTCTTTGTGAACGCTGGGTGAACTTTTTTCAACTTTTTTTTTTTTTTAACTTTTGCCTTATAAAGCATATCTATACAGAACACTATACACTTTCTGCAAGCTAAGCAATTCTTGCGAGTTTAAGGATTGTTATTACAGCTGCTTTTCATTACTTTCCTTTCATAAGGCATACCTTTACAATGGAATTCCCAAAGCACTATAGTAAACCAGCAACCATGTATATCTGCACAAGAAGTTTTTAGTTATTTAACTATTGTTTTATATTGTATAATTATTTAGCTATTGATTTAATTAATGAAGAAACATATTACTACTTATTACAGAGAATTTTGTTATAATAAGAAATTGTGAAACAATGAAGAAAGAGGAAGATGTGGTGTGTGTTACAAAATATATAAAAATAAATCCAAGCACAGACCCTAGAAAGAGGAAGTTTCCACCACCAGCATCAAATTTCTCCCAATGAAGAACAAGAGACACCAACAAATCTCCTATTTCATGATCAGCCTTTGGGGCCAGCGGGGTACTGGGAGAGTGATTCTAACATCAGAGAACAGAGACAGCTACTAGGAAGTTTCCATACAGCTGTTTTAACTACAAATTAATGTGGCTTTTTCAGTAAAAATTATATTATTTAAACTATTCATGTTGCTACCATTGCCACCTGACTGACAGCAATGCTTTGCTGTTAAGACATTAGTTATGAAAGCAAAAAATTGTACTAGTAGAATGTATTTCTTTAGCCCACAAAAATGGAGCATGCTGCAGCCCAATGTCAAAGAAACCCACAGCCCTGTAATTCAAACACTGCACAAGGGACCTCCAACATGACCACGTGTAGGGTCTGATGTGGATGTGTATGACTGATATCAGAACAGGAACCATCTTTAGATGTATACCTAAGACTGGAACAACAGCAACAAAGCCCACATGCCCCAAGCAGGATAACAGTCATAACTCCAATATAATAGAGAATACGGATAGCACAGGCACCGTTGTCACAGAATCAGATGTGCAGAATTAATCACTACCACTCTATAATCATGCTGTCTATTTCAGTTTCACCTTAGTAAGGGCAAATACACCTCTGAGGTTTGTGTTGTCTCCCATTACTTCCACTTGAAGCCTGTTGTAATACGGATGCAACTGTCTGGGACAAGAGATTAATTTTTAGAAGTATTTTCTTGTTCAGGCAATACCAAATCAAATAAACTTTTTCCTCCCAGTCAATCAGATAAGCTATGCCTTAAAGCGGATTTCAGGATCTCTGACCATATATACCCGGAATATTTGTTTTGTCTAAGTATTTCCAGACATGGACTGTATCACCTGTTTTGCAGCTGATTGGTTTTCTGGGGGTTGTAGTTGGGATCAGATTGCATTTCTGATGGGGTTTTTTTGTGGCAAGAATATTGCCTTTAGCATTGCAGTTGGCATGGTGGCTAAATTGAATCTGGCATGTTTAGTCTTGCAGCTTAAAAAGTTGCCAGTTTCAATTGTCTTAGAGCCCCTTTCTGCCTTGCACCTGTCACAAAATGGGTGGTTTCACTTGCTTAAAAAATCACCATCAAAGGTTTTGGTGAAAACAGATTTCAATATGAATTTGCCAAAGCACAACAAAGTTTGATGGCAAGGTTCACCCTACTACTTATTACATGCCTAATACATATAGACAAAAAGCAAAATAGAACAAATTTAGAGTGATTTATGTGGAGGGCAGGGATGTAAAAGGGGTAAGGCAGAAAAGGGTAAGGGTGATCCTCTCTAAACTCCTTCTCAGAGAGGTGCAGTCTGGGTGCAACTGGATAAAAACTTAGGCTTGGACTTGGTCAATGGTTTAAATCTAAAGAATTTAGCAGCCCTTAAATGTTAAATTAACCAATAATCAATTACAATCACAAAAAAACAATGACAGTTGTGGATTCAAGATGATAATGTCTTCTATATTTGCTGTAGAATGTTCAAGTCAATACACACACACAAAGATATGTATATTTACAAAGGAACACCTATTAAAAATTTCCCTCAAGAATGAGTGAAACACCCACATCTAATGCCTTTCGGTGTTTCTCAATGGCAGGGGCTGAGCCTCGTGTAGCTGGGATATTAGCCCAGGTCCCATTACTAGCCAAAGGTCCTCCAAGTTTCACAAATTGGGAGTTCACACACTGAGAGGTCCCACTCAGAGGGAGATGCTGGTGCAGCCCACTGCAGTTCAGAAGAGCTGAAAGGGTCTTACTTAGGAAAGCTGTTTATAGGGTCCTGAGATGATTGGCTTCAGTCACCAGTAAATTTTCTGACTGCAATCCAAGACTGGCAATTACTGAAATTTTCAAAATTCCATTAAGGGTAGTACTGTTTCACTCAGGCTGCAATTCAGATAAGGGGTGTTTCTGGGCTGCCAGGGGATGATAGATTATTCCTACTCTCCTATTCCACCTTGGCCAGGCAGCAGCAGCTCCTGGTAGGGTCAGGGCTGCCCCCACCCCAGCCTTGCAAGAGTTCCCAGTGTGGTCAAGGGATGCTTCACTGCTCAGCTCCTACACAAAGGCCAAGGCCACAATTATTGAGATCATAGAGCAGATGCAATCAGGCCAGAGAAGAGGGGGTGAGGATGCACCCACACAGGACCCCATTCCCACTCATTAAATGCCCCTGTTAGGATTGAGCAATGGTCACACGGTGTTCATGAGCCTAACATGTGCGATTTAAAGATTGTGTAATTAATCAGTGTGTTTAATCATGAGCACATGTGAAGCATATTTTTCTGTCTGTGGGAAACACCATGTATCTTTGATCACTAGCTGCATTTATTCTTCCTAGGAACAGTATGATTATTAATGTAATGAGGATATTAGCATGTATTGCCAAGGGAGTTTCCAAAGCTAATCCCAGACCTGATTGCTATTGGGACTGAAAACATTGTGAGCAAAGCACTCACTACAGGAGTGCACTGGTGACCACAGAGCTGGCCATCCTCACCATGGATAGGGTCTGTGCAGTGTGCCATGCCATCATCAGTCCAATGAGCAAGCCCCTGTTCTTCAGCTATATTCAGGTGGGTGTTCCACCACAAAACTTCTGGGGTTTTTTTTTTTTTTTGACCTATTTATTATCAGCCAACACCTATAACTCATCTGCTCAGAGCTTTTATTTTCCTTATTCAATAAGCCACCCCTCGGTCTGTGTTGATGCTAATGTAGCAAAATGAGAATGAGAGAGTGCTTTTTGTTTTAAACAATACTGATTTAACACCCATTCGTGGTCTTATAGCATCAAACACACAACCACTAAGAATATCTGTCATATTTCATTTGTCTGGGTCAGATCACTAAGAGAATCTGTGGTCTGGCCAAGATGACTTGGATATGATAAGGGAATATCAGCTGAAGAGTGGTCATCATGTTTCTTTTGACTGGGGAAAAACAAGTGGTTTTTGAATGTGCCTTTCGCTCTTCAAGCTGCTTCTTGGGTTGGCAGTGAATATAAATTTTTTTTTTTCATTCATCCTGTCCAACCTTCCTGAACTATTTTTGCTGATACAGTCCTCCATGTGTCTCCTCTGGAGATTTTATGGATCAAATACTGTTCCTTATCTTCCTGCCATTCTCCACATGTTCAGTTCCATCCTTCATTTTCCCAGTATGCTCACTGATGCTCTGGGGTCTTGGTAATAATCTGGTCTCTGTGCTGTCAACAGTCACAATTCTTTTAATCCTTCTGTTTTACTTGTTTCTGCTGGTGCTTTCAGACACATTTTGTATTTGCACACCTTAGTGTTCCTGCCACAGATTTCTGCATGAAGAGACCCAGCGACTATATAGAAATCAGCTTTTTCATACTCAGTCTAAATTATCAGTCACTGTGTGTGGTTCCTACCTTTTGTTTCTTTTCCAATGAATGAGTCTAACCACTTCCTTCCACAATGAGGTGGTGGAATGATCTCTTCTTGCCTTCTCACTTTGTATTCCCTGCCAACTTATATGGCAGTTAATGAAACGAAACTCACTTCAAGACCCTACAGATAAGGAAAGTGATTTCTACTTCATAAACCAGCTGACTCTGTTTACTCATATTTTCACCAGCAGAAGTGTCAGTATGTGTGTGCCCAGGTAATCTGTAAAAGTACAGTTTGTGCACAACATGTTGGACAGGACATGCCACTACTGAATCCTGTCTACATTTCCTAAGTTCCTCTTCATTGGTTATAAACAAACTGCATTTGGTTAGCCCTCAAGTGTCAACAGTGACTGTGATCTTGGTATTTATTTTTACTGCACGTGAGTCTCAGAGAACACTGCTGGGTCATTGTTTTGCTTTTGTTTTCCTTTTCTAGTTCCATTCCAGCACCAGCCCAGTTCCTTTATCCTCCTGTCATCTTATCTCATGGTTTCATTTTCTTGTTCTCTGGTCATTGAATGAAACCATCCACAGGTTGCACTATGATCCAGGTGAACTTCTGACCTTAGATAACAGTATATGCCATTATTTTAGTATTTGTTCTACTGTTTCTTCTCATATTTCCACTTACCCAAGCACATTTCTACTCTCACTTCCAGAACAACCTGGGTTTTCATGATACAAATGTCTGCATATGTTCCAAATAAAAGTTTGGGGCTCATTTGCAGGTTGGGATTCCAAGTTGCTTTCTATTTGAACACCATTAATCACTAACATCATGTATATAAGTTAAAATGCTAGTTGTATTTGTCTATTCTGTTGCCAAACAACTTCTAGCTGAACCCACCATAGGAAAGCTTTTTGCTTCTCAGGTGCATTGTCTGTTACACTTTCCAGTTCTTCTTCTTTTTAGTAAGAATGCTTTCAGTATAGGTTAATACATTCTTAATACATATGCTAAGGCATATTCAGTATTTGTGGACCTAGCAAGCCAGGATTGTGTAGTGTCTTAAGAACAGAATGCCCTCTTATCAAATGCCCTAAAAGCAGTCTTACAGTTTTCTTGGCTCACCTCTCTGGAGAATATGTGTGTCATGCACAACACTGCAGAGAACTCGAGATCTTACAGAGCATTTTGTGACAAAACAAGGGCAAAACCAGGCTAGTGACTGCCAGCTACAAGAGTCCCAGTACAATCCCAAATACAGGGTCTACCCAGCATGCAAGAAGCCAATTCCCACAGAGTCAAGATATTTATTTCATGTCTGCTCAGAGATTGGTGCAATGTGGTAAATCCAAAGCTAGCACCCACTCAGTAGAACAGCTACCTGCTTTTGTACATTCAGACTGATACATGGAAAAACTCCACAACTCATAAAAGTTGTGAAGTAAAGTAGGTATGTGTTTATTCAGCTCTGGGTCCATGTGGGATATCTCCCCAAAGACATAAAGTAACCCTCTATTTGTTCCCTGAAATGTTACATATGCATGAAGTTTCGCAATAGACTCATGTACATTCATTTCTTAGTCCCCCTAGTCCCGATTCATATTATAATTGTCCCTCGGAGCTTGAGTCTGGTGGTCACAAGGGAGGAAGGCAAATGAGTTTTCCTTACCTTCAGAGACGAAGTTTTCACCTTCTCTTCTTGCACATGCTCTCTGGTCTCTTGGTCACAGTTCAAACCACAAAGCTAGTTTAGGCTGGTTTGGGGTGGAGGACCCCCTCCTATCTCAACAGCCTTGCAAGTCTGGCATTCCTTCCATCCTGCATTTGCAAGCTGTTCCTCTCTTATCAGAATATCCTTGCATTCTCTCCTCCTGTCTTCACCAGGACAGCAAATGTCAAGCAATATACCTACTCTAAACAGCTATTCTTAATCAATCACCCTTTCATTTCTAACCCCCTTGCCTCAAGACTGTGAAAGAGAAACATTTTCCCTACACACAACAGTCTAAACCCACATTCATTGTGAGCACATCTCCCCATCTTCCTGTAAAGGCATAGCACCATTTATTTCATCATGCATGCTTTGTGGGGAAGGGGCTTATTTGAGTAAGGGCATACCACAGCTTATGGACATGTATTTTTCAATGCACATAACTAAAGGTTAGAGCAAAAGTTCAACAAAAATTCTTCTTTGGCCTTATCAACTGTTTGTTCCAGTGTTATATCCTTGTTTGGCAGATTTATGGTGCCATCTTGTTCTCACTTCTCTGCAGAGGGACCGTGATTCCTGGGTTCTGATGGTTATCTTGCAGAGATAGGGTTTATTACAACACCAGCACCATTTGTTCAGCTCCTCTCTTGAGTTTCCATAATTTTCACAGGAGTCTCAGTGACGATATAGTCTGATGGATATATTTCATCCCAAAGCTAGACTGGTGGTAATGCCTTGCCTGTTCAGAGCTAGGTTTAGAGGTAATTCAAAGATCTATCCCTTTGCTGACTGCAAACCCTCTTTAAACACACTTCCTTTCCACCTAAATGCTAAACAGAATGCTGCCTTTCAAGGGGCAGTTTGCAGCCCTGTTTATCTGTAAATTGGTCTCTTGAAAGAAGAGTCCGAGGTTGCCTGGAGTACCCCAGCTCTGAAGGGGGAACCTTTGCCATTTTTGATTCAGACAGGCTAAGCTTGGCTGCAGCTTTTGTAGAGGATCAGCCTCTGGGATCGGTGGTAAATTAAATGTTGCAGTTACTGTTTCCTTTCAGGTTTTTCCAATGGTTTGATTTGATTTCTCTGAATCTCCATTAACTTGAGAATTTTCTACTACCATGAAGTGTGTTTTATAACCTCTTTTTTTCCAAATCAGTTTAACTAACTCTCTGAAGCATGAATGGATTTTATGAAAGGGTGTCCTCTGGAAACCATGTATTTTGTCAGGTATGGAAGGCCAAAAACCTCCATGATGTCCTTCTCTGGGAGAATTTCAGTCTAACTGGTTAATGATATCAACAAAGACAAGCAAATAGTTATTTCTCCTTGCTGTAGTTTGCAGGAACCCTGCATGGGTGATGCAGAAGTCATGGTGAAGACCCTGGGTTTTGTGGTACTGAATCTTTATTTTCCTTTGACTCATTAAAGCTGTGGCTTTTCTGATTAATTAAGCCTTAGGGCATTGGAGTTTCTTCTGTTTGTTTTTTTGTTTGTTTGTTTGCTTTTTCCTTTAGTATAGGTTTTTAGTGCTGGTTTGTTCTGGGCTTTTTTTTTTTTCCCCTGAGTGTAGGTATTTAGTGCCGGTTTGTTCTGGGCTTTTTTTTTTTTCCCCTGAGTGTAGGTATTTAGTGCCGGTTTGTTCTGGGCTTTTTTTTTTTTCCCCTGAGTGTAGGTATTTAGTGCCGGTTTGTTCTGGGCTTTTTTTTTTTTCCCCTGAGTGTAGGTATTTAGTGCCGGTTTGTTCTGGGCTTTTTTTTTTTTCCCCTGAGTGTAGGTATTTAGTGCCGGTTTGTTCTGGGCTTTTTTTTTTTTCCCCTGAGTGTAGGTATTTAGTGCCGGTTTGTTCTGGGCTTTTTTTTTTTTCCCCTGAGTGTAGGTATTTAGTGCCGGTTTGTTCTGGGCTTTTTTTTTTTTCCCCTGAGTGTAGGTATTTAGTGCCGGTTTGTTCTGGGCTTTTTTTTTTTTCCCCTGAGTGTAGGTATTTAGTGCTGGTTTTTTTTGGGGTTTTTTTTTTTTTTGTTTGTTTGTTTGTTTTCATTTGTTTGTTTGTTTTTTCTTTTAGTATAGGTATTTAGTGCTGGTTTGTTCTGGGCTTTTTTTTTTTTCCCCTGAGTGTAGGTATTTAGTGCTGGTTTGGAGGATTTTCAGGACTGTTGGATTAACTCCCATCTGCCATGACCACTACCACCAGCTTTTTGCTTCTGTAAATTACCTGCATATCTGTGCGGTTTTAGAAGCATGTGCACATACATTATGTCATACAGAATGTTTATGATGAGTTCTTTTATACCATTTGACCAATCTTATGGTGTTTGTCCCAGGTAAATGTAGCCACAAAGTATCTGTTTTAACCACATAACTTGAACAGATTTATGCACAAAATTCTGAGTAGATGAGCAAGTGGAAGTTTGTGTGGAGGGTGTGGAAAGGTATTTTATATCTCTTGCTGTGCAAGAAGTTTGCATGAAAGAACCCATGTGGTGATGACTATAATTTTTCTCTACCCTGTTACTCTTCCTATTTCTATCTCTCTCTCTACCTCACATTAATTGTTAGGTGAAATTTGTACCATTGAGTTTGGCATATGATCTTGTTTGCACCTTAATTCAGGCAGAGGCATCTTTTAATTATCAGACCCTAACATTATTCCAGAAGTGGGATCCTAACATCATTCTGGTGGATCTTAACACTCCTTTTCCTGAATGAAAAGCAAATCCACCACTTCCAAGAAAATACTCTCATTTTCACAAATCTATTACTTTTTAAGCAGCAGCATAAATTTTGAGCTCACTCTCCATTGAACATCATGATTGTTCTAATTTTCTAGACGATGTAGTTCCTCTTCCAGCCATGGTACCACAAGTGTCTGGAGTTAGAAAGAGCTTTTAGCTTGCTGAAAGAGCTGTTAGCTGCTCGATGTCTCTGCCGAGTGGCCTTTCAAGGGAATGATTCTCCCTTTTGTTCCCAGGACAAGCAGTCATCTACTGCTCCTGACTCAGTCCAGGACCTGCATTCTCTGCTGGTGCTGTCCCAAACGCTGCTTCCAAATGAAGAGCCCCTTTCTGTTAAAGCAAGTAAACCTAAAAAGGCTGCATAAGAATCAATGCAAATAGCAGAAGGTAGCAGAGCAGGTCTGTCCGATCCCACACAATGGACCTTGACTCCAGTTGTTCGGAAAAGAGGAGCTAGAAGTGAGGTGAGCCACATTAGTCTGGGTTTGCTCATCAAACCCTTATCAGGGGGGGGCTGAGGATCTCTTGTGTGGCTGCAGACAAAAACAGCTCCCTATCAAACAGGAGCAGGAGTGTCAGTTACAGGACTGAAGACTCGGGTTGGGTGCTAGGAGGTAATTCCACAAAGCTAACACACTGTCTGAAGCAAACATGCATAACTGTATGCTTTGGATCTCCTCTCTCCCCCTATCTACCTGTTCATTGTTTGCTAGCTGGTCCTGCTGGCAACATAATTACTGCCCATCTTTTGAGTCAGGGGATACTCATTCATTCAGCAGGTGAACTCCTGCTGCTGGAATTACTTCTTCTTTAAGGATATTGGTTTTGAGCCAAAGCAGTTAATTACGTAGTTCATATTCTTGATTTAAGTTGGGCCTTGAAGCTGAGATCTTTAGGCTGGCCTTCAAATTCATTGTTCCTAGGTATGCTTTTGAACGCTTTACTGATACTTTAGGTCATCTTGACCTTCTGGCATAACCCAGCAATTTTGGAGGTACACTAAGGAGCAACTCTTAACCCATAAAACTAGCAATGATTTTTAAGGAGCCCGGCAGCAAAATGTGTACGCTTGTACAGTCATGTTCCTGTATTTGATTCTGTCAAGTAAGACTTGATCTTGACCATCGTGGTTTGTGTGTCTCATTGGGAATTTGGACATTAAACCTGCAAGCTTGCTACCCATGACTTTTGAGATCCCAAGCATGTAAGATACCATTTAAATGAATTTTCTCAAACCACGTTTATTTTTTCACTCTGCGAATGGCTCATGGCTCTCAGTTCAAGATCAACTACTGGGGAAGGACAGGAATTCAGAGGATTTGGTGGGACCACCCTGTGTCAGAGGTGGCTCTGTTACTGAGCTCATGTTTTCTGTAGTGCTAAAGACAGCAGTGGTCCTGGCTGTGACTTCTCATGAGTGAATAGCTGTTCTTTTGCCAGAATATAACCAGCTCATTAAAGGACAACTAAGCTAATTCATACATAAATGCTATCTCAAAGCACATTGTAAACCCCTCTGCCTGGATAAATGAAAAGCAAGGTGGGGAGGCAAGGTCACACAGAGAAGCTGCAATTTACTTGCATCTCATGGGAACAAACTGACAAAATCCCATTGTTTTTCTGGATACATATCTGCACGAATTACTAACTACACCCCTAGCACATATTATCACTGAATGTATTTAGGGAGGCACTTCTATCAAAATAATACAGATGAGTAGCTGGACATTTTTCTCTCATAAACAGCATTTGGTTATATCAGGTGTAAAGGAGAAGCAGCCCAAGAATTTAAACACAGATTAAGTAGCCAATTATTCTATGCTAAACTGTGTTTTCTCTTCTGTGTGTGTGTACTGATAGCTTTTGCTTTTTAACCCTGTTAAATCAAATGTCATGCACTACCAGAATGCCTGGCACTTACGTTAAAATCACAGAATCAGAGTGGGTTGGAAGAGACCTTTAAAGATTGACTAGCCCAACCAAAATGTATATAAAGTATTCTCACAATCTTTTACTCCCTCATTTAACTAGTAAGCAAAATTACTGGCAGTGTACAGTCATGTACACTATCCAAATGAAGAATCTTTCCCAAAAAATGCATTACATGTTCTCACAGTGACACAAGCACTGAATAAAAAGCAGATTAATAGAACAGTCTTTCTCAGGGCTAAACTTTCTAAACATGGAAAAGCTGTAATAAGTTTCATACATTTATACAGGTTCATGTCTTAAGAGAAGTAGTACCAGCAAGTCCAGTTATTTATATATAATTTTAAGGGGGGGAAAGGTGCCATTAATTTCTATTATATATTTTTCTTTTTGATAATTCCCAAAGATCTTCCCTTCCACTTGGATTACACAAATGGCAGGCTGGAGGACCTCCTTCCCCCACACACTTTGATCACTTTCTGAAAGGGACAGTAAGCCTCAGAAGGCACAAGTCAAGCTCATCCAGCCCATTATCCACTGTGGCCCCAAGAGGAAACCTGGGTTCTCTCTACTCTCTGGTAAGAAAACTCGGCTCAGAAAGGGCTTGCTGGAAATTCCCTAAAAGTGCAGCTTTTTATTGCATCTTAGAGTGATGTCTCAGGGTTTAGCTTTTATATTTTTCAGATTCTGTGCTGCTTTAGTGTGTGGTTCTGAGCTTCATATTGAGGGATGGCAAGCTTTCTTCACAGAGCAGGGAGACAAAGCAATTCCTTCTCTAGCTGGGGACCAAGGACAAATGATCCAAATTTCAGGCCCAAGAGAATAAACAATGGTGGACTGAAGAGAGAACAACAAGAAGGATGGGACTTAATAAGCTGAAGCCGTAGCTGGACAATTAACTCCAACATGCAAATGGACCACAACTTATAAAAGTGTGAGACCCTGTGACCAGTCATCCACTTTGTGACCATTTTGGGTTCATCTGGGGTGTAGCCCTGGCTGGGCTCTTGTGCTGCCCAAGGTGTATCCATTGAGGCCTTCTAATAAATCCCTACTTTATTCTTTAACTCTGTCTAGTCTCTGTTCTAGGTTGGCCTTCTCAAGGCATCAAGAGTGGGAATATAGAAAAAGGTTACACAGCCTGCTGCAAATGCTTCACCCTGTGTGCACAAGAAAGCAGCAGATCCTGAAAGCTGTTGTGAGGCCAAGTGGAACTCATGCTCATGCACTGAGGAGCAAGGCTCTGCCAGGTACAGCTGCAGTAGCAGAGTCTCACAGACAAGCAGAATCTCCAGGTACCACTCCCTCAAGAACAGATGCATTCACTGTGCAGGAATGGAGCAGAAGGACACAGCACCAGCATAATTCTGTCCCTCAGGTCCCTACATAGGTCAAGGGAATTTTCTCTAAATGGGCTGAGTCTCTTTTTGCTGCCTAAACTCTGAGGGGCCTTCCCTGATGGAGGACAGGTGAACAAGCACTCTCTGGAAAGCTGTGATTACCCATCCAAATACCACTTCATAAACTTCAGGAATCACCTCTGCCTGGGCTTCTCCTGGCTTTTCCCATTACACCGTCAGGATGTGTGTGTAGGACGATATGAGCCTACAACATGTCATGAGTTGTTCCCATCCAATTATTTTCAAGTTACTGACTGAAAAAAATTGTGTGGGCTGACTCACCTCTGGAGCTGTCATTGATCGGTCTTCCCATCGAACTTCTGCTCTCAGGCCACCCATACCTTTTCCTCTGCTTTAAGCAACATATATACAAACAATGTATATTGCTCAGTAGACCACAGAAATGCATCAACAGGAAGCAATGCACGAGTTTTGTTAGGAAAAAACAAACTAACTTTTCAACACACTTTTGTTGAATTTTCATCAGCAAAGCTCATTCTTGTTTATTATTTCTGAAGGCAAAGGCTGGATGACCAGGGTGGAATAGGTTTGGAAGGAAGACAAACAGCTTTTTAGATGATGGATTTCATTTTCTGATTTAATTTTCCTTGGCTTTAACAGCTTTGTTTGAAGAACTTAAAAAGTAAAGGGCAGGTAAGTATGTTCAGAAGGTGGGGAAGGAGAAAGAACATTTGTATTTGCCAGCCACTTGCAGCTTAATTTGTAAACTAAATAATAAAGGATGGATGTGTAATTGGAATATTTGGGAACTGTAAACTGCTATACAAGACCAAAAAAGGTATTAGAGCTATCTGGAATCACCCTTAGGAAAAGGTGACACCTGCAGCAACATTTGAAAGACTCTTAGTCTGCATCTGAAGTAAATAAACTTATCTTGATTAGCAAGAATGCATGAAGAATCTTAGCTACCCTCTTCTCCTGGGTGATCTACAGATAAACAGGATACCAAGGTAAAGAAAGCCCCAACCTCCCAGAGAAAAATCAGCCATTCTCACTGCACGGGTGGAAGTGCCTCTACAGTGGGGGTGTGAGACTGGAACAAATATTGCTTGGATTCCTGTCTTCTACAGGACTGGGTGTGCAGAACTCTCGATCCTGATGATCATCACTACATGCAGTAAGTGTTCTGTTATCATTGAAAGGAAAAAAACTGCTGACATCCTTCCCACAACAGATATACATACAGTACATGGTAACTATAATAAAAGCAGGGCACAGCTGTTACAAAAATAAGAGAAAGATGAAGAAAAGCTGGAGACATTTATGCATAGTTCATATAGGTTTCCTCAGGTGGCATAATTACGCTGGCAGTATCGCTCTTTTGTTAGTATAGTTGAGGCTTCTTAGTTTCTGTCAATACAGCTGTGTCACTACAAAATAAATAAAACCACCCTGGTGATGAACACTGCTCTGGGTCAAAGGAAAGGAATTTGGGCCTGGCCTTAGGTCTTATCTTTGCAACATAATCAGCTGACAGGAACCATGTCCAGGAGCTTAACTGTGAGAGCTGTAATAGAAAGGCTAAAATTGGTGTGAATGGAACATAAGTGGGAATGCCTGGGTGTGGAGAGAGCCAAGTGCACCCACCAAGGAAAAGAGCCTGTGTTAAACAGCAGTCAGCTAGCAGCTCATCAAGAAATATCCACTTTCAGCCATGGAGACAAAGAACTGTAATGACTCCTGATGACGGCCAGAGACAGAAACACAATTGACCACTGTGAGGATACAAAACTACCCAAACCCTGCCTAAGGTCAACAACCTAACAACCACCTAGGAGCTGAGGAGTACTTGATACATAGCATCACTTGTCCTCCCTGTCACAACAGGTCTTGGATATGAGACCTGGATGGCGTCATGGAGCCCTCCTGGTTGTTGCACAGCTTGAACACCCAGGCCCTGGTATGTGGAACCTGGGTAGCCTCCTTGGACACCACACACCTCTGGTGCATGTGTGGAGGACTGAAAGTAGGTTTGTTTCGTTTGTTCCAAACAAAGTCACACCCATAAGTTCTCACCAGGGCGTTTCCTACACAGTTCATACAATGCTATGAGTATTTCCTGTGACCAAACCTCTTAAGGTCAATCCAATCTTTTGACCATCTCCAGTTCAGCTGACTTGAGAAGAGCTGTGAAAAATGCCAGTCACTTGTTTTTAAATTTTTTAAAAGTTTAATAGTAATAAAATGGTATAAAAATAGTAATAAAATTAGAGTCATAAAAGTTTGGACAATTAGGACAATATGAGACAATACAAACAAAGAGTTACAGACAGTCCGGGCAAAATAAGCCCAAAAAAGGATACTCATTAACAGAGGATTAACCCTTAAAAGAGATAGCCTGTTGCATATTCATACACTTCACACATGATGCATAAACAAACAAATAATTCAAACAAAGGATTCTGTCTGGTCAGTGTCAACTTCTTCCTTTGAATCCTGACAGCATCTTCAGGGCTGAGCAAGGCAGGAAGAAGTTAGTTTCTTCTGATAAGGGAGCAGTAAATTCTTTTTCTCGGAAAGATTTAGGTGTCATGTGGCTGCTATCTCTGTGGGAGTACCTCATTCATCTCTTTAAAAAAATATCCCACATACATAGTTTCTATTTTAATTACAAAAATTACATTTTATCTACAAAACTACATTTACCATACGATTAAAATGTTAATACAGCACTACTAATCAATACAACATAATACATATAGTAAATATCTGCATAGAGCCATATAATATGCACTTTTCACAGAGCCCTTTTCTATCCTCACGATACCATCATTATGCCTACAAAAGAACTTTACATTTATGCCCCTAAATATTAGTTTTTGCATATTTTTTGTGTCCTCATTTTGCTTTTATTGTCCCAAATGAAGGGTCATTACCCAGTGGGCAATTCAAATTCATACATTTCTATTTATTGTAGTTTGCACAAAGTAAGTAGTAACCCCCAAAGGGCTGACTCCCCAGTCATCAAAACTTTACACTATTTATACATCTTAACAAACAACCAAACAATTCAACATGAAGTAACAAATTACATAGCTTTTCATTATTTAGTGCTCAAACCTGTATTTGCTAATTTGTGTCTCTCACTTCTGATGCTGATTAGTCCACGTGGATAGTTCTTCCCTCCATTTGCATTGGGGGTCCATTTTGAGGAGGTGGTCAATGGGTCTGTGGTCACAATTCCCCTGCCAGAACTACTTTTCCCCAGTTACTGCTCAGTCCTGCTGACTTCACTGCTGATGGCTCTCATCCAGACAGCCCATTCATCTCGGGATTGTGCTCCCTTTTCCTTAAAACAAAGCATTAGCCAAGCCTACAAGTTTCTATAAATTTCACAATGCTGCTGCTTAATCCCAGCTGCCTAGGCATAGTTACTGATTAATAACAAAAAAACCCTGCAAAGTTAGCTTCAGATAGTGAGACTAGGTGACTTTCTCCATCACTATCTCACAATTTTAAGGTAAAACATTGAGGTCAAAAAACCCAAGCCAACAAATTTGGTAAGACACTGAAATCCTTTATATTAAAAAAAGGAACAATAAAAGAACACAAGGACTCTTTTTGCTTACTTTTTTTTTTTTTTTTGAGTGCAGGTAATCTTTAAAACACTACACAAAACATTAATATTAGAGCAGCTGTATCACTTTGTTATGACCTATCATGACTCTAAAATATTTGTAATAATTTGTCAGTTTGCGTTGTCAAAGATTAATCACATAATTTTCCCTCTGACCTTTTTCACTGAAACCCACTGCAGGCTGATCAGGGACTCTGTTGATTCCCATGGTATTCAACACACCAAAATGTCAACATTTAATTTTTAAGAGACTAAGATGGGTTAGGAAACCATCCTACTGTGCTGTGTGCCAGAGTGGCATCTGAAAAACATATCCATGCAGGTTTATTTGTGTTGTGGGTAGAAAAGGAATAGGAGTACATCACATCTGTAAAATGTTCATAACAGTTCTAAGTGCTCACATCCACACTTCTGATTTGCTCTTTAAATGATACTTGTGGAAATCTGCCAGGCTTGCTGTGTCAGGATTGATAATTGCCGTGATTTGGCAGCCAAAATTCTCATGAAGAATTGATAAGGATTGTTGACCAAACACATGAGCTAAGCCATGCTTGTCTTGCACCTGGCTGGAGAAAGGCTCAACAATAGAACATTGTCTGTGAGAAAGCAGAAGCTTCACAGCCCACTGTTGTCTCTGTGAAGCACAGAACAACAGCAAGGTCTCTGTACCAGCCTCATCCCCCTCATCCATGGGAGCCTTGTGATAACTCTTGTCCTTTGAGGAGATGAGGATGTGGAGAGTCTCTGGGGAAGGTCAGATGGCCTTTGCTGCTGCCTCAGCTGGAGGAGGAGGATGCTGAAGTGTCATGGTTCTGTTCTGTCTTTGTTTCTCTAGAAGTCACACAACTCCATTCGACTAAGGGTAACCAAAGTCCCTCATTGTCTGTAATTTGAATATTAAAAATATCCCCACCAATAGCAACACAAGAAAACAGCTGTTCCTGAGCTGAATCCTGCACTTGCAGGACACGATGTTCCTGAACCAATCATATTTGACTACAGTCACATCTCCATTTTGCCAAAATATGAATTTTGTATTTCAAATCCTCTACTTTGGGAGAGCAAGAATATGAACCCACTTTGCAGACAAGACTGTGGCAACCCACAGGGCAGCAACACATCTTTGTTAACATCTGCACCTCCACCAAACTGCATTGGAGTGTACCTGGGAACACCTCTACGCAGCACTATACCCTTATATTTTGTGGACATAGTCCATTTATCACCGGTAATCTAACAAGAATCCATAACCTGTTGCTTGAATGAACTACACTTTTTGTTAATCTGTGACCATGAAAGTTCTTGAACACAACCTATAGTGCCAAATTGGTTACAATCAGAAATTAAAACATGCCTCACTCAGGCCCTCTGATCTCTGAGAACAAGCTTGAATGTGGGGGGGGGGGGGGTTATTTTCTGCCTAATTTCATACTCTTATCAAACACCTGACATAGCCCAGTTTTGTATTATCTTAAATCTCTTTCAGTGTATTATCCCTTGCTGATTCATTCTACACCACACAAAAACAATATCTTCAATCCCTTCTGTTTGTGATTATCTGAATGAGGAAAATATTCTGGTAATGGAACTGACCTGCTCTCAGGCTCCTGCTGCATCTTAACTCTTGCCATATGGGGTTGTGACCCGAATGCTGAGTCACAGGGGGACAACAAAGGGGGGACAGCTGCAGGCAACAAACTCAATACATACATTTTTATAGTCAGGTCTGATGAAAATTATGAGGGGGAGAACGGGACACCGATGAAACAAATTTTTAATTTGTTTTATTTATAATAATTATTTTGTTTTAGAAAGACTTGCTACAGTGAAAATCAGTTAATAGCGATGCCCACTGTACAACTTTTCATTCTAGCACATGACAGTGCGATGAAATAAAGTGCTTCTTGGCAGACAATGAGGCTGAGCTCAGAAGAATCCACTCCTGAACTTGCAGTGAACTCAGTATGTCAGGAGATGGGTTCTTGGCACTAAATCTGTTCCGTGTGCTCATATGATGACGTTCAGACACAATCAATAAAACTGATAGTTCTTTCCCACATTACAAGGTGTCATTTGTTTGATTCAAGGTGACCCAAGCCCTACAGATCGTGACTGAAAAGCAACTCCCCATTTTGAGCCATTGCTACTATATATAATAACTGTTAAAAAGCAATTAAGAAATTTAGTATAATAAAAGGACTAATTATAATTCCCAATAAACTCTGCTCTGTTAACTCTGTGATTACAGTTCTATTGATTAATCTTGCAGATCTTCTTTCAGTGAAGAAGAATAATTTTACTTTAGTGGGTGAATAAAATGTCTAGCTTCCTCTACTGCTTTTATTGTGCTCGTAATAATTGTGAAGTACATCTGTTTAGAGACAATCTGGCTAGCAAACCAGATCCACTGTCCAAAATTAAGTTAAATATTTGCAGATTCTGTCATGGAAGAAGGATGCACTGCACTCAAAAGAGAGAAGCGGTAAAATGTTTTATTGAGGTAGAATAATGATTTTTGACAAAGTTTGATGGAATTTGACAAAGTTCAATGGCAAAGTTCACTTTATTAACTACTGCATGGAGGAGACATACAAAGAAAAATTGAGTTAGAATGGCTCAGACAGGGACTGGAGGTATGAAGAATAAGAAGGTGTGTTTTGTTGAGTTGTGAGGTGCTGAGTAGATCCCTTCACTCCTTTCCAGAGCCTAGGTACAGCTGGATCCTGTCTTTGTCTGAGACTCTGTCAATGGTTCACTTTTATTGGAATTACCCACACTCAAACACCTGAGTATCTACAAACGTCAGTAATCCTTCACAGTATGAGTTCAGCATGCTCTCAGTCCCTTCCTGAGAACCTGTCATGGGTATGGGATCTCAAGCCCAAGGAGTGACCTCAGGGAGGTATCATTGCCATGCAGCCTCTGTTTCAGCAAAGGGAGCTCAAAGCTCTGCACGGGCTGTCTGTGCTTGTGCAGTGAAGTAGTTGGCTGCAAGTCAACAACAATAACAAGACAAATACCCCGACTTAGCTCTGATATCTTGTTCTGTACTTTTGGTTATCTTGAACCTTTGGGTTTTGAAACCATCTTTTGAAACATATTTTCAATGCCTTGTGGTAAATAGGTATGATTCAGGCTGATAAAATTGAAACAGTAATCAATATTGATACAGTAATTAATATTTGGAAATAATAAAACAGTTAAAGGTGTAATCCCAAGAAAGAAAGGGAGTGGAGGGGCTCCCCCCCCCCCCCCCCCCGCTTCTCCTGCAGATGTTCAGAACAGGAAGAAGCAAGAGATAACTTTTACTAAATTTAGTTGGAAGAGAGGAAAATTTGGTTGGACATCAATAAAATGTTAAAATGAGATTTATTACTTTAATGTTATAACATAATATTGTCTTATATTATATTAGCTTTGGCTTACATTATACCAGCTTGGTGCCCATGTGTAATCCAAAAGGTGAATCAAAGGACACCGAGGAAGATGAGAGGCCTTCCTCAAAGAAGACCCCCAAAGAGTGGCGCGACCCCCTAAAAGAATGGTGGAGCACGCGTGGTAAAGGTGATGATGAGGGTGGTGATACAAGTGTGACGGATCGAAAATGGGAGGAGATGGTAATGACAGACAGCATAAAAAGGGAATTTTGGGTTGACAAGCTGGTTCGTGAGGTGACGGGGGTCAAGCCCTGCACCCTGTATCCCATGCAGTTAGTTTTGCTTATGCGTTATTATCAGAACCAAATTATTCCTTATTATAACCAAATTACACTGGCAATATTTTGAGTGTATTCAATTTTATATCTTATTAAGCTACTTAATTAAAATTGCTGCTACATTTAATTTTGTTTGGTTTTCTTTTATGATTTGATAATTGGGCAAATATAACAGCCTTGACTCCCTTGTGGGTGAGACAGGGGCTTAACAGCTTCCAAGTGCACCCCAAGGACATGGGGCCTGTTGTTGGTGAGTCTGAACCAAGGACAGGTAGGGGTCAAGTGTGTCCATCACATCACCCCATGTCTGCAGGGTAAACTTCAGAGTATACAAGGCCACTATATCATTGAGGAAACTTTCCGTCTGATCATGCAGGAGCCAATCTGGCAGTCACACTCCCACCACCAGAGGCCTTCACTGCTGAGGCTGAGGATCCTTCACAGTCTCAGGCCTCTGCTTCCTTCAAGTAACTTAATTGTGGTACAGCAACAATTGAGAACAAGCTAAAGTAACAGCTTGAGCTGGTGCCTCCAAGCAGGGACCCCAAACAAAAGAATCCCTGGGCCTTTATACTCTCACCGTCTAAGCCCATTATAGTCTGGGTTTTTGAGTGCTGGGCTCCTGGCGTGCCTCTGGGTGTCCAGTTACCCAGCTGGCCCTCATGTCTCCATGTGCCCTTCGTTGTGCAAAGGGGTGGAGACTGGTCACTTCTCATTGCCTCAGGCTCCCAGCACCCAGAGCTCAACCTGCAGCTGGCAATCCGGCCTACCTGGACTACGTGTATTCCTCAACATCTGTGCTCATGTAACTTAACAGTACAATATTTCTGGTAAGTTTTAGACACAAAGCATTGTAACAGGCAATGTGGCTTTGCACAAGACAAAACTAGGCAGTAGATAGAGTGTGAGCAAGTCTGTGGTTGGTTAAGATTCATAAGACTAGACTTTTCAAAAATGAGATTTACTCAATCTATGTTGAAGGAGAAGTAGCCTTTTTCCATTTCTTTTTGTGGTTAGTTTTTGTAAAATACATTTAGCTCCTTATTTTTGTTTCTTTCCTTCCTGCCACCATCAACAAGAAAGACACTTCAAAAAAATTTTAAGTTTCACTATTATGTAACTATGCAGTTTAGAGGAAGCTTCTCCTTATTTAGGCTAAAAGATCTCACAGATGTCTAAGCAGACAAAAGCATATATTCTCTGACCTCCTCAAATCTCTATCCTGTGGTTTCTTTCCTGTGACACACTTTCCTGTTGTCTCCTATCTAGTGCATGATTATTGACAACCACATCCCAACAGCTTTTCCTACAGCAACCATTAACTAAACATTCCACAAAGCTGTTTCTGCAAGCTTGCATTTTACTTGAAACAGAATACCCCAGAAATGTTTGTATTAATATCTGGTACAGATGTTAATACACATACACATTTCTGTACGGCATGAACAGGCAGCACCATCCACCTTTCCCTGTCTTGCTGATATGTTATTTCCTCAGCAGCACTACAAGCTTGGTGCCAATTTAACAGAGACAAATCAGTCTGGAAGTATCATTTATATGGAATTTCTCTAAATTACACAACATATGTAAGCTAATTGGATTTAAAATCCCTCAGGGTTCTGTGCTGGGGCCAGTTCTTTCAATATTTTTATTGATAACATGGATGAGGGTATTGAGTCTTTCACTGGTAAATTTGCAGATGACAGCAAGCTGGGAGCGTGCGTCAATCTGTTGGAAGGGAGAAGGGCTCTGCAGAGAGACTTGGAATGGTTGAATGGATAGGCAGTGTCCAATAAGATGAAGTTTACTAAGTCCAAGTGCCAAGTCCTGCATTTTGGCCACAATAACCCCCTGCAATGTTATAGGATGGGGACAGAGTGGCTGGACAGTGTCCAGACAGGAAGGGACCTGTGGGTACTGGTGACAGACAGCTGAACATGAGCCTGCAGCGTGTTCTGCTGGCCAAGAAGGCCAATGGCATCCTGGCCTGTATCAGGAAGAGTGTGGCCAGCAGGAGCAAGGAGGTCATTCTTCCCCTGTTCTCAGCACTGGTGAGGCCACACCTTGAGTGCTGTGTCCAGTTGTGGGCCCTCAGTTTGGGAAGGACCTCGAGACGCATGAGCCTGTCCAGAGGAGGGCAATGAGGCAGATGAGGGGCTTGGAACACAAGCCCTGTGAGGAATGACTGAGGGAGCTGGGGTGTTTCGCCTGGAGAAAAGGAGACTCAAGGGTGACCTTATCACTTTCTACAACCTCCTGAAAGGTGGGTGTAGTCAGGTGGGGTTGGTCTCTTTCTCCAGGCAGCAACTGGCAGAACGAGAGGCCACAGTCTCAAGCTGCATCAAGGGAAATATAGGTTGGATATTAGGAAAAAGTTTTTTACAGAGTGATAAAGAACTGGAAGGGCCTGCCCGGGGAGGTGACGGAGTCACCACCTCTGGATGTGTTTAGAAAAAGCCTGGATGTGGCACTCAGTGCCATGGTTTATTTGAGGTGTTGGGGCATGAGTTGGACTCAATGATCTTGAAGGTCTCTTCCAACCTGGTCATTCTGTGAAAAGGGGAAGAGCAAGGACAAAGATAGCCAGGCTGACTGTTTCAAAGGGTTAAGCTTCAGCTAAAGAAATACAAAGCAGAGGACAGGGGAGCCTAGACAAGTGCAGAAATTCCTGATGGATGCCATCCTCAGAGGAGCAGTGAAGTTAATATGTTTCTTTCCTTCCTATGTGCAGCCAGTATTGGTCCATCTATACTGCTTGGTCAGCCAACAGAACTTGCCAACCACTCCCCTGCAATCACCTGAAAACTCTAGGGTGTTCTGTGAAAGTTCAGCTTATCTTATATGTAAGTTTAATTAAAGAACAGAAATTTATTTGTGGGAATTTTCATCATCTTTGAGAGTTTCTAAGCTAAGCAGAAAGAGAAAGAAAAAAATTACTTATTGCAAAGATTTGGATCAAAATAACTCACCTGCAACCACTACCAAGTCCTCAAATTGTTCTTAGATATAGTTTTTTCTATTGCTTTCCAACTGCATCTCTTAAAAGACTTGCTTTACTCCAATTACTCTCCACTTCCCTTACATATCTATGTGGTATTCTCTTTAAAATTTACTTCACTTGAGAGCCTTTGCAGTGTGCCAAATATTCAATTACCTCTAACTTCTGCTTACATAATTCCTAGCAGTAGCTGATGTTATTTCCCAAGAGATGTTTATTTTGCACACAATGTGAGCAGCATTGTCTTGCTTCTGTTTGAGACTTGCAAGCCAGACAGTAGATCTACATTTGCCACACAAATAGTGTCTTTATTGTTGCTTGTTGTCATCCACAAACACCTGAGCAGCAGGGGCATCTTATTCAGCTTAAGTTACCAGCCTCATAAAAAACAAGGAGCACTTACAAATTGTAACAGGCCTGGAAAAATTAGGAAGTGCCTCGGCACATCTAGACCACTGTTTAGCACACAAAACTTTGTTTACTGCTCAGTACTGGGAACTTGCATCCACCAGCTGGGCCCGTGAACCAAGCAACTTCCTGCAGGGAGAAGAGTATTTTGGGGAGCTGCCACCCCTTATAGTGGGGGTGACAGGCAATTGATAATAGGAATGGAATATAATGATGCCTTACTTATCCAAGTATGGGAACAATGAGTTTCAAAGAAGCAGATAACAGAATGTAGAAGTAGACACACAAGATGCTAAATGTAGATGGAACCAGTGGATAAACAGATAATGAGGAATATAGTGGCTTTTGTGGCAAAGCCATGTAATGAGAAAAAATGGTGCTAAGAGAAATTAATGGCAAAATCATCTATAACCCTAGGGACAATCCAGTGACCACTATGGTGACCACCAGAAACCCTTCCAGACAACACTCTAGGACCATTAAAGGACTTCCAGTAAGAGGTAGATGCATGCAAATTATTTCTAGAGAAAGTGATGTTTATGTATTAGCCAGGAAGTACACTGTAATCAATATGTATAATCATGATGGATCACTATAGAATTGACTGTACCCCAGCACAGCTTGTGGTCTCCTACACAAATACCACCTCAGCTCCAGCTCTGAAATGAGTGTTGTATAAGCTACCTTCTCCTCACCAGCCCATTACCTGTGATTTGAGCCCACCATCACTGACTTACAGTCACCCTTTGAAGGGAAAAAAGCAGGATACAAGGTCTGCCCTCCTACTACAATGCAGCAAGCCCAGTTTCAAGTGGCAGAGACCACTGATCAGACACAAGTTACACTGGCTAAGAATGTGAGACACCTTTCCTAAGAAAAATACTATGCTTGTTAGCATGGAAAGAGCATCTTAGAATTCATACAGGCTAATGAACCAGAAAGCAGTAGAAGTTAGTAGCTGTTAGGCAAAGAAAGCTTCTGGCATCAGAGATAAGGTACATGCTATACCCTTGAATGGTATGTTTCTTGGTGCTTACCAGTTTTACTGCTCTTCTTACTACTTAGAGACCAACACAAGGCATTCTTTCAATCCTTCCTCTATTGTTTTTCCTGCTCCTTTCACATACAAATGTTACATTTGTAATCCATTCAGAGTAATTGCAATACTCTCACTACAAATCTCAGTTGGGAAGCCAAAGCAATAAACCTTTATGTGTGTTTAGCTTCTCTAAGTAAGATGGAATATCTTTCAAAATCCCCATGAAATGTCATTGCCTCTGGTGAATTGTTCTAGCAGTCTAATGCTAACTCTGGATAAGTGTATATTGCAACAACAAAAAAGCAGGTACTTTTGGAAAAGACATTTTCAGATTACCTTTTTGTCACTCTTCATACCATATGATACCTGCAATGAACTATCCATGGAAGTGTCATAAATATTATTTTCAAAATAAAATTATGCAATGAGACCACTCTTGTCAACCTTAAAGAGCGTAATATGTTACACTTGCTACATCACTTGGAAGAACTCAAGGTGGTTTTATACGGGGTAGTCCAAGAAATCCAGAACTTCCATGAGTAATTAGAAACTCCTTAATATATGCCATGGCTTAAAAGGCACTATGTAAGAAAAATACTGTAATGTATAGATAGTGACCGGTCACAAGATTTGCAGTATAAAAACATTGGAAGCCATTCTGAAGGTTTCAAGCTAAACATGATAGATGACTAAGATTTAATCTGTGGTATAATAAATGTCTTCCAGTTGTAAATAAATAATCAATTGAAAATTACTTTGGGATGTCTAAATGTCCCTTTTTTGCTAGGAGGCCATTTAGGCAGATGTCCTTATCTCTGTATCTTATTCCAAGACAGGAAAATATTTCACCCTTTACATTGAGGCATTCCAGGCACCCTGTATATGTGATGCATTAAACACGTCTGAGAATTGCAGTCTCCCACACAGGGATGTCTGTAGGGATCCCTCATTATGGCTGTCATTCTGAAGCTCTGCAGCTGAGCTGGGCTGGCTAAAGCTTTCAAGACCCCACACAATACATGAGTTCAAAATAATGGAAAATTAAATCCTCACTGAGTCAATCCCATCAACTTTTGTGCCTGGATAACCAAGCCATCATTGTGTAAATGAAAAAAAACCAAAACTGTCAAACAAAACTGAGTAGAAACTATAAAATTGTTTTACTTCTATTTAAACTCTGTCAATGTTTCCTTTTTTTCTTATACAGCTCAGTGACCTCCTGGCTCCTTAAGCAGTAAACAGAGCTCTGAATTACAAATCAAGTCAGATTTACGATTACTTACTTCATCATAGGTCCTTCTGGTGTCAGAACCTGAAGGAAATCAAATATATTTAGGTAAACCCGATACATCAGTATGACAGTAACACTGCCATAATTAAGGTGTCAGAACCTGAAGGGAATCAAATACATTTAGGTAAACCCGATACATCAGTATGACAGTAACACTGCCATAATTAAGCAAATAGTAGTAACTGTAATGCAAAAGCAGTGTGTATGTGTGTGTGTGTGTGTGTGTGTGTGTTTGTATAGTCTCTAAAAGAAATTAAACCTTGGACAAGGATGCATGCACAATCTATTCAATGATCATAAATCAAGAAAGTCTGTTACGCATAGGTATTTTGAGCAAAGATAGTCAAGATGCCACATCTGCAAAACACTGTCTATGTTATTAGAAAACTGTATCTTGAAGGATATCTAAGAGAGAAAGGCACTCCCTGCTGGAATATCAGCCAGCCACTGAGTCACGTAACTTTTGGTCAAGAATTGTATAACAACCATTGGAACAGTATGATCTTTATGTTCCAAAATGAACTAGTTATGTGTGTGCCATTGTTTCACAACTAAGTATGTAGAATCCATCTGGCATTCATTAATGCTTTGTTTGCAAGTGTTATCTTGCTATCATTAAAGAAAACAAACCAGGAATACCTGTTTAGGATCAAGTATTCAGCTCTTGAGGCCAGTCCTGAGCAGTAGGCCACCATCCCCCAGCCAGCTCCCCCCAGCATGCTGATTTATTGTTGAGCATGATGCCATATGGTGTGGAATATCCCCAGGGTCAGTTGGGATCAGCTGTCCTAGCTGTGTCCCCTCCCAACCCCTTGTTTTGTATCCAGATGTCAGCACAGGCTGCCAGTCAGATCAGATCATGGTAATATTGCAATATTCCTTTCCAGCTGGTTAGAGTTTTTAAAATTACTATTCCAACAAGCACTCTGGTACCTTGTTCCTTGACAACATAATTGTCAGTCATGTTAATACTGAGCAATAACAAGAGTTAGCACCATTGCTAACAAAATTTAATAGTCCCAAGAATCTCTCTTGTTAAGCACAGCTAAAAGAGGCAGTGAACAGTGAGAGCAGCAGTGTGTGGGCTCGTGCTTCTAGATCTGGGGCCCTCTGGGATCATTGTCAAGGGACATCTAAGATGCATTTGGGAAGCTTGAGGTTGCCTAATGCTGTAGGGAATAGAAAAGAGGCCTTGACTTCTAGGAAGGCTAGCGGGGCTAGCAGAACTGTCAGTTCTTCTTTGATTAAAGGGGCCCTTGGAGGTTTTGTTCCAGCTGGCACTGGTTAGGGAGGGTCTGGTCCCCCATTCAGCCTGAGGGATACCTAAAACACACAGGCTTTTTGGGGCATTTGGTGTGGGAATGGCTGGTGCATTATCTCATAGCAGCACATAGTTCCTCAGCAGTGGTGGGGGTGTGCTACAAGCTGTTGTCCCTCAGCTAGAAAAACTTACTTTCCCTGTAATGGTGGATGTCTTAACCCCAACAGATCTTCAGAAGGTGGGTGCTGGTGTGCAGCAGAGGGAGAGACACACCTTTTGAAATGTTTCACTGAGCAAAGGAGCTGCAGGAGGCAGCTATGCATCACCAGGGATTGTGAATGAAACTGGATCTTCTCTGAGGCCCTACAGCTTCAAGAAACCATAGCTGTGCACTAAAGGAGGAGCAGGCTGACTCTGTCAGGCTGGGATGTAAAAAACTCTCAGGATGGTGAAAGCTGGAAGCTTGACATTCCTGCTGCTGGGAGGAGCACTTAGGCTCTGCCTGCACATTTATAAGTACAAAATATGCTTAGTGCTGTGGTTGGTAAAAAAAGACTGAGAGCTCTGCCAAGGGTCCTACAGGAGCACTAGAAGGAAGGCTGCTCCCTTTATGCTGATCCCTCTGCTGTAGGGAATGGGTCTGCTGACCTGCTGTCTGGGGAAACTTTGCTGCTTTTCAGGGACTGATTAATTGTGGAGAGCCTGCAGAAGCCCCTCTGGCTCTCTG
Organism: Onychostruthus taczanowskii; assembly: GCF_017590055.1. NCBI lineage: Eukaryota > Metazoa > Chordata > Aves > Passeriformes > Passeridae > Onychostruthus > Onychostruthus taczanowskii. The sequence goes on from NW_024498685.1 coordinate 3,625,001, forward strand.
ATTATTGATGCCTGCTGCTTTTTCATGTGGGCATCAAATGCTCTCTAATTACTGGAGAGACTTGGATAGCATCAAATATGATATATAAAGCTCTGGAGTGGTGGTGAAGAGGAATAAGAGCCCATCTGGTGTATCCTCAGCCCTGCTGGTCAACCATGATATGGTTTTGGTTTCTATGAATCTGGTTTGCTCTTTGAGGCCTGAATGTTGCTTGGAAGAGCTGGGATACACTGGACTAAGTTGGGGAGGGGCACCCTTGCCAACAGGATGGTGAAGCTGGTAAGAGCTTTAAACTAAGAATGACGAGGAAGAGAGGATGACAATCAAATGAAGATGTGATGAATGAGGTTATCAAGAAAATTATGAGGGCTTATACAAACAGAGGGGACTTTATAATCAACTTGGCTGCCACCGAAGTATATGCATATAAATACATGGTTCAGAAAGGATTCCCTTGCTTTCTAAACTTTGAAACTAAATCTTAATAATTACCAAGTAGATTGGTGTTACCCATACTGATGATCATGGGCAAAAATTTTTTGCTCGGGCTCAAGGATTAACCTTGAAGGGCCTCCCCACTCAAGGGAGGAATCTCCACACACATTCCCACAAGTCCACCCTGCTGGAATATGGGACTATGCCTTTATAGCACAAAGTGATTGAATGTCAGTCATATGTTGCTGTTGAGGATATTGGATATCATGGGTCTTGGGTCTTCAAAGAGACAAGAGCAGTTGTTGGTTGTAGTAAAATTGTTTATTGCATGAATACATCAGCCTTGAAGGCAAGGAGTTCCGAGTATTAAAGTGCTAAAAGTTTTCTGGCATAGAGTCCCAATGTTTTGAACAAAAGCAGCAGCAGCAGCAGCTCCCACACTTTTTTCTTCTTCTTCTTCTACTTTTTCTCTTACCCCAATACAGGGATTTTATTCATAAATCATCCAATAAGCTAAAAGCACAATTCTAGAACATTCTTCCTAAACCAATCTGAGTTTAATTCTAATGTGTGAAAGTAATGTCAGTTTTTATCTAAAATCTACACATATAATTTTATCTAAATACGTGAATAGTTTTATCAATTTACGCATATAGTTCCATCTGTTCTATCTAGAAATGCAAGCAATGTTCTGCTATGTTTTTGTTCTGCTATGTTTGGAGCTAAGTTAATTTGTGAAAGGTAACACTACTAACCTTTAAATTAGATTTTAGGCCTTTTACTAGCTAACACAGTCTCTTAAGGCACTTAAGATATTTCTACTTACTGATTACTAATAATAATTTCTACTTACTGATTACTAATATTAAGATATTTCTACTTACTTAAAACTAACACTTCTACTTCGTGTCAGTGTGGCTTAATACACCTCCATTTCTCTAAAGGCTCCAGTTCAATTCTTGCATTCCTTTCTCTCTGAGTTCCTCAGAGGGGCTTCTATTTCATGCATTCCAACATGTTACTAGGCTAGTCACTGATATGCCAGCATTTTTTTTTTTAATAAGATGTTGTCACTTGTTTGTTTTTCTCCTTCTGTAAACATACGTCTTTCACATCCTTGTTTGCGTCAGTCTTTGTCGGGAAACATCCATTTTTCACATCCCTGTGATGTGTTTAACTTAGGATTGTTGGTCAGGCTGATCTCAGCATCCTCCAACACTAAAAACCATTTTTTCACTTGAAACGGGCTCCATTTTGAAATGGAGTTCAGGATCTTGAAAGGAGGAAAGAAGGCAAAAGCTAGGACTGTTGTCCTGGATTTCAAAAGCCTTCAACATGTTCAGGGATCTACTTTGGTGAATCCACTTGATAGGATCCTGGAAAGAGAACAGGTCCAGAAAGACTGTTTTTGATTGGTTGGATTTTTTTTTGTATCTCACAAGGAATTCACTTTCTACAAGCTCAAGAATGGCCTATTCTGTTGTGCAGGAGAACCTGAAAGGATGGCAGGAGGGTTTGCATGGATGTGCAAGGAGAGCTTGACTGAACTCAAGGAAAGAAACTCATGAAAATGAAGGGTAAAAAGAGGTGGACATAAGCACAGGTGACTCAGAAGGAACTGTCTAACTCTGCAAGGATGAGCTAGGAAAACAAAATCAATCTGGTCAAGGGATGTAAAAGGCAATAAGAATTGCTTCCACAATAGAAAATGTGCACTCACGCCTGAATATGACTGGGACCTGGTAAAAAAAACAATGCTGCAGTGGGCCACCACGAAAGGCACTGCAAAGGTGGGTGACTTCAAGTAGAACTTACAGAGTTTAATTCTAGGTTTTGGTCACAGAGATGCACATGTTAGCATGAGGGATCACTGAACCTCAGCATACAGTGTGTGCTGCCACTAACAATGCAGTCTGTGTGTGCTCTTTGTAAGGGCTTGTTCCCACAGGAATGTGTGAAAATGTAATGCTTTCAGCAAACCTCAGTGTGTACCCTTCTAGAACACTTGGTTTGTACAGAAAGAGATGGATGGATTTGTTTTACTTGGAAGAGTACTGTAAAGATGTGAGGAACAATGGGGTTATTGAATCTTGCCACAGAACACTGTACAGCAGTGGCTCCACCAGAGAGGACTGTCCCAGTCTGCTGCATTGCATGTTTCCCAGCATTGCAGGGGCATGCAAGACTAACTTTTAAAAATGTAGCTATGATATTTTATTTAAAATCCTTTCCTAGGATTTTTTCCCTCCTGAGGAGCTGGGAGCCTCAGGAAAGAAATGTAAACAATAACTATCTGCTGCTGTGGAATGCAATAGGTGCATCTTCCATTGGTCCATGTGGATTGTTTTCAATTGATGACCAATCACAGCCACCGGTGCCGAGGCTGTGAGCAGTCACAGGATTTTGTTATACATTCTATTCTATTCTTGTTCTTTGTAGCCTTCTGATCCTTCTTTTCTCTCTGTTCTTTTAGTATAGTTTTAATGTAGTATTTTAGTATAATATATAACATAATAAATCAGCCTTCTGAGAAACATGGAGTCAAGCCTTGTGTCTCCAACTACAGAGAGTTTGCCTCAACATAAAAACACCGTTTTCTCTTAAGGATCTTGTGCTTTTTTTCCTTTTGAGATTCAACAGAACCAGAACTTCACACTACAAAGCAGACACAGAAATATTTAGGTTCTCAATGCTGTATTTGCCTTAGTCTTTATAACACAGTTGGGGTTAAAAGGTCATCTAGTGCAACATCCATGCAATGAGCAGGCACATGTTAACTAGATCAGGTTTCCATTGAGCTTGATTAGGTTTCTATCCAGCCCAGTATGAACTGGATAATTATATAGTGAGGTAGATTGGAAACAGCTTCAGCTTCTGAGTTCAAAGGACCAGCAGTACAAAGATAAGCAGGAGACCAGTCCCTTGCATCAATACTAAGGTCATATCAGGCGACATCTTCCTTAATGACCTTGATAATGTGACATGCAAAGTGCATGCTCCCAAGTTTGTAGATTCAGAACTGGAAATAGTGATTGATGTTACTCATTGTCGCCAAAAATGGATAAAAATAATAATTTAAAAACTCCCTTAACACCAATGTAGTATTATGAAGCTGGTATTCTTTATTCAATGCTGGATGCACAAGGGGATATCTCCTCTGAAATATTGTGCATGCTGAATAAATAAAAGCTCCTGTTTAAATACTGTATTTTACATGCATATTCATTGATTTTCCAGAATAAACATACATATGATAATAATTTCCCTGAAATCATTAACTTTTCCCCTCCCCTTATGCACATATTGTTCTGTTCTGGGAGTCTCTTATGTGGACCCTGGTGGTTGACCCCAAAGTGATACCTGACTGTCTGGTGAACTGGTGGAAGTTGGCACATGGGCTAGCTGCTTTCCAGTTCTTCTTGCAGAATAGAAATTGTGCAGTTCCATAGGCCAGTGGTGTTTGAAGAATAAGCATTGTTTTAGCCCACAAGGTGCAGATGATTTTTTATCTGTCAGTCTCATGATGTCCCTCTCAATAAGGACGACTGACAGGTTGGAGAAATCAGCAGACAGGAATGTAATGAAGCTCAGCCAAGGCAAGTGCTTTTTTGCAGCTGGGGAGGAACAACCCCACATACCAGCACAAGCTGAGGCCTCACTCTTTGCAGAGTCTATGTTAGAGCACTTCCTGAGTCACTCTTTATAGCCTGGTGCTTTATGAGTACAGTTTCTCCACATGTTCAGGCTCATGTGGCTGAAGTCCTTCCTACAGCTGCCTGCAGTCAAACCAGTTTAGGAGCAGCATGTGTCTGCTCCTTGGGATAATCTGATGCCAGTTTGAGATACAGCATAGGTGTGTGAAGTTTGGCAGTTCATGACCTGCTTCAGAAGCAGCTCCTGAGGTTAGACAGTTATAGTCACTGGGCTAGTAATTGTTTAATTACTTCCAGCTGAGAAGTGGAGGAATATATTACTACTGTGATAAATGGATACGATTCATGCTAATTAAATCATAACTATATCAATATTTTATAAAATATGTGTTATAAAGTAATAAAGGGTAAACAGATGGGCCCTTTGCAGATGTAACATGTGAGAAACAGGACACAGGATGTAGTATTGAGATAAGCAAGATCCCAAAGCAAAATCAGCCTTGGGATGAACAAGGTTGGGACGATTCCTAAAGCAGAATTGGGATGAGCAAAATTGGGATGATTCCAGATATAGAATCTAAAGCAGTGGTCCTATCTATAAAGTAATGAGACTTATTTGGAACATAATGCTTACTTACATAACACAAAGCTTAATGAACATGTGCAACCTGCCAGGTTATTCGGAGGGCAGTGAGCAAGAGGTGCGCCTTCCTCTGAAAAGACCACCAAAAAGCCAGGAGATGCCCTAGCAACAACGGAGCCTGTGCCATGCAGCATAGTGATGTAGATTTCAAGAATCAAAAAGAGGAGGGGATTTATGGAAAATTATTGATGGATATGTATTAGCATGCAGTATATAAAGCTTCGTTTGGATCCTTTTGTTTCGTACGTGAAGCAGGATGAGAAGCCCTCCCTGTATCCTGGTCAGTTTTGCTTATGCTTTACATGAACCTTAATCATATTTAATTAATCACTGCCAAATTTTTGTATATGCTTGATTATATTTAATATACTTGATTATATTCATTTATACAAAATTTCTGTTCAATTAAAATTGCTGCTAAATGCAATTTTGTTGCTTATTAAATTAGGCATATATAACTTGATTCATAACACTACCCACATCCAGATTCACTGCTGGAGAAAGTGGTGAACTGAATCTTGTGAAAAATAGGAAAAGAACTGGTTGCTTGTCAGCCAGGCCTGTGTGTGTTTAGGTTTGTCACTCAGGCACACAGAATATGTCAGTACCACACAGTTTGCTACAGCTTTATCATGTCTCCTGACCCCAAGGAAAGGGATCTCCAGGGAGGCCTCCAATGGAACCAGGAGATTGTAACTAACAGATGTGAATTAAAGTATTGGCATGACTATAACTTAACAAAATAAAGACATTAATTTCAGTATAACAGAATAGCTAACAATGGGAAAGAAATATAGTAACCAAAACTGGCAAAACAGGAAGACAAGCAGCTGGATGTAATATGTACAGGTAAAAGATAAGGAAGACTGGCTGGTTTTGCATCAACAATAGGTTAAATATATAGTAGCTTGATGGAATGTATACCTAACCACTTGCTTATTGAATACTAACCAAAAAAGGAAAGAGGGAAATGTGGTAAAATTGCTGTACAACCCACTGAAATCAATATGGAACAGAGCATAGAGTATGGGCTCTAATGCTTTCTCTCAGCTGGCTTAATAAATGTGTTTTTAATAGACAAAAATTGTTTGGCCTGTTGACCTTTGTTTCAGTAACTAGCTCATGATGACTGTTTAGCATTGCAAGGATAAATATTCAATTATGTGCATGAGGTGTCACAATCAAGCTGGTCACATACAAGCAATTTTTCTTTAGGGGGTTTTATAGCTTTCACCATAATGGTGCAACTTGAATCATCCAATTACCTACTAATGGATATTTCTAATTATCCAATCCTAAAAATATATTTTGTAGGCCTTGCAGCGTTATCATGCACCAGTATCTGTTGAAGCAGAGATCCTGAAGAAGGGTGTAGTTTTCCTCTGAAGGTCTAGTGGTGGTGCACATGGGCCTGGTCTTCCTCTGGGAATCCACTGGAGGAGAAAGCTGCTCCTCTGGGGATCCAGTGGAGAAGAAATCTGCTCCTCTGGGGATCCAGTGGAGGAGAAAGCTGCTCCTCTGGGTATCCAGTGGGAAAAGGCTGTTGTGGTGTTCCAAATCTCAGAATCATATCCACTTAGGAATGCTTGGCTCCTCCCCCTGGGCACAGCATCTCACAATGGGATGATGTAATTTTATCAGTCACGCAGTTATGTCATGCAGTTATGTCATGCCCATTTGTTGGAAACTAATTAAATGTAGAAAATTTGTAAAATATAATGTGTAGGTAAGATAGGAATTTATAACTGTTTGAAGTGTGTTGTAACTTTTGGAATGTGTTGTAAGAGTGTAACCATAGAATTCAATCAACCGTAACGAATGTTTAATCAGGGGAAGGAAGCAAGAATGCTGATTTGTATACAATGTTCTGGAAATAATGATAAGTACCTGATTTATAGTCTTGTTTGTAGCTTAAGGAATGTATCACAAGTATCACAAGGAGCAAGTTGCTAAGAAAGGGGAATTGTTGGGAGTCGTTGCTTAGAGAATCTGTAACAGACTGCACGTACACATATCATATATAAGGAGATCGATGTATCGGTGGCGTTGGAGCTCTGATTTGGGACTGCGGTCCGCAGACTCCCGGGCCCTCAATAAAGCACCGCACAAAGCTTACGAGTTTTGTGTCTCTGTTCAGGCAACACATTTACAGAAAATATTTTGGAGGGAGGGTGGGTTGTGGAAGAGATAAAGAAAACTGCCCTAGGTGGTTTTAACAGGTGGCCCAATTAACAAAAGACAACTGCCCAACCTCTAACAGATGGAAATAGAACACACACACCAGCCACATCTTGTATTTGCAACTTAAGACAAAGCGGAAATACAAAAAGGAAGGCAAAAAGAACCAAGAAAACCCCAAAAAACCAAAATCAAAAACAAAGGCAAAAATAATTGCAGGACAAAAGAGCTGGCCGACAGCAGGCTCTTATCGCTGTGGATGGGATGTGGTAATAGGAAACTGCTGTGGAATGCCTCCACTGAGGGCAGTAAGGAGGAAAGGGCCCTTAAAACCACAGTGGCCCTTGCCTGAAGGCTCCCAGCCTCCCCTCTACTTCTTCCAGGCTTGGGAGAACACTTTCTCCTAACTATTAAGCTATGGGAATGGGGAGTGAGAACCCCGTTTTTGCGGCTGCGGGGGGTTACAGCGCTCCAGGCCGCTTCGGAAGGCGCTCCCAAGGCCGGCCGGGAGCAGGACTACATCTCCCGTCATGCCGCCGGGCGCCGCCGCCATCTCGGCACCGAGCGCCGGGCCGGGCTGGGCCGGCGTCCCCTCATTACCCACCACGTTCCTCGGGCCGCGGCGCATTCCCCGCTCCCTGCCATGAGCTGGGACGGCGCCGGCGAGGAAGTCCGGCTCCTTCTGGACCTGTGAGTGCCGCCCTGACAGGCTCCCGCCTGCCCGCCCTGCGAGGGGCTCAGGAAGGGGGCCAGGGCTCGGCAGGCCTTTGGCGGCGGTGGCGGAGCGGCTGCGGCCAGTGTGGGTGCGGGCAGGGCTCGGCAGCGCACAGGAGCTGCGGGAGAGGTGGCGGGGTTTGTCAGAGGTGCCCCTTGGGGAGGAGTTACAGGGCAAGTGACAGGGAGGGACAGGGGTGACGAGGTTTGGCAGGAGGTACCAGGATGTGATCCTTGACAGATCCGGGTGTGGAGGGACAGCTGAGGATCCCTGGCTTCACCTGGCCCCAGAGAATCTACTGGTGACACTTTACCAGATGTTTATTCCATAGTGCTCATACATATTCTTTAAAGCATGCTTCCTAGCTAATACATAAACATCGCTTTCCTAACTAATTTTCATGCGCCCACGTCTCACTGGAAGTCCTGTTGTGGTCCCAGAGGGTCTGAAGGGGTCTCTGGTGGTCACCAGGTGTCCCCAGTGTTGCAGAGGGTGACTTTGCCTTGAACCTTTCTTAGGACATGCACATTGTTACATAACTTCTGCACAAAAACCACTGTATTCCTCATTGTCTGTTTAACCACTGGTTGCAACTACATTTAGCATACTGTGTGTCTACTTTTTTGATATTTTATATAATTTGATACTTAGTCTTTAAGCTCTATCCTGCAACTCCGAAGGGGAGCTGAACATTGCTATTCTCTGCATTATCTGTCAGTGTCAAATTCCTTTGTGTTCCAGAGGAAGTTAGAAACAGCACAGGAATAAAATGTTTCATTTGAAAGATAAAAGAAGAATAGCTAGCAAAGAGTACAGTTAGATTGTTATTCCTACCTTAAAGCACTGAAGATAAGATTATAGTTGCCATGGTGTAGCCAATAAGTGTTTTATAGTTTCCTATAAAGTAGAATTACTGTGAAAACCTTTATAATTTAAATGATTAATTATGTAGACTGCAAATCAGTATTGTACTTCGAGAATATCAACCAACTTTTTGAAAAGAACATGATTAATCTTAATAACCATTCAAACTAAATTTAATATGCCATGGTAAGAGTTGGCATAGCTCACACTGATTTCCATGTATCTGTGTTGGGTTTGGAGTATTTTCTGCGATTTCAGCTAAGCAGTTGGTTTAGATTTAGAGGCCTCTTTTGGAGCTGGATTAGTGAGACAAGCCCCTGCTTTCTGCTCACCATGTTGTACAGCTCCTGCCTGTGAGCAGGTTCACATCTGTGATCTTCAGAGATGCTAATAAATGGTGTGTTCATTATCTTTGATGAGATTTTTTTTTTTTAGAGGTAAACAACTATTCTTAATTTCTGCAGTCAAGTAGAGGAGTGTTGTATATAGATAAGGTGTTTAATCTCAAAACAAAGAATGTGGATGGTGTAACCTATATGTGCTGAGACAGAGCTTGGTACAGGCTTCTCTGTTGATCAGTCAGCTGAGTTCATCCAGCAGTCACTGAGGCATGGAATTCTTGCACATCTCTGCACGAATGAGTTAAAGGTGGTCCTGGCGTGTGTTTGGGTATATAGGGGTGTCTGCAGGCAAGGCCTGGATTTAACTGCCCAGGTTCTGCTTGAAATGTCTCCTCCATACAGTGTCCTTTGCAGTGACCTGCTAGAGCTGCTCATCCTACTGATTTATTAAAAAATATGGATATTGATCTAGTACTGATATCCAACTGTGACGGACAAAAACTCTCTAACAGTTTAAAGTTAGAAAGTGTGTGTTTATTGTGACTCAGGGCAGTGTGGGTGATAGCTCCCAAATACACACTGCAATTTACAGGTGATTACAGACCCTTTGTATCGATACAAGTATTGAATACCCAAAATACAAACACATACTCATAACTGTGGAATACAAAGCTGTGTTTCGTGTCAGGTACATACAGGCAACGTGTGTATTTGTGATTGTGATATGTGTGGAAACTGACCATGGGACAGTTATAAAGACAAATTCCAAAAAATAACTGAGGAAGTAAAGCATGGAAGAAGGCCTTTGAACCTATCCTTTTTTGCAATTACCCTTTCTATGTCTTAAGTTGATTTAGGAGCATTTGAATTAAAGCTTTAAGGATGTTGCTGTTTGACAGGAACTTTCTGCTTGTAGCTAAGCCTTAAAGAGTTTTGCAATAATAACCTTTTGAAGTATAATTTTAGAATATTGCTTGTAGTAAGGATCTTTGAAACTATAGCTTTAGAATACATTAAAAGGAAATGTGCTTATCTCAACACCTTAACAAAACAGTGAAAAGCAGCTTGAGAAAGGAAGATGAACATCAACTCAAGGACTGATAGTTTCGACCAAGGGAAGCTGGACATCACTGTTATGAGATTTATAGTCCTTGCAATTAAAAGGTGAACCCACATCTGGAATCTGGACCTCACCAGCTGGGAGACTTCTTTTGGAAGCCGGACCCCCACCATCTGGGCATACTCCTTTCTGGGATACATCCTGAGAAAAACTAAATCACAATAGTGTATAGAATTGTGACGTAAAAATTTGGAATAGAAATTGCTGAGAAAGCTTAAGAGTACCCCTATAAATACCTGTCAGCCTCAACTATCAGTGTGCAGTTGGAGGGAAGACTTCCCCCACTGTACCCAGAGCTGTATTGCTCATACTTTACCATATTAATTAATAAATTGATTGCTGCTTGAATATCAGCCTAGTCAAGCTTCTCATTTATAACATAACTTCGGTACATCCCATTCTCCGCTTCGCATACTAATTAGTTCAAAAAGCTATTAAGCGTGTGTAATTTGTTCCTTGAAATGGGTCAGTGGTCCCTTTCTTGGGGAGGGGTCCCAAAGTGAGGAAGTAAATGAAGTCTTTCTGACCTTTCTACCTTTTCAATTCAAATATGACAAATGAACCCTTGGTAGAACTCCCATTCCCTGTCTTCAATTGGTTTTAGAACAGAGGAGGCCCACGATTGTCTTATGTTACTAAAAGCTATTTGTCAGCTTCTATATTCTTCATTATAAACCCAGCTAACCAAACAGTGTGTTGACAAGCAGTCAGTTTTTAGTTAACTACTAACTATTAACTTCATCAAGGCCTACCCATTTATTTTAATTAACTCCAATGAAGCTTATCTCTAACTAAAATCTTAGCTCCTCTAAAATCTCTAAATTCCTTAAAGTTTATGTCTCACTACACTATAGGAACTTGAGTGGCTTTTTAAAATGTGCTTCCATGCTGGAAATTTTGCTTCTTTCCTGCCTTAAGTTTGTGCTACCCTTCAGATTATAAAGCATTAATATTTTGACATCTTTAAAGTTTTTATTTGGAGCGAGTTCAATTTCCTGCAGTTTGGTGACATTTTGATGCCAGACAAAGTTTTGTTGCAAAACCAGTTACCTGTAGGGACTCCAGAGCTGTGCTTATATTCTAAATTTAATTTGGCATTGCTCCAGGCTGCTGCTGCCCCCTGCACTCAGCCACTTGTTCTGGCAGTGTTGCTTCTGTGTCCTCAGAGTTTTAGTCAAGGGGATTTTCGTTCAGATCAGACAACAGCTCACACTGCAACTGTAAATTTCAGAGACAGCTTGAGGAAAACACAGGAAAAAATGGTTGAGGGGCTGATTTCTGCCTTCAGCTGCTTGGGGAACAGTTTCACAGAAGGATCAGCTTGACCCCAAAGGGCAACAGCTGAATCAGTGGTAACATGGAACAGCTGCAGCTGATAAGGTCTGAGGGAACCATAGCTGGGTGCAGAAGATGACAACATATGGATTGATTGTTGTAGTTCTGCCATGTAACGCCTCTTTTTGACTGTATTCTAACTTTCCTTTATTTCAGATGCCTTCAGTGCTTGACAAAGAACCTTTCCAGATACTCTGCAGATATTAAGTCATTGCCACCCAATATAAAGGATAAACTGATCAAATTAATGAGTAGGCAAGGGCAAATAACTGATGCAAATATCAGTGAGGTAAGAATCCATTCAAAACTATACTGTCTGTTTTGGGAGAGAAAAGTATTCTCTCTTGCACACCAGTCTGTTCCTGAGTGAAGTGTGTTTTGAGATACTCATGCATAATTTATTATGTATATATATTATAAAAAGGATTTCAGCAGCTTGTTAGAATTCTGTTGGTAGAAGTCTATTGATACTAAGCACACAATCTCCATATAATTTATTTAAATTTTGGTTCCTTGGAAGATAATGATGGCAGAGCTAGGAATCGATAGTTCAAATTATCCCATCCCTTTTGCACACTGATCTGTGTGTCAGTGTTTCAATATGACACCAGTTAATGACATTTCTTCAGCTGTAAATTCAGGGGCATATCTGTTTTGCTGTCTGTTACTGTTATCTTGTTCAGCCTCAAAGGGAGGCGTGAGAATTGAAGGAAGCTAAAGGTTGGCCTTGGTGAAACAGAAAATGACTCCCTGTGCATTCCTGCTTAGACCTGTAACTCAAGAGACAAATATTCTCAGTTTCTCAGAGTCATGATAGTGGAGCCAAGACTAGAGGCAGAAGCACTGTGGAAAACTTACAAACAAAGCAATTTAGCTTTAGATAAAATGATTTTGTGCATACACAAAGTAAGCATTTGAGTAAAAATCAAGTTCTTTGGAAAAATTGACTGGACAAAATCTGGTTTAGGCTAGCTTTTCAATAAGAAATAATTTCAAAACATCATAACAGATTATATAATTAAAGCCATGTGATTGTGTGTATATGAATGCACAAAATCCAGTAGGATATTTTTTGTCTGGAAATAAACTAGAGACCTTAAATTACAGACTTTTCTGCTGTCTCTTTCTAAAGTCTCCTTTGTATTTATCTTCATTCAGCAGTTCATCAGTGCCTTTTTTTGGAGCCTATTTTCCATGTGACCCTGGGAAATTCTGCTCTGGTTCTTTTTTCATGTGTTTTTCCTTTCTCTGTTCCTGCAATCTCCTGCAATTATATCCTTAGTTGCCATCATTTTCCCTGAGCATATTATACTTTAGCTTTCTTTGCTAACAGTTTCTCATTTATTTTTATTCATGTCCTCCCTCTGTTTTTCAGGGGGTTTTTTAAAGAATTTTGCTTGGAATTGCTTGTAATTCGCTTGAATTTTGCTTAAATTTCAGTTGAAATTCTGTTAATCTGAATTTTTGTGTATACTTTTATTTAATCTCTTACCTCCATATTCTTGTCCAAATTTGTGTTACCATGCATCTTTTCCCCCCTTGCTCTGCTTTTTGCTTGTAGCAGCCATCCACATGTAGGCCAAACTCTTTAATCTAAATCCCTTTTACCATAAAGTTTTATAAAGCCATTCAGCAAGTGTCCACAGAATATAAACCTGTATTTTTAAATGTATTTTTTTGTGTGCTGCATCCAAGAACCCTTTGTCTATCTCAAAATCTTATATATTTGCAAAACAGCCAGTTTTCCTTTTAATATCTTTATTGTACATTGTTAGAGTGAACAACAGGGGGAATAGGCCTTTAACAGTCCTGTCAGCTGTGGTGTTGTCTTTGCTAGTTTATGGAAATTTAGTTTCTATCTCTGGGAGTTAAGCATGGGAGTGACAAGCTGAAGGGAGTATCTGGCATTGTTACTAAAATCTGATGCCTTCCACTGCTTTGGGTTTAGCTTTCATAAATGTTCTCTTGGGAAAGATTTCACAAAAATTCCAATCTGGGTCTTGGGGGAGTGAAAGATCCCATTTAATTAGAATTTGGTACCTCTTCATGGTGTGGTAATGAGAGTGCTTGTTTATGAGCAAAAGAGTGTGTGGGTGAGAACAATACTTTGGGGGGAAATACCTTCCAAATATCACTCTTATCTGTTATGCAGGTTGAAGTTTTGATCCAAGTCAGTATTTTTTGTTTTGCAATGCAGATTTCTGCCCCCAAAGTTTTGCTAGCAAGTGTGAGGGCATTGTGCTGGGTACACATGTAGCAAGTGAACCACCAAGATTGTATTTCCATTGTTTAAGTGGCAGGATTCATGTGTTCCTGCTCCATATGCCACAGAAACAGTTCATGCTGTAGGAGATGAACTGTTGCACAAATAGACCAGAATTTCTTTAGTTTTTAGTTCCTAGGACTGGTAACCCACCCTCTATTGCAAGTTTTTATGTGATGTCTAATATTACAAGTATTTGATATAAAAATGCACATGTTTGATGGCATAGCGGAGTCTGACTGAAATGGTGGGTTTTCATTACAGGTATTGCACCCTGCTGTGGAGTCTCTGGACCTCCGAGACTGTGATATTTCAGATAAGGCATTATTGCAGCTTTGTCACTGCAAGCAGCTGAAAAAAATCAACTTAAATTCTTGCAAGGAGAACAGATTTGGAATTACTTCAGAAGGTGTGTTATCTGTGCACAGATAACCGGGATCTTATTTCTGGCTTATTTTTCTTATTAGATTGGAATAAATTGCAAAGACTATATCTAGGGTAAATATTGCTTAAAAAAGAAATCCCCAATGCTACCCCAGTACTAATTAAAAGTCTCTCCAGCGGTGTAAATTTCAGGCCTAGAGCACCAATTATCGTAGGAGAGAGCTATCAGGTTACTCTCCTGCTAGATTTCTGCTAAAACTGTGCTATGCTCAACATATTTTCCACTTTATCTTAATTTTTCCTCCCTCAAAACTTGTTCCTCCCTCAGAACTTGTTTGGACTCAGCATGGTGGTTAAGTTAGAGAATGAATAACTCTTTCAAGTGTTGTTTCTTTGGCAGGAGTCATAGCACTGGCCTTATCCTCTCCCTACCTGCGTGAAGCCTCTTTCAAAAGGTGCTGTGATATAACTGACAGAGGAGTTCTGGCTCTTGCACTCAACTGCCAATTCCTGCAAATAGTGAACTTGGGCAGCTGCTCAGGCATCACGGATGCATCTCTGCAGGCACTAGGAGAAAACTGCAAATTTCTTCACAGTGTGGACTTCTCATCTACTCAGGTAGCTACAGTGGCAATTGGCTGATTGACTTTCGTTGTTTTTTTTCAGGATTGCCTTGATAAAGTTCAAAGGGGCTTTGTAGCTTCACTACTTCACTTTAAAGTTCAAACCCTGTAGCTTTACTCTTGACAAGATTTAGGACCATAATTTATTTCTAATTTCTGCCTCTTAAGGAAAAGGAAAGGTATATTTTGCTTATTTGTGACTGGAAAAATTTGGTATTAGAGCATGTATGGTGAACCAAAGATAAACTTCTGTTAGAATCTACCTTGGGATTTTTTTTAGTATATTTATTTAGTGTAATCATTTTCTTTAAGTTGTAAAGTAATCCAAAATATTCCATTTAAAGAAAGTAGAATCTTGGACAGATTATTGCCTGCTTTCAGTTAGGACAAACTGATGTGGGTAATAATCTAGGATGTCAAACAATACAAGCCCCTAGTAGGAGTAAACGCTCCATAATTAAATGATATTTTAGGAGTGATTGTGCTTGTCAGAGTTATACTACAGAGTCAACACTGAAAGAATGACATTTTAAATGTCAGAAATGGCAGGGAAGAAGATTTAACAGCAGTGTTTAGCATGAGAAGGGGGAGACAAGCTGCAGAAGCAATCCTGTAACATATTTCATAATTACAGGGAGATAATGAAGCGAGGGAAAGGTTTTTTGCAGTAAGTGTAGCGTTCAATTGACACTGATGGTGAGTAATTATGTTAAATGTGAGTCCAGTACTGAACATTCACAATGAAATGTCAGTCTGGAAATCATGTAGGAGGTTCTTATTTTAGATGCTATTCTTCTTTTGATTTTTCCAGAAGTAGGGTATCAAAAGAGTCTTAATATTTTGTTTGGTAATTTTTATTTATAATGCCATTTAACTCTTATTTCTCCAGACTTATTTCACTGCTTTTTTATTTCCTTGCCTCTCTTCCTTTATAGAAAATAGCTGTTTCCCTGTGTGTATTTTAAATGAGGTAAAAGCTTCTTCAGTAACTATATGTTTACACCTTTTTTTTAACTTTTCTGCTGTGATTACTTTTTTCCCCAACCCAAATTGATCTAGGTAGAGCAGAAGTGCTTTTTAAACCTATACATTTGAAGTGCTATGCTCTGACCATATTAGTGTACCCACTGTTAAATGAGACAAGGAAGCTGCAGAAATAGCAGTTACACAGTTGGAAGTATCCTTGCAGAATACCAGGCTGGATCAGGTGGCAGGAACATGAAACAGTATTTAATAGAATGGAAAAAAACCCACTTTGGATAATTTTCTCTATTAGTTTAGCTAGGAAGAAAATACTGTAGTGTTAAGTGTATTCATTGACTGCAGGGCGTGATCAAATTAATATGATTTTTGCATCTAAATAGCTGTGCTTGAAAAAATTGAGCTTTAATCCATTGTGGTTTTTCCCTCAGGTAACAGATGATGGCGTTGTAGCACTAGTGAGTGGAACATGTTCAAATAATTTAAAGGTAACTGACTTAACCTAATAACAAAGGGGTGAACAAAGGAAAATACCTGCATTTTAAAATTATAATTGCTATTACTTCTGAGGGAGGGTTTTTACTGGCTGTCTTTCATTGCTGTCCTCTTTCAAGATCCTTGGAGTTTATAAATTGGAAAGACTTTGCAATAAGACAATGGCTTTTTTACTTTTATCCTACAATCTCCAAAGTATATTTTACCAAATCCTAACTTCACTAGATTTGATGGTCTTTTTTCTGCATTTTTTCTTATATGTTATATTTATTGATAGGTAAGGAAATTTAGAGGTGGGGAAGGAAGTTGGTAATAACCTGTTTTGTTATTCTGCTTTTTTCATCTTTTCCTAGCATGTACAACAGGCAGTAGTTGTACAGCTGCAGAGAAATTAAGAAAAGAGCAGGGTTTAGTCTAATCTTGAAGAAGTTCTTTGATTTCTTTTAGGAGCCATGTGGATACATAGAAATACCAGAAAATTCAGCAGAGGCTGTTTTGGGAAAATTTGGGAAACTCCAGAATTTAGTTTGGGTTCTGTTCTCCTGGACAACCAATTGGTAGGAGAATGTCATAGGCAAAGTGATGGGACTCAAACACCATGGAATCTCGTTGAAGAGCTTACTCAGATGTCCTGAGTGCTATGTGTCTGTTGGGAAAACTCACCTTTGATGTTGGAAAAGATGAAAGTTTGACAAGAAAATTTCACAGATATGTGTGCTTGACAGATAGCTCTCTGAATGTAGAACCTGAGAACAGACTAGAGACGGAAGCAAGTTTTGATAGAAGAACAATAGATGTCTAAAGTGAGAATTGCTGAGCCAGTAGTTACTGGAAAACTAAGAAAGCAAAGGTTAAGTCAAGCTGGAAGGAGGTTTTATGACTAGACCAAAGGATATGTTGACCACAAACAAAAAAGATGTTTTTACCAAGCAGAAATAGGTCTTAGGAAAAGAAGAAAGATACCGTAGGCAAACAAACATGCTGATGTGGCAAGTAGAAAAAAGGTCTAAGAATTTTCCACTGCAAGAAAACAGAAAAACAACTTTAAGCTTAAACTGTAACGTGCTAACTTATGTAGTTGGATAATAATGACTGTAATATGGAACTGATAGTTGTGATAGGCTGTAGGTAACAATAAAGGTATTGTGTATGATGCTGATTGGTTGTTACATATTAAGATGCTCAGCAAAGAAAAATATATAATGCATTGTAACCAGAATTAAAGCGGCTTCAGGCTTGCCTATAACGTGTAGCTGGCAGCCATAGGTGGGGGTCTGTTACCCTGAGACTGCTGTAACATCTCTTACACAATAAACAGCATTTTGAAGAGCTGCCTGGAGTCCCACATCTCTCATCTCAGGCTCTTACACTTCATGTTTTTAGTTTAGACTCTAAGAAAAGCTGTCTTATTTTTCTTTAGGGTATTTTCCTGCTCTGTACAGGACCATATATGAGGTCAATGCACCGAGGTCATAATTCCTTCTGGTTGATGATCTCTGAAATGGGTTGGGCAATGGAAAGCTTTGCCTCTAAAACACTGGGTGCTCTAACAGGCTGTTGTCATTCCTGTTTTCCTAACAGGAGATCCACATGGAGCGCTGTGTTAATCTGACCGACGTCGCTGTGGAAGCCGTCCTTACTTGTTGTCCCAAGATACACATTTTTCTGTTCCATGGATGCCCACTGATAACAGGTAGATCTAATCACAAGAAGATAATTACTTGTTAATCATACCTTCTTGCTTTATGAAAAACACACTGTACTCCATAAGTAATCCCAAACAAAGAATAACTTACTGGATAAAATAATCATCGTACACTGAGATTTTCAAAGCAGGGTGAGAGTTTTGCTTTGAAATGTGGCAGCAAGCTTCAGAGAGGGGACTTTTTTTGTTTGTTTGGAAATTGTATTTTTTTCCCCTTCAGCCTGCTGATGAAGACCCAAAGACTTCAGAAAAATATTAGCATCTTAATATTCCAAAAGTGTAGAATAGCATCTATTCAAGAAACAGTGGAATGGAGTAGGACAGCCTGTGGGTGTTTAAAATTCTGTTTGTTGGTGATGCTTTACAGTTAGGTGATTGGAAAAAGAACCAAGAGGGTTTGGATTACTACAGATGTATCTGAAGTGTGATATTGTGATAGCAAAAGAAGTATAATAGCAGACATAGAATTCCTTTACTGTGTTGTGTGCCTATTCCAAATACCACCTTTATATTCTGAATAAATAACAAGAAATTCCTTTGTTCTTTTTCAGATCGGTCCCGAGATGCTTTAGAGCAACTCATCATATCAAACAAAATCAAGCAACTAACATGGACTGTTTACTGATTATTTATCCTGTTCATGTGACTGTCAAGTTTACAGGTGGAGAGCTCCTTCAGCAAACAAGCACCTTGGAGAACTACCTGGTGACTTTTGTTCCACCAGGCTGCATCCCTCCTGCTTCCCACTGGAGGTCTCCATTGCCATTCCAGTCCTTGCCCGTGAGCCTGGGCTTCCTTATTGTCTTTCCTTGGAGCCCTGTCTGTGTTTCCATTGATCATACTTCATTAAGAGGAAAGTTAAACTATCTAGGGCCGTTGCTCAGGCTTCCTGAAGTGCTGGATTTGGCTGCTACTTAGTATCCTTTAGCAATTTAGCCACAAACCCAGTTTAGGTAAGCGTGTATTCTGAGTTTGTATTCTGGCGTAGTACTTAAAATTAAAAGTACCCAGCTCAAATGTAATATTGACACATAGCAGTGTCTGTGAAGTTGGGAGTTGAATCTAACAAAAGTCAACAGTCAGAACTGGTGAATGGAGGTGGTATTAACAGTGATACAAAGGTACTTTCAGTAGTAACAAAGAATCTCCTTTCACCATGTACTTTACTAGGTCTGGAATAAAAAACTTAGGTACCTTTTTCCTGATGTTACTGATGCTGCAGGTTTCTGTTCTTACTTACCATCAAATACTTGCTGGATTTTTACACATCCAAATGTAGAGCCTGTGAATGTGTAAACATAAACTTGCTTTGGAATTGTTATGGTGACTTTACAAATTTCAGAGTAGTAGCTGTGACCAAAAACAGGATTTTATACATGGGCAAATAAAATATTTGCCCTGGCTTTTGCCTTTGTTTCTACATGAAAATCCTTTTAGAGAACAAAACACTGGTACTCATAAGCATATCTGTGAATGAAATAGGACCAAATGTAGTGTGTGAGCACATAAATCTCAGGATGGTAGAGTATGTGTTCTGCTGTATGCAGTTCATTACATATCCAGCTGAAAATATCAATTCATTTATTGTTCAGTTATAGTAATATTAAAAAATAATTTTTGAACTGTAGCATGAGTTTATTACATAATGGAGCAGTGCTCTCATCTCAATTATAAGTCATGTTCCTTGGCTTTCTTGAACCAGCATAACCTCTAGTCAGAGTTCTATGATTTCTGCATTAAGCTCCTTAATGCCAGCCATTTTAGCTTTATAAGGGAATGGAGCACACTGGGTTTATTCTCTGGATCTGGAAGTAGAAGGGTTTAGCTATGGTGGTCTAACATGGGTTTGATGATGTCTGGAAACCTAAAGAGTGGCAGTCATAAGGAATATGTTTACCATTTAACTCTTGTCATAGCCACACCTAAGCATTGCAGAAATAAACCAGTCTTATATTAATCTATTTCAAGTTCAGGTCTAATTGCATGGAAGGTAATTTTTGTTGCCAATATTAAATGGTATTATGACGTCTGACAATAATATTTGTTCTTCTGTTGATTATATGGTTTATGAAAGTGCAAGACTATTTAGAAAAATCGTTCAGGTGTCAGTAAAAGTGTATTTTTCCAAGACCAGCACCTAAATCCCTTACACCCTTGTTGCATGGCTCCGCCCAGTGATGAATATTTTCCTGTGATCCCTGTAGGTGTAACTGCACCAGTGCAAACCATTGATTTTATTTCTTTCTGTTGTTGTTGTTGTTGGTGTTTTTTTTTGGTTGGGGTTTTTTTTGTGGCATTTTTTTTGTGTGGGGGTTTTTGGGTTTTTTTTGTTTGTTTGTTTGGGGGTTTTTTGGTTTTTTTTTTTTGGGGGGGGGTTTTTTTGTTTTTTTTTTTTTTTTTTGTTTGGGGGTTTTTTGGTTTCTTTTTGTTTTGGTTTTTTTGTTGAGGAGTAGTTTATTGTTATGCCTTGTGGAACCCCTGGGATCAATCAGGGCCCATCATTCTTTTGAACTCTTGGACAGTAAATCTGTGTTGCACTATTTTTGATATTGAATCATACAGCTGTTTAGGCAGCTCTGTGAAACAATGCTACTGCTAACCTCAGTGGCAAAGTCGTCCTTTTTCTCCTTGCTAATATAACCTTGGATTTGTCATGTTGAAGGCAAATGCAGCTTGTACTGTGTCCTTAAGTGTGCCTGTAGATTTACCATCTTCCCCTACAGCTTCTTTTCAATGTGTAACTTAGTGGTACATCCTTACCTGGTGCTTAAAAAGCTGTACAACACTGCAGCGAGGTAACGCTGTAATTTTAGGTTTGAAAGTTTAATGTAAGTTACTTTAAATCCTTCACTGTTAGAGCTTATGTTTTTAATATTTGCATAACTACTGGAATGTTTTTTGGTTCACAGTAATTTTCAACAAATGTTTACAGGCACTGGGTGAAGTGGGAGACGAACCTCATGGATGTGCTTGCCACTTCATATTCTCTGTTGTTTGGACATTGTTATTGTTGTGAGCCTTGCAGAATATTGGCATATTGTTATGAAGATTAAAGTTTAGAAGTTGGCTTGTTTGGATAGTTCTGAAAACTTGTTGGATTAGAGAACCATGTACGTCTGACTGTGGTCCTAAACCTCCTACTTCATGAATACCATGGTTTTCTGAGTGAGTACCACACACTATTTCACATTTGCAATCTTTCACTACAGCACCTGGCATCACTGCACAGTGGTCTATGGTGCAGTTATCAGCTCCCCATCACTACTTGTACAATAATTGACTGCTCAAGTTGACACTTCCTGTAATACTGCTCTGAAAAGATTGGCTTCTTCTTCAAATGGCCACAGTTCCAAGCATCTTACCTGAGGATCAGATTTTTTTTTTACCATGTTTGGTAGATGAAGCTAGTTCTTAGTTGGCAGATAAAACTGAGAATGATCCTGGAGTTTGTCCAGCATCTTGTCAGGAGAAGAGCAAAATAATTATATCAGACTTGTATTACCTGTTTTTATTTCGTTACCCTCTGTTTGTCACAGAAGTAAAGACTTCTTCATCCCTCAGCAGTTTCCCAAGGTGACAGATTGCCTGGTTTACCCTTGCAAAGGGTAATGTAGATCATTTGTAGATCATTTGACCCTACTCTCAAGGGAATGAAGTTACCCGGTAGCTGGTACTGTTTATTAATTTTCCATTTATTAAAGCTTTTACACTGGCTGGCAGTCAAGAAGCAGAGTTTAGATTTGGGCACAACTCCTACATAATCACTCTGTCAGTTTCAAGGAAGAGGAAATTTTCATTACAGAGGGAAAGGGGGAGATTTAAATTAATTACTTTAACATTCAGAAGAGATAACCAGAAAAAGAGCAAGGCACTTCAAGTTGAGCATATTATGAGCTAAAAATCTAGTGGAGAATTTTATGGAGGACAGCAATAATTTTCTGTATTTACAAATTTTCTATAAATAAGCTGCAGAAGCCTGTGGAAACAATGCAGTAGTCCTTCAGTCACAACCCTCTCCCCACAGCAGCATGCTGGACATCCAAAATATTTCACAGTAATGTCAGCAAGACACAAATACACATGGGAAACATCAAGCATGCAAACTCCTACATGTAAGTTGTCTGTAGATGTGCACTTCAGTGCAGGCCCCTTTGAATACAGTTTGCATGTAGCTTTTACATCAAATTGAGCAAAAGCCTCAGTTGAGTATGACTGAAATCAGTCCAGTGAAGGTACAGTAAGCTGCTTTACTTTAACAGATAATGTTCCCTGTTTAATTCCCATTTTCATGTTATATACCTGCAAAAAGCCAATCAAGAAAGACAGAATCCCATAGAAAGACAGCTTCAAGAATCATCTAAGCTGTTTGAGGGCTGATAACTCCAGACAATGCTTGATGTTAGCCCGTAGTTTTCTTGTCTCGTAGACTCAGGCAGTGAATATTCTATAACTTTGTGCAGCTGACTGTGAATGCTGTGGCTTAAAAACTGATGCCTGCCAGGGTCACCAATCAGCACTTCAGTCTGGTGAATCCTGATGCACTTCTGCAACCAGTGATGCAGACCATCAGCAAGTTGTTCATCATAAAACATATCTCCTAGAACTATGAGGTCCCAGTTGCCAGCCTCTGAATTAATGATGTTCTTAATGGTGATGGGAAAGGGATTCAGGTGGTTCAGTTCACAGTTCAAGATCATTGCCATTCCTGCAACTGAAGAAAAGTCAAAGGAAAATTAAAGTTACATTTTAGGATTCTGCCATTCAGCCCTCTTGCATATTTCTGTGATGAAATCTTTCAATTTCATCTCTTAAATGTTGTTCATCCTATCTAGGGGGCTTCCACAGTTTTTATTATGAGTCAAAATCTAGCGTGAAGTGATGAAATTTTGTTCTCGTTACACCATGACACAGGGAAGAAGTTTTCCTAGAACGGATACCATTGGAAACCAATCATGGAATTGAAGTAGAATATAATAACTGCCTTAATCTACGGATATACTTCCTTCCTAACTAATGAGTAATTAATTTATTAATATATATTGTATAATATTTATTTATATTTATTAATATAAACTGTATTCATAAGTCAATTATGGAAAGACAAAGCCTAGAGGAAAAAGGCAAAATCTAGGCCCTGATGTACCTGAAAGTACAGGAAAATGCTGTGGTCCTACAGAGAAGCCAACTTGCTGCTTGTGCTTGGAGTTCTCATCCAAACCAGCTGTGGTGGTGTATGGGCAACACTTGACAGAAAGTTTGCTGTTTGTTTTAAGGAGCTATGGAGATATACCTGGGCCAAGAGAGGCTGGTACAACCCAGCTTCCAGTACTGGCAAAACCTATTCCTCTTTTTAGCATTCTTAGGATTCTGTTTGGAACTTGAATTTCTCCCAAATGGAGCAAAGAAAAGTCCATGTTAAAGGTGCTTTAAAAATTAGTAAGTATCTTTACACAGAGATGGAAAAAAGCCTTACTAGGGTCAATGTCATTGGCAAGGACTTGGGATGCACCACTCATCACAGCAGCTATTGCTGTTGCTCCACATCCACTTCCAAGATCCAGAACTGATCGCCCTTTAACCACACGTGGATTATCTAAAATATACCTGAAAAAGAAAAGCTGTTAAAGCAGTGAACAAGATCAAATTTCTCAGGTTTACAGTACACTGCATAAGAGTTTCTTGCCAAACATATAATGAAGAGTGGTGCCTTAACACTGTTCCACATGTGCAGCTGCCACAAAACTCCTTATTTGTCTCAGATGATATAAAAATCAAGAACCATAATTTTTCTCCCTTAGTGTCCTCCCCCACCCACAAACAAAAAGAAATTCAGCCAAGTAAGCAACATTTTATGTCAATCAGCTCCTTCTCTGACAGGTGAGCTTATCTGTTAAGTGGACACAAACTGTTAAGTAGACACTTCTAGATAACGAGAATTTGTCAGAATGCATGAGAAATAGTGAAGTAAGGATTTGTAGAAATTAAAAGCAATCTGACTGAAAAACATGATATGTTCACAGTGAATATAGTGCCCACCCACCAATCTGAAGTACTGCTTATGCAACTGCTTGGAAGAAGAGGAATTTCTCTCTCCTCTTTCTTTTCCTGAGCCATGCAGATAGAGATGCAAATACTTTGAGACTGCTTAGTGTTGTTCCTGAGTAGCAGTGAGAAAAAGAATAGAGCTGTGGTGAGCAGAAAGGGTATCTTCATCTAATTGCTGACACCTGCCAAGAGATATCCTGAAAAACCTTTAGGCTGGAAGTGGAGAATTGACAGAAGGCAAGTAGCAGTTATTGTTAAATACTATGAATCATATTATAACTATTGCAGAGGGTTCAAAACTTTAACAACTGCCTTGAAATTCAATTTGCTGCAAAGGGGAAAGCCCCAGGTGTCAGGGAGAAGAGCCCTGGGTGAAATGAATTACTGCAAACTGCCATAATTTTACTACCATTTTCCGTAACTTCTTTTGAAGTAGAAATAAGAAAGGATTCTACATTTGTGTTATCTTCTGTGACAGGGAGAGTGATGGCTGACTCTGCACAGAGGGCTAGAGGTAAGCACAGCTTTTGCAGGGGGACTCCAGTGCAGATGACTGTCACAGAAATATTAAGACTGGTGTACATTGGGAATGGATGGATGGAAATGTCCGGGCCTGGAAGCACCAGCAGGAATGGCACCAAGAGGTCTAGTAAGCTTGTCAAGTGCAGGACATTTGTGTTGAGGCTCAGCATCTCAGATGTTTAACAGCATTCCCCTAAGGCCATCACTCCCCTAAGTACAGCCCCTAGTTTACCACCAGGACCAAGGACAGGCGTGGGATCTCCACAGAAGTGCTGTGTTTCTCCTTTCTAGGAGCCCCACTGGGATTTGCCATGATTTTCCATTAGCAATTTGTGTAGGGGGTGATGTGGCCCTGAGGCTGCAAGTGCCTTGTTTCCAGCTGAGTGGTTACTGAGTTGCTGCTGCTGGTTGTGGTGACAGCTCAGGACAGCTGGATGCTGCTGTATCCCCTGGCACAGTGCACACAGTGTCTCTGCCCTCCTGGGTCAATGAGGAATCTTGGATTACACCAAGAGTAGCTCGAAATAGGAGATTCCTGATGCTGTGGAAACGCCAGCTGTGACAGGAGGACAGTTATGGAGGTAACCATATGTTTTTGTGCTCCCTTTTTACTCTTCCAAATTATGCAACTGATTTCTGACATTATTTAATACATCAAACCAGTGCATAAACAGTAAGATAATAAAGTAGTGAAATGCCAGATAATTATTATTGCTACCCAAATATCTGAGCATATAAATAATACGATAAGAAAATTAAGAGATTAACTAATCTATTTTATATATCCCATGTTTAGGAGCACTCTAGTTCATCTACATGACATAATCAACAGTAAGACTCATCTTTTACCTGGTCAAAACTGCCTTCTTATTTATGCTTTCTTGCAGAAAAACAGTTAACGCCCCAATTCAGATTCTTCCCTTTCATCTATGTGGGGAATCTCTGACAGCTTGTTCTCTGCTGTAAAAATTAAGATTTTTTTTTCTGCTGTTTAAATGAGAGATTTGATTTCACAAAATAAAAGAACTCTAGTTCTTCTGAATCAGGAACATTTAAAGACTTTTTGACAGTCAGCAGCCAAAATCAGAATGTGCCTTCTGATGTGACTAAAAGCCACAAAAAGTCACAGACAATAAGGCTGCTGAATCCTAGATGAGGAGAGTTATTCAGGCTAATCAACACTCCAAGTGCATCAGCATTAAACTACTTTTCTCAACAGACCAGAGGTACATCCACACTCCTGACTGTCTCCAACAAAAAACCCATATACATTATGTCGAAATAGCAATCCTCTTGTTTGGAGTCATAGAATTAAACACCTCACTGGGTTTTGATGGCATCTGCACAGCACTTCCATAGATCCAAATTCAGCCCTGTTGTCAGCACATGTATGGCCACTGATTATAACAAATTTCTATTTAAAAGACACAAGTTATTTTACACAACAGGTGCTGGAACTTGCTGCCAGCCAGCAGAGACTGGGACACTCCAGTATAAGCAGAGAGGAGGATGGATAATGCACCCATAATAGGCAAACACACATCACTAGGAATTGCTACAAACAGAGCCAGGTCTGACATCCTGGCACACTGGACTTTTCAGCTGTGGTGAATTTTGCTGCATACCTGGAGAGGGCTTGGCCTCCTGGCCAGTAAATTGCCCAGAACGGGTCCCCATAAGGCCACAGGTCAGGTTTTTCTCTCCAGAACCTGCAGCGGGGGGTGAGGAGGCGCAGCCGGATCTCTGGCGTGAGGTGCCCGCTGTTGGTGACCTCGGTGTTCTCCTCCAAAAACGCTCTCACCTCGGGGTCCAGAGACTTGCCTGCGCTCCAGTGGCAGCAGCGCTGCCAGCACAAAGAGGGGCCACCCCTCCTGTTTCTCCACACCCTGGCAAGGGTGTTCTGCCTGCCCAAGAGGAGGAGCCACTTCCAACCACGCAAGGCCATGCTTCCCCAAGGACACCAGCTTTCCTCAGGAGTGCTTGGAGCACAGCTTATCCGAAGAAAGTGATGAGGCACAAAGCTTCAAACTAACTCACAGGATGTTGTTTTTCATAGTGATGGATGACAATTCCTGAAAGGAGAAAAATGCTATGTAAACGATGTTTCTTCAATGACTTCAAGGCTTTGCACCACCAGGGACTTTAGGAAGAGGCGATCCCTGTGCTCTTGTGCCTTACCCCTGCCCAGTCTTAAGTCTGAAATAAGTGGCATTCAAGGAAGAAGCTATTAAGAGACTCATTCAGAAGAGGACTCTGAACTCATCCAGTGAGAAACCACCAGTTAGTGGCACAGCTGATAGAGCTAAAAATTGAATGTGCAACCTTTTAACATCTCTCTCTCTCTGTCCTGAAGATATACATGTAGCAATCTACTCCCATTTAGGGTTCTTCCACTGAATCTTCAGATTTTTCAGAAAGACTCTGGCATTGCAGTGGACATAGCAGTGGTTAACAGTAGGTTGTTTGAAGAGACACCATTAATTACCAGTTTTATAATGGTGATGCATCTTTATACAAAAGCATTTTTTAAAGGCAAGCAATTAAAAGAATTCCTCTCTCTCCCTAAGATTGATAAATCTGCCAGCTCCAAAATTGACAAAAACAGAAAAAAAACACAAAACTCATCTTAACCAGAGTAGCCCTAATTCATTGCATTTCAGCCTGTATTTTAAAGGATTGATTAGTCTTATGGTGCAACAGTCTCATGTGGATGCTGTCAGTTGTAGAAGAAAGCAGATCTCCATCCCTGTAGCCCACTCTGAGATACTATATAAACACGCTCCAAGACGTCTGAAGAGAGAAACTGAATCTAACACATTTAAATTAAGTTTCTAGAGGGTGATACATTCAGACTGGATGGCCTTGTCACGCCACTCAAGGTGTGTAGTACACTTCACACAGGCGGTGAAGAAGAATGAAAGATTGGTATGTCAGAGTTTAGATTCATTTAAGAATCAAGAGCATGGAGAGTGGAGAGCCACAGTACTGCACTGAGAGGCAAAGGAAGAGCCTCTCAGCACTTTATTAAGAAACTTTCCTCACCTGCCTTCTCTTGCAGACCCTGGGCCTTTCCTGTGCTTATCCTGTCAGTACACTCAGCAAGTAGTGGCCTGAAGGGAGAGGAAATGTTTTCCAGCCTCCCTGCTTAGATCTCCTTCACCCATCCATTAGTATTTCCATATCCTTTTTCCTTCCTCACCTTGCTCTCTAATTTCTTTTCAATAACTCGGACTTCCTTGCTTCAGGGCATGGCTTTTGAACCTCCCCTGAAACTGATGACCAGAGAAGCATTTCGGGCCTGTGCTTCCACAACTGCAAGACTGCAAGTACAAACAAACAAGAAACTGGACTTGTTGTTTTGTAATTGTTTTCTGTCTTCTGCAGTGGTTTTCACAAACCAGCAGAATAATGCATGAAGAAAAACAACTTTCATCCCAGCCCCGACAATTTTTCACAACAAAAGAATCACGGACAACTTCAAGCTGTGCAGGTTGTCCTTAAAACTAGACAAAGGGACAACAGGAAGAATATGTCAGTGAAACAGTCTTAACACTTTGTAGTTAATTAGATCAGTTTTTCTTTATTTGTCTGTATCTTTAGAATAACATTCATATGTGTTTAACTGTATTTCTGTTGTGTGCTGGCCTCTGCTTTAAGTACTGACTTTAGTTTCATCACTTAAGCTGTGAACTTTACACTTTTCTTTTTAGGCTGATACTCCCACTAAATCATTGTTTAAATCATTGGCTAAAGGCTTTATGTTTCTATTACAAATAAATACACATGATCAAACATTTCGCATTTTTCTACACTGGAGAGTGCCAGTCAGCAGAGTCCATGTAATTAATGAGTGTAATTAGCAAATGCCTTCTTTCTTCAAGGCAGAGCTCCATAATCCTCATCTGCCTAAGGGAAGCATGATGTTAACTGCAATCAATTGGAGAGATAAATCTTGTCAGCAAATGCTGTATGCCGGCTTTTCTCCATGAAGTGCTGCAAATTAGCAGGGCTGAGATCCTGTAGTGTTTATTTTGCATGGCCTGTCACAATGGTTAGTCTCCTGAAATTAATCGTCGGTACAGAAACCTGCCAAGAGCTCAGCACTCAAGATGCCAAACTGAGCTTAAATGCTTAGTGAGGGAAGGCATCAGGATGGACATCCCTATGTTTGATACTCCCAGCCCATGCATTTTACAGGGAATAAAATCAGGATGGATAACAGGATGGATATCCCTGTGTTTGACACTCCTGGCCCATCCATCTTACAGGGAATAAAATCAGGATGGATAACAGGATGGATATCCCTGTGTTTGCCACTACTGGCCCGTCCATCTTACACGGAATAAATCAGGGTGGATATCCCTGCATTTGACACTACTGGCCTGCCCATCTTACTATAAATCAGTGGGCAAATAGAACTTGGACTGGAAGACATAACCAAGCAAAACACATAAGAAAAACCTCACCTCCACCCCGCCAAAAAAAAAAAAAAAAAAAAAAAAAAAAAAAAAAAAAAAAAAAAAAAAAAAAACCAAACCCTAAATTGTATGCAATTTATGCTTTTTTTTAAAACCCTAAAATTTTATCCATTTTAAGTTTTTTTTTTTTTTTTTTTTTTTTTTTTTTTTTTTTTTTTTTTTTTTTTTTTTTTTGTTGGCAGCAAGAGCCGTCCAAAGCCCAACCACCCCGGCCCACCTTCCCCTCGGGGGATGCCAGTCCTACCCACGCCCGCTCCTGCGAGGGAGGCAAACGCCGCCCGCGCCGCGGGCCGAGCGCTCCGCGCCGCCCTCGCCGCTCGCCCGGCAAAGCGGCCGCAGGCCTCGGGGGCACGGGCAGCTCCCGGCCGGGGAAGGGGACAGCAGGGCCCGCTGCCCGGCCCGGCCGCAGCGGCCCGCCCGCCCTTAAAGCGGCAGCGCCGGAGCGCCCGCAGCACCGGCCCCGCCGCCGCGGCCTGCGCTGTGCTCGGGCCGCTTCGCTTTCCCGTCCTGCAGCGCCTGCCCCGCTCCGAGTCCGGAGCCCTGCTCGGTGCCGTGAGCTTGCTCCGCTGCTAATGCGTTCGAAAGGCTTTTCTGAAAGACGTGCGTCAATGCGAAGTAGCCCTGTGTTTAAAAACGTTGATAAAAATCCGCGCGGGAAAAGGAGCGATAACACACGTCCCAGCCGAACGGCAGGGGAAATGAGGGGGTTTTTTTCCCCTTCACGCATCAGATCAAGGGCGCTGTCAATCCGGTGTGGCCCAGGGAAAGCTCTCCAGCCTCTCGGGGACAGCAGCATCTACCGCAGGCAGCGCCCAGGGCCGGCTCTGCCCCTCGGGCGAGCGGGACCTCTGCCCGCTCCTCTGCCGTGCCCGTCCCGCCTGCTCCGTCCGTCCCGTTCCTGTTTCTACCGCTCGAAAGATCCCTTCGCTTCTCTCCCCAGACCCTCCCCGCTGTGGACAGGAGAGAGGGGGCTTCCCGTGTTGTTGCTGTCCCTCAGGAGGGCACAGCTCGGTGGCAGGTAGGACGCGCCTACACCTACAAACGCTGGTGTTTCCTCCGAGGCCTCTAAGTGGCCACGTTTTCACGTGGCGGTGACTGGGACTCATTGGTGCGGGACAAGGAACCAAACCCACCTGCATCCCCTCCAATTCCCCAGTTTCTGAGGTTCACAGAGATCTCCCCAAACGGGCTCACCTCCCTTCCCTCTGAGACCCCTGCGACTCTCAACAGCTCCCACCTAGTCTCTGCTCCATCTCCAATCCCATTTGCTGGGATTTAGGGAATACAAGCAGCTTCTAAAGGTTCTCTACCTTCCCGGTGGGACAAAGTGTATCAAATTTCTCGCTCTGCGTTTTTGAAAGGCTCTTGTGCGTTGCCCGAGGTCATGATTCTGCAGCACTTGGGGCGCCAGGGGCTTAAAGCAGGCGATTCCTGAGCCCAAGCCAGGGTCTGCCCAAATCTCTGAGGTTACGAGGCCATCTAGTGATCTGCGAGCTTGTTACAATGAAAATGTACTCTCCAGGGTCGGAAAGCTGCTTGTAAACCAGGATCTCCCCTTTAAATGCGGGTGATCTGCAGCCTGCCGGGGGAAGGTGACCCCTGCGTGCTGGGCTCCGGAGTGACCAGGACCCAGAGAGAAGCTGGTGTCCTCCTGCCACACGAAGGAGCCTGGAATCCACATCCACAGACAGGGATACTTGCATGCCTTTTACTCTTCTGAAGCAGGACCCACACTCAGTCTTTTTGGAAATGATCCCTCAAATTGTATAAACGTGGACCTTTGTGGTTAATTTGGTTTGCACCAAATAAATTATTTATTTAATGTGGACATTATTTATTGGGGCCCCTAGGAGAACTGTGAGGTTTCAAAGGTCTTTTGGCAGATCTTGCTGGTCCTCTCCAAGAAGGTAAATATTGAAAACACTAATAGCACCCAAAATTGTGAAGAAAACATGCAATATTTTGTGAAATAAAAATTGTGAATAAAACATGGGGGTTTGTGCCCTCTAGATATTCACCACCATGCTAGGAATAAAGAACTCAATAATGTTATCAACATCAGCTCAGAATGCCATGTAAGATACGGTGCCAGGATGCTGACAGGTGATGGTACAACTCTACCTTGCACATTTTATTTTATGCCTGACATGGTTCTCAGGGAAGCTTTTGCACTTAGATCACCAGCCCCTTTGGTTGACATTTTAACAAGTATCTTCTCAGATCTGGTTTCTCTGAACTTCTGATTTATGATTTTACTTGGTAGCTATGTGAACCTCAGTGAAGTCACTACTGTCTAATACAGACCAACATCACACTTGAAAAGGCAGTAAAAAAGGATAGAATCATAAAACCACAGAGTGGTTTGTGTTGGTAGGGACCTTAAAGATCATCTGGTTCCAGCCTCTCAAATAAGTTGTCTGGCAACTCCCAGCTGACAGATTTCTTAAGTGAAAAAGTAGGGGTAAAGTCTTTGCTTCCCAGAACACTGGCAGGGTTGTTAGAACCAGAAATTTTTCTCATTTAACTACAAGTAATTAGTTGTGATTGTACAAATTCCTAGTGTGACATTAGAAAGCCCCAATACCAGTGATAGCTGCTGTGCCTCTTGTGAGAGTCTAGGTGAACCCGTTAACCTTTCAGGACAAGATTTGTGCTGATTATTTCAGCAAAATATTAAAGCCTGTCATCCACCCATGAGAAAACGAGTTTAATTTCCAAGGGCTTTTTGCTTTAGATGGTGAAATCTTAAGAATTTCAGCTACAATTTCTGGTATCCTGTGCAAAGTACCAGAAATGTGCTGGAATTTGCTCTGAGGACAAGGACGTCTTTGATCACCACATAGCATCGATTTGGTGTATCATGGAGAAGTGCAACACTTGCAAAATGCAGTTGTAGAGTAGCACACAAGGGACTCCCGGGTGTCCAAGGGAATTAGGGGATTACTGGCTGATGCTACAACTGCCCAAGTGTCTGGGGAAATCTTGTTTGAGCCAATTAATAACAAAGAAATGGAGCTGCCCAAGGACAGAGAGGAAGGCAAGGCAGAGAGGAGCTACCTTCATGTTAGCAAGCTCACGACTCATGAGTCTTCACAGATACAAAGGTTAAACTCAAAGGAAGGCAGACCAGTGGTTCAGCAGCCAAGTAACCTCCCCAGGTCACTCTTCCAGCTGATACAGGTGACAAGGCCAGCTGCTCCAGTTTGCTGTGGTGAAAAGACCTCAGTGGAAATTCACCAGGGGGAAAATGGATGTATTCCGGATGCTGTTGATTTGTAAAAAGCATTCCAGCAACTCAATATGAACAGTCAGGATTTGCACATCAGGCTCAATTTGTGGTTGCCCAGAGGCTGTGGAAGCAAGTCATTATCAGAATGTAGCTGGTGCAAGTAGCTAAGCTAAAATTGAAGGTGAGAGCTCTAGCTAGGTAAGGGAGAGGCAATTCAGTTATTCTGTCATGCCTTCAGCTACAATCCAATTTTAGAATAACAGTACATATTTTGCAGTTGAAGAATAGGCATCTTAACATAACAACAATCACAGGTGATAACCTGTGATTTGTCTTGAAACCACTACATGTGTGTTTCATAGGATTACCTTTCCCCACTGCTTTGCCAGCTGCATTAAGTTAGCAGCAGGAAGGAGCAGCAGCTAGCAGAGATGAAGGCATCAAGTCCTTCTAGCAGTGGAGGCAAGAAGGGGAATTTGTAAGGTACAGCTATTTTTCAAAGTGGAGGTGGGATGAAGTGAGGAGAAACTGTATTAATCTGACCTTTGTGCTGCTGTAGATTCAGGGTTGCTGGCACAGAAAATCTCTACTCTGCAAGAGCCTTGTTGCTAAGAGTGAGAAGTTGAAAACTATTATCTCTGAGCTCATTCTTGATTTTGTCTTTTGTTCATGTCTGTGGTTGAAGTATTCTTGGCCTTTGCTGACTGGATTTATTCATGTGCAGTCAGACACAAGACTACTTTTTTAGCATGAATGGAGATCAGAGAGATGCACAAAGGCAGGTGGCTTGTGCTTCTCTTTGGTCCATTTTTGGATACTTGTTTTTCTCTTAAAACTAGAGGGCTCATATTTTCAAACCCTGTTTCTTGAAGTCTCCTTGAGCTAGTGGGACTTTTGTTCTCATATATCTCATGCAGTAATGACCCAAACCTTGGGCTTCTGAGTTTCAGGTCACAGCAATATTTTGTGATAATCAGCTGAGTAATGGTTGTGCCTGGCATCAGAGCATTTGTTTGGGCGTTATGTAATTGTTTTAGGCATTTTTTGTGTGTGTGGCTCCTGCAAAACCCTGAAAGATGATGGAAGCTGAGTGAATATGGGCAGCCAGGGAAAAGGCTGCTTAGGCACCAAGGAGTGTCTCTGTCTGGTCTCCAGACAACAAAAAGCTAAGTTTTCCTGAATGATACAAAATCATTCTTGATGACCTCATCCCTTCTGACTTCCTGGGACAGTAAAACCCATCCCATCTGTCTTCCCTGTGGCTTTGTCCCACATTCTCTCCATGTGTGATATATCAAGGGTGATATGCAAATCTCATTATTTCAGTGTATCTATTAGTCCTTAGCTTTTCCCAGACAGGCAAAAACAATGTCAAAGACCAGAGCTGAGCCAACACTTAGTCTGGAGCATGAGATCATGACCACCAGCTGGGGCCCTAATGCAAGTGCTGCGTCCCAGTGTTGGCTCTCTGTGTTGCCAGGCAGGCTGGATTCACTCCTGTGTTTAAACCTCTGATTGGTCTTTGACAAATTCTTCTTCTGACTAATTTCTTCTCTTTTGTCCAGGTAGAGTAATTGCACCATCTTGCTCCAGAAACAAATCCTGAAATCATAGTACCTTTGGTCTGATTTTAAGGATCATGCTAACAGCAGTTGGTGTCAAGGGGCAAGGTAAGCAAATCAAATTTCAAGGAGCTGCATCAGTTCACAGCACCTGGTTTGCTTTCACCATTCAACTTTTCTAGTTTTCCACTGGTGTTCAGATCCTGGCACCAGTAGAACTTTTCCTTTCGCCTTCCACATGTTAGTCTGCCAGAAATTTGGACCCAGGGACGCAGGAAAGAGTGGACGTCTGAGATAGACAAGACAGACAGGTGGTGCTTACTCTCTACAGCATCTAAATGAAGCTCTTTGCCAAGCACCTAACACAATATGCTTCCTCTTTTGGCTGACGTTTGCTATTGTGTCATTATTTTGCAGTAATATCCAGAGGACATGGAAATCAAGTGATACCACTGCAAGGAAAGGAATGGACACAAAACTCCCCTGCAACACCAGCCAACTCCCTTATGTGATGAACAGGGTGAAACTGAAGTTGGATGTGACCAAGGACAGAATAGTTGCTGTTAATGCACATGGAGGAACCTAAAAGTCATAAGGAGCTGAAAAAAACTTAGTCTTTAAAATTCCTCTCAATTTTCATTGATATCCTACAAAGCGTTAGCTCCACTGGCTTTCTCACCCATGCTTATGCAGCATATCCTCTAAAATGGGGTGTTTGGCATACCTCTCCTTCAGGATACAGGCAGCTCTGTCACTTTTGTATCAATAGATTTCAAACACACTTGTGAATAGACAAGTATCTGGGCTAGAGGATTTCAAAGGTCTTTTCCAACCTAAACTATTCTATGGGCTTGGTTTGCAAAACAATTCAAGCTGACGTTAGCCCATATATAATGTCTTTGTCTAACTCAAGTTTCTGCAAGTTCAGTGTGTTGGCAGTACACTGCAATTTCGTTCCCTGCAGCAGAAGACATAGTGCAGTGGCACCCAAATGGCTTGTTGGCAGCAGCTTGCTTCCAGCTTGGACCTGCAAGGCTGGGCAGGTTGCAGGGGAGCTACTTGGACACCTCCTTGCCACAGCTCCCAGGGCTCCAAAGAGCAAGGGAACCAGAGAAGCCCCAGCCTTGTGCTGTGCAGTGTCACATCTTGGGTTTTGTCAGCTGAGGTGTCAAGCTCCAATGCAAGCATCTGCATGGAGTGGAAGCAGCAGTGTCACCATGACCCTACAGCTCTGTCACTGTGACAGCAGTGTCGCTGTGACCCTCTTCAGCTGTGGCACCATAAACTGGTGCTGGGGGAGCCAGGGCAGGAGCACCTGCAGGTAAACTAATCCTCAACATGAGCAAATGGCCCAAGAATAATGAAGCATACCAGCTCTGTTATCTTCCAGCAAGAAGGTAAGCACTTCCACCACTGAAAGGAGCACATCTCAGCTGCATGTGCTGAGTGCCAGAGCCTTGAAGGCACTGATGGGTCCTATTGGCCCTGGTTCTCTCCACACCCTGCCACAGCCCAGGACCCTATTTCCGAACCCCTGGGGCTTTCAGTCCTTGCCCAAGCAATGTCATTGCAGGGCTGTTCTCTAGTCCTGCCCAGTCCATTCATGGACCCCCCAGCAAGCCATCCCCTCCCCTTGGCCATCCCAAGTTTTTGTTTCCAGTCTGGCTCCCTTCAATGTTACCCATGGGCTGACATCAGAGTTGGAGTTGCCAGATACTCTGACAGTGCCTGGCAGCAAAGGTGATCTCTTGCTTTCATCCCTGCCAGATAGTGTCGAGCACCAGGAAGCCAGTGGCTCTGATTCAGCTGGGAAAATACTTTTTACTGGGTTTTCCCAGTAACAGCTGAATTTTAGCCTGGAGGGAGGTACTGAGCTAGCTCATTGCCACATTAGGCAGTGTCAAATGCTCCCACCCCCAAAGGATGTGCTTGATGGGAACTGCTGGAATTGCTCAGCATGGATCTGGGCTTAAAGAAGTTGTGCCTATTGCTTTGCAAGAAAGTCACTAAGAAATATGATCTTCAAGGAGAAGCAAACTGCTTTGATCTCTGTCCTTCTGGTCGAGCTCCTCTGTGTGAGCTCGGAGCTGATTTCCAGCAGCAGTCAGCCAGCACAGAAAAGCTGCAGTGTGGCTGCTGTCAGTAGTAATTCTCCTAAGCAGCCAATACTGCAAGGACATGTGCTGTTCTTGGGCATGAGGAATAAGTGGCAGAGAGATATGGCTGAACTTGTGGATGTAAATGTTTAGATTTTTGCTAAAAGCACTAGTAGGGAAATTGAAACAGAACCTTGATTAGTATGAACTGCTTCTACATTCAGACCAAAACCACTGCAATGACGTGAACACAGAGGACAGAGCAAAGGCAGTCCTTGCTAAATGACATAACAATTCACAATGCATATTAATTGCAGGAAATACTTTTCATCCGTCCTTGATTGCATGTTGTATATTGGCTATGGACTCGATGGCTTTGGATTTCTTTAGCATGCCCTTGGGCTTTCGAGTGTGCTAGGATGCATTGTAATGTAGATGCAGGGTGTCTGGCACTTCTTACTGAATGAGGCTTCAAAGGGAAGTTTGAATCAGACTCTAATTACATTTGTAATAATGCCAAAGGCATTTTGACAAAGGGATTACCTGCTGTTCATGGACAATTTTGTCCAGAGCACTTGAAACCGTGGGGTTGGTTCGTGCTTCCACTGGTATTGGCAGACAAGGGATTTACTGATTTTTGGTAACTGAGACAAAGGCAGGCAATATTTGTGACTGGGCTTTGAACACAACGGTGTTACTCAGGTAGATGTGACAGCTTGAACGTATTTTCTCTGGAAGATTTCCCAGTGCCAGAGATCATCTAACTGGGAGCACAGACCACTGACACAGCTGTGCCTGAACCCCTGCCACTGCAGACAATATTGCTGTGGGCATGTGGTCCAAGGAGCTTGCCAGGACCCCCTCATGCCTTTCTCCTTGCCACAATATGTGCCTTTGAAGCTCTAGTGCTTTAAAAAGAAGCACACAGCCTTTTCCTCATGCTTTTTGTGGGCAGCTGTATTATATTGCAAGACTCTTCTACCTTCTCAGGTCTTTCAACAGACAGTTTGTAAAGGGCTGGGGTCCTGGAGCAGTGAAAACACAGGAATTGGAGTTTGGAGGCAGGGAAACAAACACCTTCAACAGAGAGCAGAAATTAGTTAGAAATGAAGAACAGAGGTTTGCTGTCCTCACTGAATGCCTGCCTCATCTCAGGCCTGGTGTGAAAGGCATCTGTCAGCAGATGATGATGTTGGGAAGCGTGGCTGGAGGGACTCTGTAGCGGTACATCTGCCTCCTGGTGCAATGCCACCGGGCCAGCCTGGGCAACAATAGAGCTTTGTGCCTGGCAGATGTTCGGGCAGTGTTTGCTTTCTTTTCCTGAGGGCAGTTGAAACACAGTGACCCGATTTGCACAAGGGCTTCTGCAAGTCAGGTTACAAGCAATTTGGCCAAGGTCATGCAGCGAGTGATGCTGTCAGAGATAGATGGAAATCTCTGTGTTCCTGCTTTAGCTTGATGGTCCCAGCACAACACCTCCATTATAGCATGTCATGCTACTGATTTATCCAAGCAGTACTTTGCTTGTTAGGTTTTATCTCAGTAGCAGTGGGAACTGTCTGTGTGTCTTCTACATCCAAAGAGCAGGAAGTGTACCTTACTCAGAGCAAAACAAGGTCTTTGACTCAAGGATCTTGGCATACTAAGGGTAATGGTTACATATGATCGTTCTCTGACTTCATGGAGTGAGAGACTGGAGCAAGCCCCACCTGCTTTGCAGGAGAAGGTGCATCTCACAAGCTCAGTGTAGAATTACAGGCAGAAGTGGAGGAAAATGGCAGGAATCACCACAGATTTTTGCCATACAATGCCACTGAACACATGGAAAGGAAAAAGCTGGGTGGTGAAGGACACAAACCTCCAGAAACCAGGCTTGGCAACCGCAGGACTTGCCTAGGAGTGGTTTCTGAGGCGGTGTGTGAAGTCTGACCTCTGTGTGCCCTATCTGCTTGGGGGGGCGGGGGGTTGCTGTCACTTCCTCCCTCCAAAACAAAACCATTGAGGAGGCCAATTCAGGATGGGGGGAGGTTAGAATGGCCAGAGAGGCCAGCCCTGAAGCAGAGCTGCCTCCTCAGCAGAGGGCTGAGCTGCATGCTGAGAAGCCTGGCTTGCAGCATGATGGTGATGTGAATGAAAACGGACAACACTGTTCCACCCCTGCCTGTGTTTTGGGATCTGTTTGCTGATGGTGAACTGGATGCACTCAGGAGAGGCAGACAAGGCTACAGATTTGTTTGTGAAGGAAGCAGTGGGAGCACAGAGCCAGTCCCAGGAAGGAGGGGGAAGAAGGTGAAATAAACTATTGCATAATTTCAGTTGCCTCATGAAACCTCTCCCTCAAGGATTCTCAGAAAGCAGATAACAGTGGAATGCATCTAAATGCATCTATATGTGTTTGCAATGCAAGGGCATGCCTATGATGAATGCACATAAAATTAATAAAATGCAATGGGCTACAATAGGGAATTAAAGATTTAAAACCTTCAAATTTTAAATCACTGGAGCTTCAGAGTTCTATGGCAGAGATTCCGGAAAGTAATCATGTTTTACTTTATCTGTAGGTCTGCTGGATGAATAATAATTACACAATGTGGCAGAGGAAAACCATGTGCTTTTATTTAAGTTTAGTCTGTATAGATATGAGGCAGTTATAGAAGGTGAGCTACTTGCTTTAATAGTATTATAATTTGATAAGATATTAGAATATGTGCCTGGAGTATTTGCTTTCCAAGCAATGATGGATTGGGCTGAAGGAAGTGTTCTTTGCTTTGTGCCTTATGGTTTATTTGGGTTTAGACCCTACGGCAGCCAACACTTCTCCCATGCTCTAAGCAGTCTTCTTGCATAAGCTCAGAGAATGAAAATTGCATTCTTTATGAACATCTTTATAAAATCTTCTGCTGTTGTTTTCTTTTTTTCCCCCAACTTCTGCTACAGACTCTTCTGCACTTTGTGCAAGAATGACTTGGATTTCAGTCTTCCAGTCCATCCTTAACCCATCCTAATCCCATGACTACTCACATCCAGCTCCTCATGAAGGAGTTGACAACACTGCTCCACTGAAAGTCAGTCAGGGGTTGAAATATCCTGAGCATTACCAACATTCGTGTTGCATCTGAGTGGTTTTCCTTCCTTCCATCCTACAGGATCTCATGACCCCATAGATATAAGAGCAAAACAGGAGAGGCTTTCAATGGAAAATCAATGTGACTTGGCAGCTTGTGAAAGATCTTAGAGAGGGAACTGTGGAGCTGTGTGGAGGAGTGAGCAATCCATCACAGCAGCATGATTTCCAATTCATGGAAGAACGATGAAGAAAATAGAAAGTGAAGCAACAGTGTCACAGCAAGGGGAAGGGATGTAACCTTTAAATAGCAGGTTTTTCCACCTCTCTGAAGCATTGGGCATTGGCTTCTTGGAGAAGTAGGACAAAGAGCTTGATGGTCTGATCTTTTATGGCAGATCCTAAGGGCAGGGGGAGCTGACACGCTTGTTAGCATTTGACCCAGTTCAAACTAACAGGTTCTGAGGAGCAAAAACTCACTGAGATGTTACTGAGAGGGAAACCTGAACCAAATTGAATTGAGAGAAATACTCATGGCAACTAGAGACACAAGTACCTAAGGAAGAAGAACAAATCTGCCAAGCCAAAAACCTTCCCTTTCTTTGTTGTACAGATGGCAATACAGCTGGTGAAGGAACAAAGCTGCTGTCACGGGAGAACAGACCAAAGTGAAAGGTCACAGGCAGATCTGGTCTACGCCAGTAAGTTTTTTGTGCCTGTCCTAGTCTGAAATCCTCAGTCCCACCTTATCCCTGTTCCCTGGAGCAACACAGAAGTTCTGACACTGCTTTGTGCTCTGCTGTGCCAGGGACAAACATCATCTCCCTGGGGTTATTGTCAATATAATTTGATTAGAGGACACCCATCCTATTCAAATCCCTTGTGGAACTTCAACACTTTTTGTTGGTGAAAGGAAAAAATACTCATAATCCCAGCCAGTTATCTCTGATCATCCTAGATATGTCTCAGGGCACAATCCTATCAGGCACTGCTGCTTCCCAGGCTGTACAAATGTTTTCTCATGGCATTTGCCTGATTAGTTAGCATGTGCAGCACTTTGTGATGCTTTTAGGCCTCATCTTTTGTTTTCCTTTCACTCTTGCTCCACAGCTCCAAGAAGCTCCACAGCACCTTTGTGGACCTGCTGTGACTTCTGTAAAATTTAAGCACTCGATGTTACAAGTAGAGCAGTAGTATTGAAAGCAGGGCAGCCTTTTTAAGGAGGCACTGGTGATCAGCACAGGGTGGTTTTGGATTGTGAAAGGACAACCAAAATGCCTAGGTTCTGCTAAAATGTAATAAAAGTTCCAGTTTCCTTGGGATGAGAGCCAGGACGGAGGTGGGAAAAAACCCATGAGAGTGACAAAGAGTCACCCAAAGGCTGCATGCAGTATCTAAAGCTAGATCAGCTTGGAGGGAAATATTAGAACAACTTAGGTGGAGGGGTTTAGGTGAGAAAATCCAGGCCTGAGGACATCACATGGCTTACCAGAGCCCAGGCAAGTTGGGTCTGCTGGCACTGCTTGGGAAAAGATCTGAGTGGCCTCATTAGGATTACTTTTGTGCCCAGAAGATCAGTTGCCTCAGGAGAACAAGTCAGTGCCCCCACAAAATTCCCCCACAAAAAAATGTCTGCGGCAGCTGGACGTATAGAAGTGGGAGCTCAACCTCTCAGCTAACCCAGAAAGAATGAGTTTATTAATTTTACACCTTCAATCCCATGTGTTGTGCTTTTTCCTCTTGTTTAATGTTATATGCAGTACTGATTTTACTGAGATTGAGGTGTCTATGCACTGAACTTTATTCAAGAAAAAAATGCCCTGTACAGAAGACAGCTAAACCAAAGCAATCTAGAACCAGCTAGCAGCTGGTTTTTACTTAAGGTAAAAAGGTCAGAACCATTGCGTTAGTTTTTGGGTTATTTTTAGAAGCAGCCTTAACTCATGCATCCTTTAGAGAGGCTGATGAAGCCTCTGTCTTGGACTTCCTGGAGACATCCATGCCATTGGGCCTCAAAAAGAAACATACCTACAATATAAGCACTTGGTTTTGAATGAGAGTTAGAGACTGACTTGTCAAACTCTTACCGTCTGACCTAAAGCTGAATAAGCAAAGACATACAAGTTAATAAACAAACCAAACTAAATAAAACAATCTAGCTCTGGTGCAAAGTCGAGAAATTTACTGGTCTCAGGGAAATTTCTCTGCAGCTCCAGAAATGTTCAGGTAGTTACTGAGTGCTGCAGCTACAAGAACTGGGGATTGTGAGAGACTATTTGTCTTTTTTTTAATTTAATTTTTTTTTAATTGGAGATTGGGATTATTGGGAAAGGAAAAAAATAGTTTAGCTATTGTCTCCTTTCACTAGAACACTAGAGGAAGCTAAGAAACAAATGGGAATAAAATTTGTTAATTTGATGGGATAAAGAGAGAGAGAGAGAGAGATGCTGACCTAGGTGGCTTCCAGGTCAGACAGTTACTCCATGTGCCTCCATAAAATGACACAAGGTAGACGGGTTATCAGTTTCCCTGTAGGCATTTTCTTATCAAAGGCACTTGTTGAACAAGGACAAATGTAAACCATAAAAAGAAAATATGTGATTCACACTGCTAAGAAGTAAAATAAAGGGGTCATGGGAGTCTACAGTAAGAAAATAATGAGTGTAATTATTACAGGTTGCATGGACCAAGAGTAAAAAACAGATGAAACAAAAGGATAAAAGTGAAAATACTGAATGATATGATATCCAGAATACTGGAATACACTGAATGATATGATATCATTATGATATCCAGATGTCAGAATTATCGACATAGAGGGGGATCCTATCACTTTGGAGAAGAAAAAGTTACAACTTCAAAAGAATCATCTCTGCCCCTTTAAAAGTAGGTGCCGCTCGCGGACAGAGCTGCCAGTATTTTGGCATCGGACGATCCTAAGGAGAAGGATTCTAGCAGCTGGGGTAAAATAATGCTGACTTATTTCTGGACGCAGCAGAATGGCTAGTAAATCTTAAGTAAACTACGAACGAAGCAACATTTTAGATTTTTGCCATGAAGCGGAGTGCGAGTAGCCAAGAAATAGCTCTCCCGTAACGTGGTACGGGTGCCATCCATCACAGCGCGGGGATGGAGACCGCACAAAGCCATCCGCCGCGGGTGGTGGCCGTTGCTTCCACAATGGGGTGGGGAGGAGAAGAAGCCGTTTCCCACGGCAGGATTCCCGCAGGAAGCGCTCAGCGCAGCCCGGGCGCCGGGCGGGGCTCGGCCCGTTCCGGCAGCGGGGCTCCGGGAGCTCCCTCCTGGGGCGGGGGGGAAGAGACATTCCCGATAGGAAGTGGCACCGTCTCCAGCTTTATTTAAATAAAGCCAACCTCTCCTGCTCACACGCGGGGGAGCTTTAGGCTTTAACCGCGTATGCCGAGGATCGCGGACACAACGGGTGACAAAGGCGCCGGCGGCTCTCCCGACACGCCGGGAACGCTCGGCCCAGGCGCGGGGCGGGGGCGGCCGCGCAGGGTTTAAATGCCCCGCGGGGGCGGTCGGGCAGCGCGGTGTGTCCCGCCCGTCCCCGCCCCGCTCAGCTGCCAGCGGGGCCGCCCGCTGCCGCCCGCTCAGTGNCCGCCGGGAGCCGCCGGGAGCGCCGGCGGGATGAGCGGGAGCGGCAACCCCGGGCCCGGCGCGGCGCCCTGCCGCTTCGCCCACTACTTCGTGCTGTGCGGCATCGACGCGGAGAGCGGGCTGGAGCCCGACGAGCTGGCAGGTGAGCGGCGCCCCGGAGGCCTCGCCCGCACCGCTGCGGCTCGGCGGCGTTCGGGATGCGCTGCCTCAAAATGTCTGCTCCCCCCGAGGAGGGGGCGAGGAGGAGGGGTCGCCGCGCCGGTGGGAGCCGCAGGGAGGGAGCGACTTTAGAGGATAAAGCATCCTCCGGAGGGGCTGCTGGAGCATCCCCCCGAGGGCGGCTCCCGCCGGGCGGTGCGGAGCGTTTGGCCGCCGGGATGCGCCGTCCCCCGCAGGCCGGGCTCCGCTGACCCCGCTGGCCCGGTGCGGGGACAGGCAGCCCCCGGCGGGTGGGCGCAGCGGGGTGCCACTGGAGGAGAAGGGAAGCCAGGATTACGGAATTGGAGGGAGCCGAATGACCGAGCTTTCTGCCGGGGCAGATGCGTTTTCTTCAGTCTCTGCGCTGGAAAGGAGGGGGAGGGATCTGGGAAGAACTGAATATATTAATGGGATCGCATCTTTCTTATGTTTATTCGCACCTTATGTCTATTCAGAAATAGTCTTCCTGCATTCTTCTTTCCCCCGCTACCCCAGAAACGTTATAGATAAAAAGGAACAAAACTATTGCTGGAGGCTCAAACACATTTTCTAAAATGTTTATTTTTGGTGGGTTCATGACTGGATATGAGCTGATTATGTTGGCATAAGGCAGCAGTTCTTCCTCAATGTCACTTTTGTTTACCTGAAAGAAACTAAGTCAGGTTTTTACATGCAAAATTTTATCAGCTTCAGGCTTAATAGTAGGGCTTAACTGCATGGAAGCTAAGCGTCTCCTCACGGAGTTATGAGTTTGGAAGTGTTTAAGTGCCAATGTTTGCCCATTCCCGTGCGTTCACTGCAGGCAAAGGAGCTGTGTGTGTTGAAGGCGCTGTGAGCCCTTCTGCCTGGCAGTGGGATCCTGAGGATGGGATCCTAATGAGGTCTCTGCAGCTATTGCATCAGGAAGTACCTTGCCTTCTGGTTGTGTAAGAGAAAGACACAGTGATCTATATCACTGGTCAATGTACACTGGTTGAAGTTCATGTTTTTGTCAGCAGTGAAAGGGGTGGATGCACGTATGTTTCCAAGGAACAACTTTCCAAGGAGCCTTATCTTCAGGCAGGGTAACTAAGTCTCTACCCTTGGCAGTGAGCACACACTACTATGTGGAGGTAGCCCTGGCGACTCCAAGTTGAAGCGTTAGCTAAATGTACTTTCATCTCTTTGTTTTTTCACATGTACTTGTGACCACAGCTGTGTGTTTTTGGTTTTGCTGCTTTTAGTAGAAAACTCCTGACTCCCAGGAGCCACCTCCCAGCTGATGGTGTACAGGGTTTGATTTGCATGGTAAGACCTATTGGGGTTTCAGCTACCTAAACTTTGAGTCATCTATCTGAAAAGAAACTATTTTTAAAGCTGTGTTGGCTGGTAGGCTGTGCTTTCCCTGATGTACCCAGACTTTCCAAGTTGTCTTTTGCTGATTTTTGTACCGTTTCCCAGGGAGGTGCACAGCTGTGTTCTTCGGGAGCACAGCTCAAGGGCAGCCTGAGTGTGGTGGGTTTGTGGAAGTGTAGTGCCTTGACTACAGGGCTTCTCTTTTGTGGTCATTCAGTAGGTTTGGCTGAACTGCTCCAGCAACACTAAGCAGATTTCAAAGCTAAAGTAATCTCCCTCTTCATTTTTCAGTGAAAGAAAGTAATTTTGGCCCATACAGGATATACCCATTTAGAAAATACAGTGCAGCTGGAAGAATTTCAAAGAGAAATTAACAAAAGTAGTAATTTTTGAAGCAATGTCTTTGTAACTGGTTTCAACTAGGCAAGGTCCAGCAATATGGTTTGGATATACAAACACTTTTGGTAACGCCAGTTTGGGAGGCATTCTTAGTACCCTAGGAGGGTTGGGATGTGATAAAGGAAGAAGTGGAGTAACAGAAATATGATGGGACTTAACATTGCCACTGAGCAATGTTATATTTTTAGGGACTCGTGACACGAGCTTTCTGCTATCAGCTGGGAGCTCAGCAGTGGGAAATGCTGGGGAGGAACAGGGAGTGCTGTGAGCCACAAATATAATACAGCCATGGAAAAATTAACTCTGGTTTGAGATGTAGCTGAGAAAACATTTCTGTTAAATCTTGGGGAGTACTAATGCTGCTGTAGGCAGGTGGTAGTGAGAGCCCATCTAGAAATCTGTGTTACAGGTTTCAAAAACCAAGGTACTACAACGGAATTCTCTGCTGTAGTGGGTGGGGAGAAAGATGTTTGGAGGAGC
The DNA here is from genome assembly GCF_017590055.1 of Onychostruthus taczanowskii. Lineage (NCBI taxonomy): Eukaryota > Metazoa > Chordata > Aves > Passeriformes > Passeridae > Onychostruthus > Onychostruthus taczanowskii. The sequence goes on from NW_024498685.1 coordinate 3,669,765, forward strand.
AGAAAGTCTGTTCTATCTCAGGAAACCCACAAATGGCTATTCTTTCTAAAAATGTTCTTAAAATTCTTTGTAGAAGTAAATGACCCTGTTCTTTCAGTGTTATGTAGCTGTGATAGCTACAGCTCGCTGTCCTTGTGCTTAAAGAGCTTGTTGAGGTAAGTCACAAGGCATCAGTGAAAAGTTGCTGTGACTTAAGCTGCTGTACAGATCATCCCCAGTTTAGCAAAAAAAAAAAAAAGTAATCAAGAACCTGCTTATCTCCAAACCCGTGAATCCCTTGGCAGCCAGTGTTCACAGAGCGCCCTGCTCACCCCAGGTCTGAATGATGGAGCTGCCTTGAGGCAAAGAGCAGGAGAAGGGACAAGAGGAGCTCTGCTGCTGCTTTGGAGGCCCCAGGGCCTCTCCTGTGAAAAGAGAAGCAGAAGTTAGAAAATCTTCGAGGATTTGAGATGGCACTGGTGGTGATCTGCAGATATGCAGGCAGTTCACCCTGGTACAGGGTGTGCTGAGGAGCTGCCTGTGAGCCAGCTCTGGTGTCACCCTGAGTTCCCTGACCTGTGCCCTGCCTTGGCTGGGGACAGCCTGGGACTCTCCCCGGTGTGGAGGCTTTCCTTGCCTTAAGCCCAAAATCTCCTTCAACAAAAACTCTCTTCAATTAAAACCAGCAAAAAGCCCCAAAAAATCCTCATCTGCTGCATCAGGCAAGATGATGAACAAGTGAAATGTTTCAGTGTTACTCATGAAAGCAGGGTAAAGAACTGCTTTTCTGATTCTTGTAGTGTTGATAGGTTTGTTCAGAAAATTAAATAAAATCAACATTTATGGTTGTATAACATTTTGACATGCTTTTAGGGGAGAATATTTTGGTTTATGGTTCTTGTTCCACTGCATGGATGCTCAGGGCTTAAAATAAGCTTGGTAGATGAGAATTTTCCACAAAGCAAACAGTTCATTTTGCTTAGATTATTTTTTTGTCTTTTGCATGTACGATGTTTTCTGGTACAGATTTTTTTTTTGTGAGTTGCTGCACAGCTGGCTCTTCAGATGGCTGATTTGGGGTTTTTAAGTGAACTAATTTTGAACAGCTAAAAACTGTTTACCTATTGCTCAACTTGGTAGTGTATGCAGGCACACAGCAAAATTGTGTGTAGATTATGATGTTGTCAAAACACTTGTGGCCCTTATCACAAAGCTCTCACTCAACGATGGAGGGGAAAAAAAAACCGTTTTTTGTTTTTCCCCAGGGACTCTTTTCTAGGCCCTTTCCAGGGATTTGAAGGAGGAAAGGAACTGTCTAAGGATTTCTTGACATTTAATAGTTGGAGAGGTCATAAAAGCATTTGATGTGAAATATCTTGGAAAGCATGAAAATTTCAGTATTGGTTTCAGTGCTCTGTTGAATTCCACTAAAGTAGGGTGGAGGGAGCTTTTCTGTCATGTTCAGTACTGATGGAAAACAAATTTCAGTTCACTTTCCTCTTCATGCCTGCTTCTTTCAGGTAAAGCCATTTTGGGACTATTGGCCTTGGAATTGCATGTACTCAAATAAATTTGTTATAGTAAATAGTTAACATTGCATTTAACAAAAAGACCTAATTGTTCATTAAATTATTTCTATCATATGTTTTGTGATACTATGTGAATTTCATACAGTGCAGGGCTAAACAAGGTTTTCTGGCTGTAGCAGCTTTTACCATTTGCTTGGGGAACATGTTAAATTTTGTAGTATCTTGTTTGAGTGTCACAAACTACAATTTAGAAAAATCCAGAGTATGCATGACTCAGTTAAAAAGAACATGAAATATACTTCATTGGGGAAGTAATTTAGTGCTCTGAAGGAAAGTAGGGATGGGTGTTTTGTTCTGAAATGGAAGGTGAGTCCATTGTGGGTGCACTTTGGAGGAAGAGAAGGTGCAGTAAGCCAGCGTGGGAACTGGGACTTGAGGGACCGTGTTGGACGGTGCCTTTTCTGTCTTAGAATGTGAATATTGGTGGAGTTATGTCTGCCTGATTGCTGTGTGAAAAGATTTATAAGATTTTTTGTAGGGTTTTTCTCCACACATGGACTGTAAATGTTACATTACACTGTCTACTTTTGGCCATTGTGTAAAGATTCAATGTCTTACTGTCCTATTCAGTGTATGCTTGAAAATTGTCATTACTCTACTGTTAAGATCAAATTCTTTTTTTTAATGGTCAGCAAAGCAGAGAGTGGATACTGGTCATGCTCACTGAAAATGATGAATGTCTTGGGAAAAATGCACATTTCTTCTGCCTCATGCTGTTTCCCTACAAGATATCCACATATTGGTAATTAATTTCCCTTCAATGAAATGTTAAAATTCAAACAGGGCATGCTGCAGTCTGGCTAACTGTGCTTCTTATCTAGTAGGCTCTTATTTTTAGAAAGCTAAAAGACTTTTTTGTCCTTGTGTGTGCTTGGCACCTGCGTGCTCGCGCCTCGCAGAGCCTCCCCACCGCCTGTGCTGTTCTCCTTCGCGCTTCCTCCGTGCCAAGTCTGTGCGCGACGTGTGCTGCCAGAAGATGCAGCGGCATTACTACAGTCATACAACTTCTTCTGTGCATGGCTTTTCTGAAAATAGACAATTAGATTTTTTCCTAGTTTGCTGGAAATAGACTAAGTTTCCCTTTACCAAGGAATATCTGATCAGTTGCGATTCCTCTTCATGACTTATGCAAGTGAAACACAGGCTACAGAAGTTTTGTTTTTCACTTTCAGATGTGCACAAAGCATTTTTGGAGGGATTGTCCAGATTAAGTAACCTGGATGTGGGTGAGAATGGTGAAGTAGAGGCAGAGATGGTTTATGCTGTTGAAGTTAACAAAGCTTAACTTGCTCCTCAGAAGCAGTTGAGATTGATTGCTTAGGATTTCTCATCTTTGTAGGGCTTGTGGGAGTAATGGAATTCAAGTGTTTCTCCAGCCCCCCTTTAGAAGGGATGCTCAAATGCAGCACTAAATCTTCTGACATTATAGCTGGAACAAAACAAGTCTCATAGATTAGGGATTGGATGGACTAGCTGGCTTATTGCAGTAACTGTCATTTTTTGTGAACTGTCATAATAATAGGGAAATACTGTGTATTCATTTAGGAAACCTGTTTGATAAAAATCTAAGCTGGGTTAATATTTTGTTCATGTGAAACCAGATCTTATTCTGCATATATGAAGTGTTGCTTTTCTAGTTAAAGGAGTATGGAGATAATCCGTGCTTTTGGGAAACCAGATTATTTCTGTTTCAGCATCCAATGTTTCTGTGCTCTTCTACATCTTCATAGGTGGTGGCATGGATAATAGCTGTAATGGTTCATTCTTCTTTTTTTGCTATTGGAGGAAGCCAGAATTCCACTGTAATACCACAAAGATTTCAATTTTATTTTAAAAAAACTGAATTATGCATTAAAGACTTAGTTCCTATAGGAGGATTTCTGCAGCCAAAGGAATCAGTTCTTTTTATAAAGAACTGTCAATATTATTGATAAGTATGATCTCCAGTTACAATAATCTTTAATAAGGAGTAACTGTCTTGCTGGCTTGGATAACACACCGTTTGTGGAATTGCTGATGGCTGTGATGTAGTGCTGTGTTTCAGCAATAGCACTTTCATTCTCTATCTGTATATATGCCAGAGAAATGCTGGATTTAAATGCTCGCCCAGCCCTGATGTGATTTTGCTGCTATACATTTGCCTTCATCTAAGTTTTTTCTACTGTATTCCTTTGAAAATAAGGTACTGATTAGGTTGGAAAAACATCATGATTCCTATCAATAGCACTGACTCACTAATGCTAAACGAAAGAGAATTTCTTGTACTTTGCTTGCCAGATAAGCTGCTGTTTTGATTTCCACTTAGAAAGATAAAGCCTCTTGCAGGCTTGGCTGTTGCAGTAGCAGAGAAGGTGTGATAGTGTACGTGAGGGGGCTTTTTCAGTGAGCATCCCAGGAACTGCCCCGTCAATATTGCAGGAGGCAGTCCTTTTCCTTCACACTCTGTAATTGCAGCATAATCAAAGCAGTGCCAGGCAGAATGGCTGAGCTGCCGTCCTTTATAAGAACGACCTAAATCCAGCCCTAATCTTGTTCCTGCGCAGCAGCCTGAAGTCACTGCTGGCCCCATCCTGGCGGCTTAGTGGGGCAGTGGCTGTGGAGAGACGGGGTCCCAGGCCCACAGCCTGTGCCTGGGGCACAGAACTCCGGGAGACAAACGTGGCCCACAGCCTGTGCCGGGGACACGGAGCTCTGGGAGACAAACCTGGCACATCTCAGGGAGCGCGGCAGTGCTGGATCGGGCTCGGCACGGCCGTGTGTTGGTGGGGAGGGTATGGACGTGTTGGTGTGAGCCTGAGGTCAAGGTCCTGCTGCCAGGGGAGAGGCTCCTGTGTTGGTGTCCACCTCTGCCCTGGTCCTCAGGGTGCTGGAGGATGGTGGCATCGGGGGGAAGGCGATGCCCACTGCTCTGCAAACGGAAGAGCAGTAACCATAAATATGTCAGAACTGCTCAGGGCGGTGCGTGACTCTAATATTGATTTCTCTGCTCAGCTGTTTTCCCGTGTCCTCGCCAGAGCCATTTCCCAGTGCTGCAGGAGCTGTGCCAGTGCCCTGACACCCTTCCCACAGCTTGCCTGTGCCAATGCAGAGCTCCATGTAGGAATAACTCCAAAATGAGCTGTTTCAGGAGAGGCTGAACTGCACGTAAGCCGTCAGGGCTCTCTTGCCTCCCTTCTTTCACCTGCTTGTCATGGACTAATCAAGTTGTCCTTAATGCCAGCTCGTCCCTAAAACATGCTGGCAAGCGTACAGCCCACAGAGGCTCTGCATGGGCTGGCACTGGGTATGTGGCTGGCACACTGCTCCTGCTGCAGTTCTGGTCTGTTGCAATGAGGGCTGGAGTCAAGAAGAAATGTGAATGGAGGGGAAAAAACCAAACAGTGTGTGCACTTCTGTGCAGTTAATGCTGTGATCTTTGGCTGGTGCTGTTTGAGATCATGTAGGACCACTTACATATGTGGAAAGAGTTTCTTCTTGAGCCATCTCTGGTGTGCATGGAGAGGAACGGTGTGGAATATGTGAATCTCTATATAGCTTATGACTTTAAATAGCCTACAATTTTTGTTGTTCTCTTGTTTTTTGGTTTTTTTTTTCATTATCTACCTCTTAACCAGCAAATAGCAAAAATATATACAGTAGGAAAAATTGCATTGAGAAAAATCAAATTTGGTGAGGAAAAAACAGTAAGCCTTCACTGTGGTTTTTTGATCACATTAGCCATGTAGATAATCCCAAAAGTAATTAGGGAAGAAATGGTGATGGGTCATCATAGCAAAAGAAACATTCTGGGGAGATGACTAATGTGTGATAGACTGCTGAGGTGTCAGATATAGACATGGCTGGAAGAAATTTCCGTTACATTACCAGTATGAAAATATAAACAACTCCATTTGTGCCTGTTGCTTGGAGTCAAAGATCATTTTTAATCAGCTGTCTGATCAGCTGAAGATTCTCTCCTTAGGGTGTCCTAGGCTTGGTGGAGATGCCTGGCTGAAAACATGAAGCCATTCTCCTTTGAGGTCTGAGGTTTTGCTTCTACCTCCAGCCTACCCAAGCCATGAAAAATAACATCAAAATGTCCAAGCAGATGCTTGAAGAGTGAAATGGGAAGAGTATTCCATGGGAAAGAGGAATAGGAATGGGAAGAGTCTGTAGTTTGAAGTACTTTGCCAGATCTCAGTGACCTGCTTCAAGTGGTGGTACCAAAATTTACTCTTACTAGAGTATGATATTGCAGTGAGGGGTCTGGTTTTGGTGGATCTGTAAAGAAATCTGGTTCTCTCACTGGAGAACAGCCTTCACAATTTCATACACACATGTCAGCTGTTCTTGGTTTGTGTTTAGAGGCAATGTTTAAATATGTCAGTCTTGTAGAGTAAGCACCCCCCTCACCCTGGAGCATGAATTTGAATTTGCTTTACAGTCATTTTAACCATCAAATTGCAATAATAATTCTGGGATCTAGTAGCACTTAAAAGAAAACCTAGTAAGCTTTATATCAAGCTTGATATGGAGTCAAATCATGCTTTGAATCTGTGTAAGTGGTAAGTTGCATAGCATGAAAGCCAGAAGTATCCTCTGTCCACCCCCTTCTTGGTATTCTCTTGTCATGTTAAAGACTTAACATGTGGAAGGGTAAGGGGGCTTAGTCTGAAACACCATTCTGTGTAAACAATGACAGGATTAAACAAAAGAAAAAAAGAGCCAAGCTCAACCATCATGGGTGCGTAGTGGCTGCTGCTTTTCACGGATGACTGAAATTATTTGTATAAAATTTGCATTTTCGCCTCAGCATCTCTATAAACCTCTGCTCATTTCCATGCAGAGCTGTTTGCACGTACAAGCGGATTGGTGTGCGGTGGCACGCGGTGCCGTGCCATGTCACCTGTGGGAGCAGGAGCTGGAGTTCCAAGGGAAAATCAAGTATCACCACGTTTGCTCCTTTCCGGAGGCTGCCCAGGTGTCAGAGGTGCTTTCAGTCCCTTGTGACTGAAACACAAGAGGGCTGAGCTCTCAGTAATGAAACAATGAAACCCAGAACTCACTTATCTGGAAATTCCTCAATGAAATATTGATTAGATGGGCCAAGCAGCCTGTTTTGGACTGACCAGCAGCTGGAACCACCTGGAGCCTTCTGGAAGAGGATGCTGCTGTCACGGTCCAAATAGGTATTGCTTACACTGACTTCAGGTGTCTGTCAGGTTCTGCAGTCTGTGTTCTCACTCACCTGGAGCCTGCCTGGAGGGTCTAAGTCATTTAAGAGCCCCCCTCTCCTGGTTTTTCTCCAGATTGCTGCCGAGATTAATACAGTCAGATATGTGTAAATACCTTCTCCTGGGCGCTCTGGTCTCCCCTGAGATGCTCAGGAAAGAAAATTGAGATTTGTTGTTTTAAATTCAAATTATGAAGTATTTGAGCAAAGAATGCAATATGCAATTGAATAAATATTTGGCTTTTCATTGTTGAGGGAGTGGAGGATTTGCTGATGAGTTAGTTATTCACACAATACTATTTTTCTATCAGCATTCCCACTTGGTATTCTTGTTTGTTTTTTGGTGTGCAATACTCTGACGTGAATTTAAAATGAAGAACAATTTTATGCTTAAAAACAAAACACCAGCTCTGTTAACACAGACTTTCTTTCAGCTGTGATGCTGGCTGGTGTGGAAGAGATAAAGGGCTGCTGCACTGTTTCTAGAATGGGACTTTTTTGTAATGTAGATTTTGTGCTTTCTCACTTTTATTCTTCCAGTATAGCTGTACGAAAATATACAGCACCAAGTATTTGAGGAAGAATTCTCACTTTTTGTTTAAAAAAACCCCAAAACCGAAGAATCCAAACAAAACTAACAGAAACACTAAAAACACCCAACCCCCTAAAATTTTGTGATGATGTGAAGATTAAATGTTGGTCATGACTCACGTTGCTTAAAAACTGCCAGGTGCTTTATAAAAATGACTGATAGTAGATGTGTGTAAAGGGTGTATTTTGCTGTACGTGATGCCTTGCTTAAGCACTGCAGAAATATCAGGGCCAGGAAGAATGATACTACAGTGTCTTTAATGCACCCCTTTTGGGGTTGTCAGCCTTTGTCTGTAACTACTATTGCTATGAATCTATTAAGGGAGAACATTTATCTCTGGAAATCAGGGTAGCAGCTATTCAGCATGGATGGATGAGGTGTTTAGCCTTTTCCCAAGATGATGCTGTTCAAGATAGGTTTCTCTTACAACATATTTGCAAATATATTGACTCTTTCTGGCTTTAGTGAGTATGATAGCAGATGTTGTTTGACTCTCTTAATTCAAGCAGGGATATGTTGTCTAGTGTTTTTGTCTGAAATTTGGGAATGACTAAGAATTGAGGAATTCTGTTTTAGGGAATGCTATTAAGTAATCATTTTTTTTCGGTATAAATATGAACATCTGCATCTATGACGAGGGTGAGGCATCTGTAATCGTGGTCTGCTATTGCACTTAGCAAAAGGGGAATGATGATGTTAACTTTCACAATAGCAGTTCTGGGTAATAACTTACTGTCAGTAACACTTCTATGCCCATGTCTTTGTTTCTCTCTCCTTGGAGCTGCCCACAGGGTGGTGAGTTGAACAGGGAAAGAAAGAGCCCTGTTGAAATTTGCTCAGCGTAACACACTAAGAAAAAACACCAACCAAAACAAAACAAACAAACAAAAAAAACCCCAACAACAAAATAAAAAACCCCTCCAGCCTCATGTGGGCTGAACTTCCCATGAAAACCATGCTTAATGAGCTCAGGCCCCTCAGCCTTGCTTTGTCCCTGTCAGCAGGTGAGAGAGAGCCGAGGTCCCTGGTGTGGGTGCCCTGGCTGTGACCCAGGAGCTCGGGGCCCCAATTAGTTCAGCTCTTGTGCTTTCGGCGGGAATAAGAATGACAAAACATCTTGTCCGGGGGCCTGGATGTATTCATGCTCCTGCCTTCAGGTCGCTGCTGGCACTGGAAGAGCCATTTGTCCAGGAACCAGGGAGAAAAGGCACAGATTTAGGTCTGTCCGAGAGCTGAGAGTGCATCACTCAGAGCAGTCATTGCAGCGACGACGTGTCCAAGATACAGATCATTATTATGATGGTGATAATGATCTGAAAGCTATCTCCAATTCAAAATCGGTATTGGGTTTCAGTTATTGGTTAATATTTTGTCAGCACTTTGTGACAATGACTTCTGACCGTGTCCCAGTATTGCTTGTGATGCACTGAATAACTCAAAAGGGAAGCTGATGCTAACTAAGCAGGAGACCATCTGTGTTGTTAATAGTGCAGTGTTATCACACTCAAAACTCAATTTGAGTGATTGATAACATGATCACACCAGGCTTGTTTCCTTTTTATTAAAAATAAAGTTAAAATAACACCCCCCCCAACTGATCTTATCCTCCCCCCAATCTTATCTACCAACTTCTGAGCGCACATGTCAATTTAATTTTGTCAGATATGGAATGGAAAAGAAAGTGGATTTTTTTTTTTTTGTGAAGTCTCTGCAGCTAGAGCAGAGATCCTAATTAACCTTCCAATAGTGTAGGTACACAGTTTGTGGTAATTGGGAGTGGGGCTGCAGCAGAGCCTCATCCCCAATGGGCTACAGCTGTGCAGGACAGGTGAAGAGCATTGAAGGCAATGAGACATGGAGTGCCAAGGTGCACTGACCAACCACCAACCAAAGGGAACAGAGGGCATACAGGTGTAAAGCATGTAAGGTAAAGACCGTAAAAGGTTGGGCTAAAGAACAAGAAGGGTGGATGCTTGCAGCCTTCTGCAGTGACATGGTGTTTGTAAGGACAGGTGCCTGAAGCCTTCTGATGTGGTGTTACTCTGCTTGGGCAAGTGCTTAAAGCCTTCTGAAATTGTCTGGTGATACTCTGTATGTTGTGGGGCCATCTCAACTGTGACATATGCTGCAACACAATAGTACAAAGGCTGCAGGAAAAGCAACAGCGCTTTCTAAAGCAAGGGAGGTGCCTCCATGAGGGTGTCCTGGCAGGCTAATTGGCAGCCCCAGAGTGGGATCCAAGCTGAGCATGTGCTGCCTCCTGCCCATCTGGTGGGGTGGGGAGCAAAGGTAACTCCTGGTATTGAGGGGAAAGGAAGGAAGGAAGGACTATTTGAGCTAGCAGGCCTGTGTGAGCAAAAGGAGCTGCAGATGAGAGGACCATGATTTCTGTCCTGCCATCCTGTTGCATAAGTCCTAGTGCTGTTCACCAATACCTGTGAAAACCTACAGCTGTACTAAAGCCATCATTCTTAGTCCTTTCTGCTCAGTCTCAGCTCCTACAGTGTGATAACAGGCAGTGGGAACAAAGCTATGTTTGGCAATAAATAGCAGTTCTCAGATGGTTGTTTGCAGGGTCCAAGTCCTTCCCCAACCTCAATGAAAGGATGTAGGAGCTTGACTATGTTGGTACTATTGCATCCATAGATGTGTCTGTGGAAAAGCACTTGTGTATTTTTTCAAAATATACTGAATGGGAACACAGAAGCAGAATACGCTGGGGAAGAGAGTTTTTTACTATCTTTTTCTTGTCTTATCTTCCCCCTTCCTATATTCAAGAACAAACCAGCTCGTCCTCATGCTTTATTGTTTTAAAATGCTATTCTGACCTTTCTGATGATATTGTCAAGAACAAAAATCCGTAGTCTGATATATTAAAGTGCTAATGATGCATTAGGAGTCATAAAACTGTATTAAGTGCATTAAATTTTGAGTAACTCCAATAAAAGATGCTGCAAGGGATGGCTAATCACTTTGCATTTATGAGTTGTGTTGGAAGTAAATGACAATATCCAGCTGAATCTGCCTGCTGAAATAGCCTAGAAGGAGATGGCATTGCCTTGCAGTGGAAGGTTGGCAATCTGTGCTCGATTAATCTGCTCACACCAAAGTGGCATTGCTCCATGCTTCCAGCAAGCTTGTAACAGATGAATGCATTAATGAGCCCCTGGGTAACTGAGACGACCCCCGGGGCCAGGGGATGTGGGGAAGGAGAAACATTGCTGACTCAGTTTCTCGCTGTTATATTACGTTTTTTTTTTCCAAACTGTGCTTAAGTGATTCCATGTTAAAGTGCCTTTCTGCATAACTAACAGTAGCAGAGCTATTTGTGTGGGTTTGTCTGGCTGGGTTACTTAGGCCTTTTTATTTCCTGGACTTTTCTTTACTTGAAAAAATGTTACTGTCTTCAGATGTGAAACACTGACTCTTGGTTAGTTGCTGCTAGACCATGCTAAGTCTTTTTATGTTAGAGAGAGGCTGGGACCAAACCTCCCTTGGGGCCAGCCCAGTGATCTTACGGAGCCATCATCATCTTCTGTGTGTATTCAATTAGCTGGCTGGTAAAAGTGTGTAGAGGCCTCTGAGGGCTGATGAAAAGATGTGGTCTGGAAAGTTTGGGAATTATTATAGCTGTAAGAGAAACAGTTTCAGGAAGCTGCTTAGTTTTTGCAGACTAGATTGTCTTTAATTTTCACCGTCTGAATAGGTTTAATAAGAAAGGAATTGCAGTTAAATTTAAGCAGGCTTTTGCATTCAGGAATTAAATTTCTGTTTTTCTTTCTTGTAGTGGCTTACTGACAATTGTCTTGCTAATGCATTTAAATTCGGCTCCTTAAAAATGTATTAAGTGGTTTATTTGTAGGAGGTCATCAGTTTCACAATATTGTATAAAACTGAAACCAAATCCTCCTGTCTGCAGCTGCAGTGTTAAATAGAGCATCATTGTCATGTGGCGAGCATGGCTGTCAAAACACTTTGGTCAAAGTGGGTAACATGAACAGTTCTTCTACATTAAATATTTATAGAAGAAAATGCAAACTCAGAGGGCTGCCAGCAGACAGACATACTGCTTAAATACATTGTTGTGGTGGCGAGGGCACGGATCTTTGCGCTGCAGCTTTAGGAAGAAGACAGCGACCTGTTTCTCCTTGCTCGTGGGCTCAAGGGTGTGCTTTTTCTGCATATGCACATACATGAAAAGGAGCTGGAAATTTAAAACTTCGAAAGGAAAACAGTAGCTCAGCACAAGTGAATTGGCTGCCAGCGTCCCCCAGATTGTCTGTTCTGCTACAGCAGCCACAGAAGAGTGCAGCACAAGCTTCTCTTGCGTGCCTGGCTGCAAGGGCAGCACGTCTTTATTTCAGGTCCTCTGGTGCAAACAGGTGGTGAACTACAAGTGGCAAGATGCTGAGGAGAAAACCATGTAATTAAATCTGGCGCTGTAGCATAATAAATCTCCATTGTATTCTTTAGCTTTCTAGACTCCTTTCGAGCAGTACACAATGGCTGTGATTAATGACTGTTGTATTGTCTTAAATAATAAGCTTGAGCCTTTGGATAGGTGACATAATTTAGCTGTAATGAGCGTCAGCTTCGTGTGTTTGATCTCAATGCTTTGAATTTCAGTGTCGTTGTTGCCATGTCCTTGAGAGATTGTTTTATGCTGAAGAAAACCGGTAAAGGAGGGGGATGGGGAGCAATTTTTATGAGGGTGTGAAGAATCCAACCAAACTGTTGCTCTGAGGATGCTTTCTTGTTGTCTCTTGTTTTTTGATATGTGAGATGAAAGTGATTTGAATTGTTCATAAACTGGACCCACTGCTATTGAGAGAGATCTTTTCTTTGATAAAAGTATTTCTTGCTGGGAGGTGTCTGCTGAGAGTACCATTGATGGGTGTTTCCTTTTGTGTGTCAAGATGCACCAAATAGCCACAGCAAGGAAAAGGCTTTTCTATCCTTTCCACATCATCGCCTCATCCATCACCACCTCAGTAGGCTTCTCTTTTGTTTTCTCCCTTAACTGAAGATGATAGCAGTTTTTTGATATGAGCTCCTGTGTCTTCACATTGCCTGAATTCAGTTGGCAGACAAGAAAAAACATTATATTCTCTTCCCTGCAGTACCTGTGAAGAGCTTTCCCCATCTCTATCTGCTCAGCATTTCAGCAGAGCTGGATAGGGAGGGCTGAGAAACTACAAAGCACATCAGACCTAATTATTCAGCCAGCATAAAGGCTTTTCTTTCCTGCTTGGGATATTCACTTTTGCCTGTGTGGGTAGTTTGACTGACAGAGCATGCTGATCCCAAAGCCATTGCACTGTGCCATATAAATGCTCCAACCCCAAATCCATCCTCCTTCGGGCAGCCTGGCCCAAGGGGGCAGCTCTCATGGCAGGGCTCATCAGTGGAGGGTCAATGCAGACTCTCCCCTTTGTCTTTATTTTTGCAGGGATGGTGGGGAAAGGGATTTAAAATCCCTCACCCTTTCTTAGTAAGTCTGACTCATTTTGTTTGGTTTAGCGTTGTGGTAGAAAGAAACATAATGGATTTGTTAGGGTCAGTGCTTCACAATGTGATGGTTGACTTTGATGGGCAATAGGGTCTAGTTTGCCACTCCAGACAAAGGATTTGTAGGTCTTGCAGGCTGCCATCTGTTTCTAAAAGCAAGTTTTGGTAGAGAAGTGATGCAGCTTGCATGCTGAAAAAGTTGGGGTCTTTTTCTTGAAAACTGCTGTGTCCTTATATTTGAGGTTTAAATTTCAAAACTAAGCACAGTTTATTAATAGCAGGACTCCCTTTTGCCCTCCCTCAGGCAAGCTGAGCATCCAAATAGCATTAGTGATGTGTTGGCGTCTTCTAAAATATTTGTATTTCAGAATGCATGCACTGATCCCTAGAGTGGGTTCTATTCTTCAGCCCCCACCCAAACTCTGAAATGCAACATCTGGCTGCATTCAGGTTGTTTGCCTTTATTCTGCTACATCAGCATATAAGGCACAGATAGGAGAAGAAATAATGTTCAGCTTTCATTTGATTTTTCTCTTGTGCTGAAGTTTTGTCTTGTGCTCCCTTAAAAACAGCAGAAAAACAGCTGAACATATTCTGCCCCTACAATCCAGAGTGGAAATTCGTGCTTTCCTGCAGTGAGCCTGCTGCAGAGTCTCTTAAATGAAGTGACCAGCCGACCTGTAGGGCTTATAGACACGCTGACAAATATGGTCTATTTATGTGCTGTGTGTTAACCTGTTAGTGGGTTATTTCTATGTATAACTACTGGAGGAAGCACAGAGCTGTGTAATCCAGGTCTGGAGGGCAGGAAGGCCTCCTGCTGCAGGACTTAGCAAATGTCACTAGTAAAGCCTCTGCTTACAGCGGCATCTTGAATGTATTCAAATATTAAATATACCTGAAAAACTGCAGTTTTCTTGTTTACAGCTGGAGATGAACAGGATCTCCAGCACTATAAAGAGATCCTGGATTCTGGTCCTGCCCATTTGTTCAGCGCATTGCTCTCCTGGTGCAGTCCTTCCTAACACTCTTACAGTGCATTTTTCTCTTTTATTAAGGGGAGTGACTGGTGTGGCTGCTGTAGCTGTGTAGGTACACAGAAGCATCACTAGAAATGGGGCTGAAAGTGCTGTATTGTGACAAGTGAGTTAATATGCTGCTGCTGAATGCCGTATTAAAGGCTGTGGTGGCAGCCAAAGGAAGCTAGCACCTTCCCTTTGCCCCCACACGCAGCAGTCCAGGGCTTGCCTTTGCAGACATCCCGGGCATCTTGTCACTCTCCAGCAAACCAGCGTTTGCCAGCCACTGGCAGAGAGCTGGCAGGCTGCACTGGCACTCCTGCTGCTGAAGTGCTGTGTTTTGGGCTGTTCCTGGAATTAACCTGTTTTCCAGACTTGCTCCCAGCCCTGGCAAGTGGCTCGGTGCTGGGGGCTGGCATGGGAGAAGGGGCTTGCTGGCTTCCCTGCCCTGCTGGGCAGAAGGAAACACAGTTGTTAGCTGGCAAGCAGCACAACCAGCTCTGCTTCCCTGCCCTGGCTCTCCTCACAGCACCGTGCCTGAGCCAGTGCTGTGCAGGCAGCAGTGAAAAGAGGATTTCTTTTTTTTTTTTTTTGGAGGGAATTAAAGGAGTAAATGACTGTCTTTGATGTGGTGGCCTGGTTCTGTTCTGAGCTTTCTGCTGCAGGAGCTGATAGCCTGTCCCTTTGCCAAATTTTCCTCTGAAGGGTAGAAAACACTACTGACAAAGACCTGAGGCCCAGAAAAATGGCATTCCTGGTCAATAGGATTAATTTAAATGAGGGGGTACCCAGTTCTTATATGAAAATGAGAGCTGATCCACAGTAGGCAGTCTAAACACAGGCTGCTTCTACTGATTCAGGCTCCTAGGTCCTCTACCTGTCTGTTTAATGGAATTTAAATAGTTTGCCAAGGAAGGGCTTGTCATGTCCTGATATGTAATCTATGCAGCTTTGAATAGCTGATGCTGATGATTTTCTCAATGGTTCAATGATCAAATGTATGTCCCAGGAGTGAGCTCATCCAGCTACCTCTAAACTCCTTTCAAGCAGCAGAAAAACTTCTGTCTCCTTTCAGGTGCAGCAGTGCCATGGTGTCAAGTCCCAACACCTATATGGGATCCTTGGAAATATGCTTGAGGAAGCCCATGATTTTCATTCAGTTAATTTTAAATTTCCAAAGCTGAGACTTTCTTGATTCTCACTAAAATACAAAATGACACAGAAGCTTCACAGAAGTGCAGTCATTAGCTTAAGAGTATCAGATAAAAATTGAAAGGGTTTTTAAGAAAAATTTGCATCAAGTACTTCTAGGTAGCTGTGTTATGATTATATCTAAAATGAGTATTGAGTTTGAGAAGCCAAGTTCTTTATAGTCCATTTGGGGACTCCAGGTTTTTGGCAGTGTGTATATACTGCAGATTTGGAGCTATCAGATTTATTGACATGGTAGGTGTAGGACCCTCAGTATCTTTTTTGCATAGTCTTTGTATTTTCTACACCTTAAAAAAAAAAGTAAAAAGGGGGGAGTTGCAGGGAATAAACTTCTGAAGAGTGAGGATGAAAATGGTGGGATTGTCATTTGTAGAAACAGCAGTTGATTTAATCAGCTTAGCCAAAGAATCTTTGGCTCTATCAAAGGATAACTTTTTCTGCTGTACTTAATTGAATTTGCCAAGCTGGAACAAGCCCTGGCATAGCAGTTTCAACCCCTGCCTTTGCTAGTCAGCAGCATGCAGAGCTGCAGAGAAGTGATGAAAAATGCTGAGCAAATGCTGTGTGAACTGGAAAGTCAGCACTGAAATGCCTTCTTGACCTGGTGGTGATGGTAATTTCCTCCTCCTGAGTCAATTTGGGACATTTGGCATGTGTCCAGCACACAAAAATGAGTTGTGTTCTGCAGGGATTCTCTTCCCTGCAGAGGTCTGTGTGTGCACTCAGCGCCGTCCTGGGGGGTGCCTGTGCAAGACAAGCTGTGCTCTGGAGAATGCATCTGATCTGAGCAAGCCTCTGTGGAGGAGGAAAACTCAGATCAGTTGGGAGCTGCAGGAGGAAAGCAGGAGTTTTTACATACCATTGCAAAGGAGCATTACTTTTGTCTGGAAGCATAGGGGTTATAGTGGAGGAGCCTAAATCCTAAGCTGAAGTCCTGGTGTGGCATTGACCATAGGTCCTGAGGAGCTTTATGTTCTGTCATTCCTGCAGTCTACTGGAAAAAATGTTATTTGTACAGGCAATGAAAGCATTGGCTATGGAGGCTGCAGTCATTTGCACACACAAATGGATGGTTCTGAACCAGTTCAGTGATGAGCAGTCCCAGCCTGCCTGGTGAGATAGTGGGGAGCTCACATCCTACCAAATTAGTTGTTACTTGAATTGGGAAGGAGAGGAGTGGCATGCAAATGAATGCCTTCCATTTGAGTTCATGTGGATGTAGGAGCTGCTGTTTTTGTTTGATAAACTTGATAAGCCTCATCTGCTGTAACAATGATTTCAATTGGAGGAAGATAAATTGAGGTGGAGAAGGAAATTGGAGGGCACAGGCTCAAGCCTGAGCAGGAAGATTGTTTTAATAACCTTGTCAAATGCATGCTGCTCTGGTTCAGGGTAAATGCCAGTTCTTCAAAGTTCTTAAGGTAAAAAAGGCCAAGACCTCAGTTCTTCAGGTATATTTGAATATAATATTTGAATACATTTGAGATGCCTCTGAAAAGCAAGCCCAGTTTCCACCAGCTGAGCAAGACAGAAGACTGTCACTTCCTTGAGAAAACAGACAGACTCTCTGCTGGGTTTGTTTTCCCAGTCCTGGAATGAGAGCTTTCTGTTTGTGCTGAAATGCTGATTAGTAAGATGTCCTAACAAAAAGGAGGACTTTAATGCAGCAAGAGGAAGAGTGATGTAGCTTATCTGTGGTTGTGGGTGTGCCCCTGTGGGTGTGTGTGATTTGTGCCCTAGATTAAGGGTGAAGGTGTGTGCTTCTGTTGGACACAGAGGAAATTACTTTCAAGTGAATTGAATGGTGTTGGGGGTGTGTGAAGAATAGAAGGCAATGAGCAGAAGTCTTTTTCTAACTTAAGGTAAGTTTCACTTTTATTTGATGCTCTGTACTAGAATAGCCCAGATACAAAGCTTGAGGTAAAAATGCACACTAAAGCTGGAATACAGACTGCTGTTTGGAAAAGCTAAGTTGCAGAAATTTGTAGAGAAGAAGTCTGTAGCTTAAGCCGTAAGCAAAACCAGCAAGAGACCTGATAGCTTTTTTTTATGTTATAAGGCAAGAAAGATTATCAAACAGAAGTAATGAGTTAGGGGTGCTGAAAGTCAAAGCAAAGATGGACAGTGCCTGGGAAGCTGCGGGTGGTGGTGGCTGTTCTTTCTCCAGATCACTGGGGAACTCTGTGTGTGTCTGTACAGATGCATGTGCAGACCAAGTTACTCTTTCACATCACAGAAGAGCCCCAGGTAACCTGGTTTGTTAGAAAAGGAAGTTTCTGCAGGCTCCCAGCTCTCTGGGACTCTTTTCCACTTGCTAATGGCAACTCACTGAATATTTCTGACTGTCCTAAGTGAGAGACAGTGACCTTGATGGCCAATAGGCACTGCTTCAAGAGGAATCCTGGAATCCTGATAGCTTTTTGTGTGCATTTTTTCTGCACCGGATGAGAGAACTGTAGTAATCTTCTGCATAAGGTGTCCAGTCAGTGATCGGAGCAAAGGAGCTTGCTTCATTTGGTGCCAGCGCTCTTGCACATGAAGAATATGCAGTGACACTTTTTTGTTTATTATAACAATCAATTCTAATGCTTGTGGAAGAGCCTCATTATTCCACAGGTCCTAATGTTCCACTAGGAGTGATCTTCTAAATCTCTCCAAACTTTTCACTTTTGCTACTAGGAGAAATTTTGGCATCTTTTTCCCCTCACTCTGTCCCTTGGTCCACTAACAGAAAGTTGTGGAAATGTGAAACAAGAAATCAGTCTTTTTGTGTGTGTCTATCTTGTCTGTTTCTATGTATGCTCATGATAAGTCAGGATAATGTTCTTAACTTTCTTAAGGCTCAGAATGTAAAATCCATACCTCAAAATCTGAGGTAAGAAGTAAAAAGACATAAATGGGAAGTGCTTTCGATAAATGTTTCTAAGAGGATTTGTTGAGATAGATGACACATAAGGATTACCTCATATATATATATATGTATATTTGTTCTACGAGATGGACTAATGTTAAACCTCTGACAGACAAAATCACAGTATTTCTTAAATGGGTACAGCATTTACATTTTTCTTGTGATATGGCTCTGATGGGGAGTCATTTTCCCAATCTTATTCAGAAAGCTGTAGAAGCATGAGCTCAGTTACATCCAAGTTCTGTGAAACGTTCAGTGAAATTAGAAGCAGCTCATGGGAGACAGCAGTGCTTTCTCCTTTCTCTTTGAAGCATCCAAGCGGGCAGAGTCTTGTCAGCCAAGGTGGTGGTTTTCAGGGCGGCGTCATCTTTGCCGATGCATTGCAGATACCACACAGTTCTGCAAGGTGATGGATGGCTTCTGGAACAGGCTGCACAAGCTGTCCTGCTGCTGGAGCAGTGAGTGAGGATTGAGTTGGCAGTGGTGATGGTTACTGCAGCATTGACAAGCACTGGCTGCTGGAACAGGAGAGCTGCAACTGTTCATGGCAAATTCTGGGAAGATGTATGACTTGATTGTGACTGTCCTATCTGGGGACACTTAACTGCACAAAAAGACTTAGCCAAACTAGTGTGCTGAAAATCTCACAGGGAGCATGGAGCAGATTTTGACAATTTTCAAAATCTTTGTCCATTCACCAGTGTCTGAAATTCTTTCTTTCAAAAACAATTTTCAAAAGAAGGTTTCTTATCCTCCAATCTTTGGCTCTTGTATTGGAGTATTAACAAAAAGGAGGTATTTATCTCAGGGTCTCTAAGCTTGTTTTGCAAGGAGAGGTGTGGTGGAAGAGGCTTCCAAGGACTTGCTCTGACAGTAGATACCTGAGAGAGAACTTCTATGTGAAATTCATCTTCACAATACTTAGCCAAGAAAGGTCTTACCGCTCTCTTTGCCTTCTCTTTTACCTTGCTACATCTCTGAAGAAAAGTAGTTTACTTTTTGACACATACCAATTTAATGCAAGACAACTCATTGCAGTTGTGGCCATATGTTCTATCACTGGGTTAAATTCTGTTGGGAGGCTGAATTAAAAACTAAGATGTCTCACTCAAGCAATGCCATGTGTTTATTAAGTAGCTTGAGCTACAGATACTGTTCTATGCTGCATATCAATGTCTGTGTAGATTGCCAAAGAGTCAGCCTAATGCCAGAGATGGTTCAGAGTGCTTTCTGTCATCCCCTAATGGTGGCTAGCTCTTACGCGGGAATTCCTGTCCTGGTCAGGTGTATTGTCCATCTTATCGAATAGCTGGTGTGTGCTGTTGCTGTGGCGTGTGATTCATGGACAGTGTTATGAAATAAACCCCTGCAGGGAACACATCTTCATGGTAACCTGTTGTGATAAGGCAGGAAATGAGGACACAGACACTGCTGCTCTCGAGGGGAACAAAAAAGAAGAACCTTTATTTTCTGACTCCAACATTTATAGTTTTCCAAAGGTGACAGTGGATTGGAGGGTGACAGTGCCACCTCTCCAATGCCACTGGACAGACCAAGGGTCCATCAATTCTCTCCACCTCCATGAAAGAATGCAAAACATAGGTTATTTACAGAACTGTGTGTGAGAAAGTTTGTTGAAAGAATGTAAACATCAGAAGGCTTAACAAAGTCTTACAAAATCAGGGCGACATCAACCCTTTGGAAAGGTTGATTTCCATACTGAAATAGTAGAGGACTTGTGTGTGTGTGTGTGTGCACGTGCATCGCTCTGCTGAGCTCAGTATGCTGTGACGGCAGACATGGGCAATGGCTTTTCATTCTCTACTGTAATCAGTCAGGTTTTGTTTTGCTGTCCTCTGTGTACTCAGAGTTCTTTTCTTCCTGATGATCTCCAGCATGTGAAATAATTAATGTATAACTTTGTTCAGTTTGTTTGATGGAGGAGGTTTATCCCCATGACTGTATGAACCTCTCTATTGGAAGTTGTAGCCTTATTTTAGGAAATGGTTTAGTCAGTTTAGAGGCGGAGGAAAACAACAGAGCTGATAATATTTTTGGAAGTGAGAGAGTGGAGGATGTTATTTGGATTGCTTCCTTGAGACTGCCAGATTAACTTTCGGAAGACTCCTAAAGCAGGCAGATTTGGCATTTTGAAGAAAATGCTTACTGCTCTTTTACACAATATTAGGAAACTGTTCCAGCTCAGGAAGATGCTGGACCTCTCCAGTAGTCTAATAAACTGTAGCAGCAGTGTGTGGATTGCCCCAAAAGGGAGTTGGTGTAACCTGTTCTCTTGGAAACCTGTCTCAAGCGGTGTAGCAGTTCCTCAGTGCATGGTTACCCATGCTTAACAAGCCATTGTCCTTCAAACAGAGGCAAGAATATGAAGAAATAAAATATTAAGCAGGTTGAAGTTCAGTGCAATCATTGCATTAATCAAAGCTGCCCTCCTCCACAAAACTGGCTGAAACAAAGTGCTGGACTCATCAGTATGGATTTAATTAATTTCCAAATGAGTCCATCAATATGTTGATCTTTGATGATCATTTTATCCAGTTCATTTATTATGCAGCTTTTCTCACCAGACATTTCAGTCTTACAGGAAGCACCTTGGTATGGCAAAGCTTAGTTTTTATTGGTGTTTTTTGCATGTCTGCCGATGAAATACTCATGCGGTTTTTTATAGACCTCTAATTTGGGCTTGCCTATAGAAAATTCCTCATAGGGTCCCCAGAATACTTCTAGGAAGAGCTGAAAGAGCCTCTAGGTCCCATTTTAATTTGTGGTTTTGTGTTGTGGTTGGCCGAGGGTTCAGCAGATCTTCACCTCTGAGCACGTGGGAAGAGTGGCAGAGGCTGATAAAGGTTTGGCAGGGCTCCCCTCCAGAGTCCTGTTCCCAGGCTGTGTGCTCTTCCCTGCCCTTCCCTTCTGCTTTCTAGGCAGCATTCCTGAGCTGGCCCTCAAGAGGGGTAGTGATACTAAAACACTGCCTCCTCATCATAATTGGTGTGCAGTGTCTGTGGGACTGAGGAGGCAGAAAGTCCTCTTGCCAAAACTCTCCTCACAAAGGGGATATGGAGTAATTTGGCTATTTATGTAAAGTTTAAGGTCCCACTGTCTGTGGTGGTTGTTTTCATCAATTTTGTGGAAGAAAAGAGGTGGGAGGGAAATCTCCGTGGAAGTTGTGTGAGCACATGGCATGGCTGGGTCTGGATGCTGGGTATGATTTCTGAGTAGCAGATCCTAGCCCAGTCATCACTGATTAAATATCCTTATGGTATAAAACATAAGTTGACGTGTCTTTTTAATGTCATCTTGTAGTTTGTTTTCCAAGGCTTCAGTTTACAAGGACAAACCTTTTGGCTGTAATATAAGGCCAGTAGAGGCTCTAAGGGGCTGTGTGAAGGAGTGCATTCTCCTAGGGCAGGAGACAGGTCACTGCTTTGCTGTGTCTTGGAGAACTGCAGGATCTGGCTGAGCAGAAGGCTTTTGCAAGTTGCATAAAGTATTTGGTAGGGCATGGCACAAGGTAATGCAGCATGTTGTGAAATATTAATGTAGAACTTAAAATCTTGCTTTAAAAACTTGTTAAACTTTAATTACAACAAACATGGTTGAGCCACTGCATTAAAATGTTAGAATATGATGTTGAGTGTGTGAGTTCAGGCAGGCAAAGATGATCCTGAAATATACATGTGAACAGGATTTCCCCTGCCCTTCCTCTTCAGAATAGTAGGGAGGAAGCATCAGAAAGTGAAGTGTGACATCAGCAGTGCCAGTTACAGCAACATGCATGATTTAAGTCACTAGGTTCATATCCAGAAAAGAGCTTGCCTCTAGGAAGTAAAAAGCAATTGTTCATCACCTTCTTAGTGGGGCTCATAAATCTGTGGAAATAAATCTAAGGAAAGCTGCAGAGCTCGACAGGAACTTTAATTCTATAATGCAGGTACAGGTTCAACATGAGATTGAAGTCCCTGTCCACACTCCCATGGATGGATTTGTCCCCATGTTTTGCCCAGCTGAGGACTGGGCCAGGTATTTCACCTGGCGATGCTGAGCTCATCCCAGTGAGATGAGTGGTGTCATCAGGGAACTGTGGAGGTACAGTCACCTTACAGATCTTGTCTGTGTGGCCATTTTACAAGCTTTCTGGCTTAGCCAGGCATGATGTTTTTCCTTTACTAAAGTGCTGTCAAAGGCATGGCACCATTTGAAGCACTCCTTAATCCTTAATGAAGGACTGTGAGTAGTGATTGTCTTACCAGTGCTTTGGAGCTCCCTGTTGGCGGCTGGGTGATCCATATGGAGAACTCAAGCACTGCTAATACATCGCCAAGAGGGCCTTTTGTTTCTTGGTTGCAGCAATTATTCAATAATGAATAAATTTTTTAAAAAACCAAGAAAATGTCCCTAGCTTGTCACAAGGATGGCTGTTCTAAAGCAGTGAAGAGCCTCAGGCTCTTCAGGTGCAGGTTTCTCTCACTGTAGTAGTTGCCTTGGTGTAAATTATAAAAGCAGTTATGTCCAGTAACAGCATATGAGTGGACAGTGGGAGGGAGTGGGGGAAATGAGCAGTATCCTCTTAAGAGGGAGTTGCTGGCTACACAATTCCTCCTTCATAAGCCAGCTTTTCATAAGGTAGCTATGGGAACCTTTTTGCAAAAAGAGGTAATTAAATATTTTTTATCATTCCGCATTTCAGGTTGGTTTTCACTTATTTCATTCTTACCTTCCTTTCTTCTTCTGTGTCCTAGCAGTTTTCATTCACAATTTGGGGCCTCAAGTTCTAGAGAAGTATGAGTGTCTTTTGTTCCCAGTATATTTTGAACCAGTGCTCATTGAAATCCTTTTCCTTTAAAGAAAATTTCCATGCTTGAGAAATTTAAAACTTTTTTTTTTTTTTGCCTGCAAAACCAGAGGCAGTTTCCCTGAACTGTTTAAAGCTGGTTGCTTGCTTTATTTTCTTCATATCCTCCCCATCCTCCAGGTGTCTTTTTAACAGAAGAGGCTGAAAACACCTCCGAGGCATCACAGCCTCCCATGGAACCCATTGGAGCTTGTGGAGATTTTTATATCATAATTAACATGCAGATGTTTAACATGAAAATTTTATCTGTGGATCTGAACATAGTATAATTTACCCTGTGTAAATAGGCACAGGGCTTTGCAATAATAATGAGACTTGTTAATAAAAAAAAGAAGTGAAAACCAGGAACAGAGATGTCCAAGTTTTTGTGGTACTCACAACAAAGTGAATTGACTCAGCTGCACAGGTGTTTAGAACAAGGACACAGGAAATAGAAAACTTTGATTTCTGTCTTAAAATAAAGCCAAAATTAACAAGCACAGTTTGTGGTACCTTTTTATAGCCAATGCAAACCTCCTTGGTAGAACACCTGTAATTTCCTGACAACAGTCCAGCCAGTACAGGCCGCTAGCTCTGGGTTAGTTGTGAAAAGCTCCCAGTGACATGTATATGTTTTATTGAGTTTCTCTAATGCTATAAAGGTCATAGTTCTGAAGCTCTGATTGAAGATGGCCAATATTATACAAGGGAACATAAAAGTACTGGAGATTTTTCCATGTTATTTACCGTATCAGCTGTGCTTTTGCAGGGATCCATGTGATCCCAAACTCTCCTGAAAATCTGATTGCTACAGGCAAAGCAGAGGGTGGCCTGTGGGAGCAAAGTCTCAGCATTAGTTAAAAGTGAATGTGTGCAAGACAGACTGAAGAGTGTGTTTGAGCAGCAGCAATAGACAGAAAATGGTAAATAAGCCCGGGAAATGGTAATGAGTAGAGTTAGAAGAAAAAGTATCTGGATGTGTCTGATCCTTGCTAAATACCTGACAAGAGATGCTAAGACAATCCTGAGAACAGAATATTCATCTCTTCCTGCCTCTCCCCCAGCCAGAGCCTGTGGAGCAGGGATAAGAAATTAAGCAGAAGATTGCAGCCACTTTAAGGACACACGTCCTGTTGCCTCAAATGAAGCTTCAGTACCATCGACATACATTTTGTAACTGTTTGAAAAATGTCAATACTCTTTCTGAATTGAGGCAGTAAATTAACAGATAAGTACCAAAAGATCAGTTACTTTTTCTTTAAATTATGAGCATAATAATAATTTAAAGGTTATTGTATTCACTAATCCATGAAAAATGGACATATAATGTTTTCCCATAATGTACAGGCCTGTTCCATGTAGTGAATACAACATGAACACGTTCCCATCTGGTTTTTTGTTCAGTTGTTTATTGTGATACAGTGTTTTAAACAGCTGTTGCTGAATAATTGAATGTGTCTCTAGCTCTATTTTCAGATGAGTCTTACTGCTAGTGTGTGAAAAGTAACAGATGCTTCAGGGTAGTGGCTATCTAAAGTTTGCTAGGAAAAAGGTGCAAGTGCATAGATACCAGGTGTCAAGGTAGACTTTTTTGGTTCTTAATTTATTTATTTTACCGGTGTTCTCTTATTTTTGTTCCCTTTAACTCGATGTCCTTGGACCGTGCATTTGGTTGGCTTGGTTCCTGTGGCTTTCTTCTAAGATAGCTGACTTGTGTTTTTTCATATTTCCCAGAGGAAAGATGATGTGCCAGAACTGTGTCCTTTTTTACTTTCAAAGATTAAGTAAAATTTAGAATATTTAATTTACATGTTTGGGTGAATGTTGCAGTGAAGTTGTCATGTTACTGAGAACTGTCATTGTTTATCCAGTTGTTTTGCTATGGTCTGTTACACAAAAAACCAGCTACAGGAAACATATAGTGTCAGTTTTATTGTCTTAATTCATTATTTGTATTAACCTGTTTACTGGGCCTGATTTTTAGTAACCTCCATCAGTAGGGTTGATTTGTTCTATTTATTGTTGGGGCACTGCGTTTGTTTACAACACAGATGTCTCTCTCCTGCAATAGAAATTGAGCTTTTTATAGAGCCATTTCAATGTTTTTAATATTCAAGCCCACTGCAGTCTCATAACTTAACCTACGAGCTGAAGTGAAGGCTTTCAAATGAGACTCTTCACTGCTGTTCCTATGGTTACACTGGAACAGATACCTGCTAAGTAGGAGCCAGAAGGGCAGACAAAATCTAGTAGCAGTTGCTGTCATTATTGCAAGTTTATAATTTCCAACTTATTTAATTTCCTGTGCAGTATTTTATTTTTAAGTGGAAGTGTTTCTTTCTGAGGATTAGTGACTGATACTGTTGGAAAACAGCAGCTAGAACATGATGGAGACACACCCCCTGGAAACAGGTTTTTGTTCTGCTTGTAGGGGGGTTTATATTTTCCCCCTCTACCAGTTAACTTAAATTGCAGAGCACTCTTTGTGTGCAGTTCTGAGATAGATCCTATGTTATTGGTAGGTGACTTGCATGGGAGCTGTGAGCCAGCATCAATGTACCCCTTTCTATCAGATGCTGGCAGTAATAAGTGGTATGTTAACTGCTATTGTGTGGAAGTAATACATATTTAAAGCAAACAGCCATCAGCTCCTTGAGTGCTGGAACAAATGGAGCCCAGGTCTCCTGTGGATTTGCCTTGTGCATGATTGATTTTTGCCATCTGAGAATGAGCACAAGCATTTCCTCGCAGCTGGGGCATTTGGTGGGGTTTCCCTTGTGTCGCATCTCCTGGGGGAAGGAACACATGGCACTGCAGGTGGGAGGTGTGGTATCCTCCTCTCTCTCATTTCCACTCCTACACCCACCTTCGGGCTGCAGCAGAGTGGTCTCCCCGATTTCACTTTCTGTTCAAAAGCTTTACCCTTGTGAAAACATCCCCAAGCCTGTGGCATGAGTGCAGGCCAAGTCAGCTTTTGTATTGCAAAAAACTCAGGGTAATTAGACATTCATATAAATAGCAGTTTATAGACACATTAAAACAGAACAATGTTTATTTCGGCTTCTTTCTGGATGCCTGAGTTTGCCTTGCTTTTTACATTATTGTAAAGGGTGGATAGAAGATCATTGCAAACAAGGAGCAAAAAAATCCGATCATGATGACATAATGCAAGCTTTCCTGCTGTCTTTAATGCTCTTTGTGACTCAAGCCATGTGTGAGTAAAGAAATATGGAGATTTTTTAGGAGGGACTGAAAGGAAAGCAGGAGCACTACAAATTGGGAATTGGGGCTCTGCTTCCTATTCCGGGTAATTTCAAGTTGTACCCCATGGTATGGTGCCTACTGAAGCAATCCATGCTTTTGTATCACTGGTAATGTGTCAGGAGCACCTGGGGCTGTGGGGTTAGGAACAGCAACAAGCTGTTGGGATATTGGGAGGGAATGCAGCCAAGCCACAAACTGCAGCAATATACACCTATCTGGCAGACAGGCTTTGTGATGCATTAATTGCTTTTGGTTGTGGACTCTGTTCTCTGAGTCAGCTGCTTGGTTCCAGCCCGTGTTATTACCTGGCACCAGGGTTGGGGTTCTCTCACCCCCTGCCCTGTGTGTGCCCCCCTGTGTCCTGCCTTGCACAGCCTGGGGACAGCCATCTCAGGGCTGTGCTGGCTACTCCAAATATCCAGAGGACAGAGGGTTTCATACAGTGATGCTGCTCTGATGCTGTCATTTCTGGGATAGCCACCCCAAAGAAAGACAATATCTTATGTCCAGTGCTTGACCTGAAACCTTTTCTAATGGGATGCCGTTTGAGATCAGCATAGAAGATATTTTGTTTTAAATTTATTTTATTGAATAAATCACACGGTTGAAATGCAGAAAATACAGTTGCAAAGTTGAGAAAAACAGGTGAACAGGGATGAAAGGAAAACTAGAGCTGGACTCTGTTGGACACCTGCTTAGCCAAACAGCTGACTATACCTCCCTGCTTTGGATATCCTTGTATCCCTCTAACCCATCTCCCCAAGAACCAGCCAGCTCTGTGCTGCTCTGGGACCTGGCTAGGCCTTATGTCCTGAAGGGCTGATGGCAAATCACTGGAGTTTCCCATATCAAATCTTTTAAACCTAGCTGAGGTGTAGCAGTGATCAATGCACCTTGCATGCTCTGAGGTTTCACTCAAGACCAGCAAAGGCTCTAATCAGTCACTCTAGGTGATGGTACATTTAGAGGTAGCTTGTGCAGCTTGGTCACAGGGAATAGTGTAGCAAAGGGATTATTTGCACAGACTCACTCGGGTGCCTGTTCTCTGAGGGATGAGGGGTCGATGGAGGCGCTGCTCGTCCTGTGCTGGATCTGAGACTTCTGCTAAGCTTCATCTGTAATAATGTTTTTAGCAGAAGTGACTTCCCAGCACCGGTGCAGTAAATAACTCTGCCATGGTAAATTTACTGAACTGTTTATTGACGGTTGCTGACTGCTGAGAGACCTTTCTGCCCTGTCTGCTGCTTTCAGGGAAGTGAAACTACTGTTCCAGAAAGTGGTGCTTTATTGGTGCTCATCTTCAGATGCTTAAAATCTTCCTCAGTCTTTGATACAGTTATGTTTATGCAGACACAGCTAGTCTTGGTGGTAAAATGGGGAACTTCAAAAAGACTGTTAACTGCACAAATAAATTCTGAATTTAAAATTAGTAACACTTCTGTCTTGTCAATATATAGATGTATAAAAGTTCACTTTGTACCTCTCCTCCCCTTCTGTGTTCATTTCTGTCTTTTAAGAAAGTTTCTTTTTTTTCCTTTTCAAGTCATCAGTAAGACTAGCTTTTGCTTTTCCCTTGTGTAAAAGCTATTGATCAGCTGAGAAGGAAAGAAAGGTGTTTAGATTGTGACCTAAGGCTCCTTTCTGCATGGTCAGGTCCTTCTGCATAGTTCCCCAAGTGGCTTTAAATGCAAAGTTCCTTTGGTCTCCACTAATTTTGTTATTTTGGGTTGGTGCTTTTTTTTATTTTTTATTTTTTTTTTTAAACAAAAGATGGCATATTGCTGTTTTGGAGTGTTGTAGGTGACATATGAAGTAAACCTAAAATGACTAATGGGGTGGAAGCTTCGTGGGGTGCTCCTGGGACGAGTGGAGAGAAAAGAATCTTGACTCCATGTTTCAGGAGGCTGGCTTATTATATTATGATATATATTATATTAAAATGATACATAATAACTATACTAAAAAGAATAGAGAGAAAAGGATTAATCAGAAGGCTAGAAAGAACAAGAATGGAATGAATAACAAAGGCTCCTGACTCTGAGAGTCCGAGCTAACTGCATCTGAGATTGGCCATTAATTAGAAACAACCAACATGCATCAATCACAGATGCACCTGTTGCATTCCACAGCAGCAGATAGTTATTGTTTACATTTCTTTCCTGAGGACCTCAGCTCCTCAGGAGGAAAAAATCCTAGCAAAGGATTTCTCATAAACTGTCATGGTAACAGACCAATGTCTTTCTTTAGATGCCTTTAGTTGCTGGGATCTCCTTTGATGGCTAACCCACTGCTTGAGAAATACCACACAGAGCCTTCTGTTAAGTGAGGACTGGTTAGGAGGTTCCCAGTGTATGTGAAGCTGGGCAGGGAGCAGATCCCAAATGTATTCATGGACTGACTGAAAATACAGCTAGGTAATGGCTGGGATTCTTCTTGCATGTCTTCTTTCAATGTACTAATGGTGCAGTTCTTTTGTTGTGCAGCAAGCCCGTTTGTGGGAAGCGGGAAAGGGAAATTTAGATGCAGTCTCTCCTCACTCCAGCAAGCAGAAAATTGAACACATTTTTCATGCCTGAAGGCATGTGTGTTCTACCTCTTATTTGGTGTTAGAGCAGCCCCTTAGAAAGAAGTTTGTCATGGTTTAGCCCCAGCCAGCAGCTCAGCCCTACACAGCTGCTCACTCACTCTCCCCTGGTGGGATGGGGGAGAAAATTGGAAGAGTAGAAATGAGAAAATGAGGGTCGGGATAGACAGTTTAATGGGTAAACTAAAAACAGCCTGTGCAAGCAAAGCCAAAAAATGGGAATTCATTCACTGCCTCCCATGGGCAGGCAGGTGTTCAGCCATCCCCAGGACAGCAGGGCTCCAGCACGTGTGACGGTGACTTGGGAAGACAAATCCAAGGCATAGCTCACTACTGTGAGGAAAATTAACTCTACCCCAGCCAAAACCATCACAAAGCTGTAGCTGCATTTTGTGAGGATGCTTGTAGAACACTTCAAGCTTATTTGCTTGCTGGATCAGGCAATGCTGGGACTAGAAACCAGGGAAAGTGGTGCCTCAGCTGTAGCTGACATGGGCAGGAGCCTTGTTTCTGATGGCTGAGGGAGGAAATGTGATGGAAAGGAGCATCCTGCAGAGCTGAGGTGCCCAGGCCAAAGGAGGTGTTACTTCACAAATCCATAAACCCCCAATCGGCAAGCAGCCAACCCTGCAAGTGCCAAAAGCCAGGGTTTTCTTAAATATAGAAGGAAAATCCTATGGTGCTGTATTCAGTTTTGGATATGGGTTTAAAGACTTTTCAAAGATCAGAAAGCTCAGCAGTGTTACTTTTCTATCTTGTAGAAGCCTGACTAATACCAGCCTTGTGACAATAAGTTTGTGCAAGAAGTTCACATACAGCTTTTTCTTTTGTGTGCGTGCTGCCTCTGGGAAGATGTTGGATTCTGTAATTCTTGTCAAGAGATCTGTGTGTAGCTCTGCAAACAGGTGATACCCCAGATCAAATCAATAGATCATTCCTGAGCAAGAAACCTTCCTAACAGGATACCCCTCTGCATTTTAGGAACAAGGCCAGTGTGAGGATAGAGGGGTTTGTGAAGGCCGGAGGCTTTTCTCTTAGGGCTGGAGGAAAAAGAGATGGGGAAAAATATGCTTCAAGAGATCATGCATTGACTGTCTCTCTGGATCTGAAAAAAATCTGAGGGCATTCTTTTTGTAATCTTACCCACAAAATACTTTCTTTTTAAAACTGCAGCTCTTCCCTGGACTGGGGGTTTGCTTGACACAAAGCATACACTTCTCCTGTGGCTTCCTTGAGCCCGAGTGATGGGGCCTGACCAAGTTTCATCTCACACCTTCAGAGCCAGGTTGGCATCACTGGCGTTTAGGATTTGCTCTGTCCTTCTGTCTCATGCTGGGCTAATTTAGGCTCATCTTGGTAAACAAGAAAAGGGTCCTTATTCAACAGATTTGAGCTGGAGTGACTGCAGCTGTCGTCTGGTCTGTGCGCAAACCAATTTTGTTCATTCCCTCGCCTGGCAGGAAGCCTGAACCAGAATTGTGTCGGGACTAATCAGCATTAAACCAATGTCAGAGGGGCTGCAGCAGGCTGTTCTGTGGCAAGGCAGGAGCAACAGGGCTGTTTGGGAGGGATTAGCCTAAGTCCTGCTTGGGATGCAGCTGTGCTAAGAAAGGCACTGAATCTGTGCATTTTTCTTGGGCTTTCACGACAAGCAGCAAACTGCCAAAAAAAGTGGTTTTCCAGTGAGAAATCAGCAAGATTTACTGTATGTGGTCATAGATAAAAAAGCCAGGAGAAGTACAGTATCCACAGAGCTGTAATATCCAGGAGATACACATGATGCTTTTGAGCATGCTGGGTTTTCCTCTCCTGGAGAGGCAAGGCAGCAAACAATGAAATGAGTTCAGTGTGTGGACTTCAGCCAAGAGATGATGTTAGTGATGCTGCTGTTATACCATAATAGATGTGTTAGTACTAAACAACATGAAGACTAGGAGGTGGAATATGCTGAAAAGACCAGAGGCTTGGCAGGGGCTGATTCACAGCTCAAGTGGCTCACAGACTCTGTTTTGCTGCCTGGCATTTACCTTGCAGGTTCACAAGTGCCTCCTGGTTTGTACTGCAAGCATTAAGTCAGAAAACCTGCCTTACACTGTTTGCTCCAAAGATGCTGAAATACTGATTTGCTCTCCCTTCCTTACAGCTATTGAATTGTCCTTGCAGTTTTTAACCTCACAAATTATTTTTGTCTTGCTCCTGAGCACCATTTGGCTTTGAAGTCAGCCCTGCTTTAAACAGGGGCATGGACCAGATAACCTCTAGATCTGGTTATAACCTTTCTGATGTGGTTATTCTGATCCCCCTGCTTTTACAGGTACGTATTTTGGATGATTCTATAGCTGCAGCTTCCTCTGTGACTCTGTCAGGAGTCTGTTTGTATATATGCTCAGTGTTAGTCATCCCTTCTCTGACTGCAGCTATGAGAGCTCCTTAGGAACAGCCTGAAATGGGCTCGTGTGTTATCCACAGCAGGCACAGCCATGCTCTGAATGCCTTCTAGGCTTCCTGAACCTCTGCTAAATACAAGTCTGCCTAAATTTACATGTCAAAACTCTTTTCTTGTCCAAAGCTAAGCCCAAATGAACTTTTGAACTGTATCCCCGCCACATGCTAAGCATGTTTTTGTTGTTTCAAAAGCTGATTTAGGGGGAGCAAGCAGACCTTCTGGTCTGGGGTGCCCCAATTAATTATAAGCTATGCAACATGAGAAATCCTGCTTCTTAGGGAAAAATCTTCAGTGGCAAACCTGTCTGAGATGAGTGAACAGAGACACAGGAACAGAGCAGCTTTCTGAATGCCTTCATCACTAGAAAACTCCTTCAGGTCTCAGTGACAAAAAAAGGACCAAAGGCCCAGCCTTGCTTTGTACTTACTGATATGTGATATGGTCTCCTCCAGCAGTGTCTGATGGCCTGGAACATTTAGTGGGTGTGAGATTATTCATTAGGAAGCAGAGTATTAGCTACCAGCAGTGCCTTCCGGAACACCAGTTTCCTTGAGGGAGGTGAAATGTTTGGAGCATACTCTTAAGTGGGAGTAAAAGGTTAAAAAAAATCCCAGCTAGACATCAATATTCTGAAAACCTGCCGCTGGATACTAACTGAGCTGGATGGGCTTTAGAAGGAGCCTCCAATGCACATCCTCAAATAGCCACTGAAATGGTTGGAAAATATGTATGAACCTCTCCAATTCTGGCATTGTTATTATTATTTTTCTTTTTTCCCTACTTCTGGCTGAGAACATTCTGGCTTGTATGAGGGCTGGGCTGTTTAAATGATGTAGGGCCAGTTACAGAAAATAGATTGGCTGTAAGCCAAAGCCCCTTTTATCTTCTATCCTTCAAGACTGGTATTTTTGTTCCTAAACAACTTACCACTTTAAGTTTCAGAGTCTTTCTGTTAGTGTGTAGATATTCAATAATTGCTTTCCCTAATGCAGTTGTTTCACTTGGTTTCTGCAGGGACCTATTTTTCATGCTCAGTTATAGCCAGTGTGCTCTGCTGATGGCCAGTGGCTTCAGGCTGTTTGCCTGAAATTGCCACCTCTTGCCATTTCTTATGCAAGAGGTGTTTGTTTTTTTTTTTGGTTTTTTTTTAATTCAGAGCATTTGACAAGTTTGGGCTCCCTCCCTGTGGGAGCACAGATGGCAGCTAAAGGGATGCTGGAATGATTTCATTCCTACCTTGGTGGTGACAAACCGGGTTTCAGGAGAGAGTGGCAAGACTCTGCAAATCTGTTTGAACATATCCTGTGTCTCTGACAAATGTGGAAGGGGTTTGATGCTCCCTGTGATGGCCAGTGCTGAGGTCAGAGGTCCTGCTTGCTTACCTACACGCTCCTGATTGATCCCCTCCTGTCCAGATTTCTGTGTTGGGCTTTGTGCCTCTTCTGCCTCAGGGCAACCTGTGAGAAGTGCAGAGCTGTTCTTGTCAGGGAATTAATTCTTCATCTTTAAGTAGAAGGGCCCTTCAGGAAAATTCATAGAATGACAGAATAGTTTGGAAGGGACCTTAAAGATCATCTAATTCCAACCCTCTTGCCATGGGCAGGGACACCTTTCACTAGAACAGGTTGCTCAGAGCTCCTTCCAACCTGACCTTGAACACTTTGAGGGATGGGGGGAACAACATCCACAGTTTCTCTGGGCAGCCTGTGCCAGTGCCTCCCCACCCTCACAGTAAATTTGAGCCGGTGCAACTCCTTTCTCTATCTTAAAGACCACCTGTGTTTCAAGTTTGTGTATGCCCAGCTTGCATAGCCCAGGGATATGAAAAAAGGGACAGCTTGGACTTGAGATGTCTGGAGGTGCAGCAGTTTCCAAGTACATGATCTGACATTGGAGTTTTCTGTTGAGCATCTTCACTAAGCTTTGCGTTACTTTTTGTTTGGAATACACAGTACTGTAGTTTCCTTACTGAACTATGGTCTTTCTTAAAAGAGCATCATTTCGAAAATATTAAATAAAAGAAAGGTTAGGGAAAGGGAAAAACTGACCTTGGGTCAGAACAGAAGTCAGTGCTTTTGTTTCTACAGGTTAACACGTGGTTGCAATTAAATGCCTTTTCAAAGCAGAAATAAAGACTTAGGAAACATCAGTTATTTTAGACAATATTGATTTCATGGCTTCTTTGACATGCCCTGACAGTTCAGGGAGATGCAGCAGTGTTGATGTTTGTCTAAGAAAGTGCAAACCTCTGTCAGAGTCCATGTGGATGACTATTGCAGGGTCATGTGAGTGTGTGTGTTTCCATGTGGGTAAGGCAATTGCACTTTGATCTAACCTGGAGAGGAGTTATACCTGTGTGGGGCTCAGGTTTTGCTGCCATTAACTCACCTGCTCAAGATCTCCTCCTGTGGGCTGTTTCAAAATCCATCAGCTCTTTAGGCAGGGAGAAAGCAGTGGGGAGGTGGGAAGGGGATATGGATTAATGCCTTTAGTGCAGGATTGTTACATCTTCCCCCTTCACTGTAAAATCAAACTGTTCCTGACCTGAATGAAACAGGGCTCACTGCTTAACCTGCAACCTAAAGCAGCTTTGTTAGGAAGCACCAGTGTAAGAAAGGAAGCAGGAAGGGTAAGGAAGGTCTCTGGATAAATACACCAAGTAGTCGAGGTCTCCAGGATGGGTGGCAGAAGGATGTTTCTTTAGGGAGGCAATAATTTGGGAAGGGGTTAACCAGAAGCACCTCCAGAACACTGAGTTCCTCAGGCTGTTTATAAGTGAATACTCTGATGCTACAAAATACAGATTCAGGTTGAAGTTTCATATTTCTGCATTAAAATAAGTCGTATTCAGGCTGTCATAGTACAAACAGAGAATAAACCTTGCTGAATTCAAAGCCTGGGGTAAAGTCCTACTTTAGCAAGCAGCCTATTTCAGTGCAAAAGAAGCATGTTTTGGAAGCTTTGTTGTTTTGCCTCATAAATAAGTTTAGCTAGAAGTTTCAGTGTTTCAAAATTCTTTCATGACCCTTGAATTTGCAGCTGTAGGATGTATGTGAGTGCTCAGGTTCCTTTAATCTCATACATACATAGTGGTTTTAATTTCAAAGCGGAATTCTGTTCCCCACATGCACCGCCTGTTCTTGTGACAATTTGGAGGTCAACCCCATTGGACTGATTGCCTGTATGCATGTGAAACCCTTGAAATATTCATTATAGTCTGTGGTAATCTAGTATTAGTGAATCATCTTATAGTCCTTAACAAGAAAGTTGGGGTTTTTTTCATTCTGATAGTAAAACTACAGAGTTTATTTTAGCAAATATCCAGAAATACTTGTGCTCAGGCATCCCCTGCTTAGCTTATTGCTAACAACTGTGTAACTGCTGAAATCTGTATCACTTGTTGTCACTAAATATTTTTTAGTTTGGATCTTTCTTCTTGTGTGTGATTCCCATTTAAATATGAAAAAAAAAAAAAGCTTCCTTAATGTAAATCTTTAATGTGATGCACACAGACCTGTTAACCTTTGCATTGAGGAGGCATCCATCAGGGATGCTCCTGGTGTGTATTCTGCAGGTTGCAGAATAAATCACCACAAATCTGTCAAACCCTGAAGAGGTATGCAAATTCCTGCGTCTCTTTAATCTGACATGTGTGTATGCTGCCTGATTTGAGATGGGAATTTTAATCCCATGGGAGCTCCTGATGCTACTGCATTGCTGTGCGGAATTAGGAGCCAGCTGGTGTCCAGGTTTGGGGACTGTCTCTATTGTTGCTCAGGCCATTTTGTGGAAGACCCCAGGTGCAGGGGCAGCTTTTATCCTGGAGCAGTGTCCCTGCCAGTCCCCTCTCTTTGGGGGGAGGGAGCGTGCACATGCGTGTGGTTGTGCGTACACTGCATGCGTGCTCTTCCTTACACAGAGTAACGATCTTGAGTTGGTGGGCTTATGTTTTATAGGGAACGTTGAGTGGGGACTATTGAAAACCGTCCTTAAGCACCCAAAATTACTCTCTTCTGCATTGATTTGAAGGAATAACAACTTTTCCAAAGCAAAATGACAATACTCTTTGTTTTTTCGCAACAGGATGTTCAGATTTAGCCGTCCTACATTGTCACGCCAAGACGCCACTACTTTCAGTTGTGTTGCTACACCCATACGTTGTGTTAATTCTCTCTCCTTTTGTATGTGCTTCCTTGCATTTATTAGACCTTCCAGACTTTGTACCGTCACAGAAAGCATAGGTACTAAAGTGTGTTCAGCTATGGTCCGTGGCTAATCCAGCCTTGATCTGCTCAGTGTGAAATGCTCCATTTCTAATGTGTAATGTTCTAACAGCTACTGAGGCTCCAAAACAGCATGGCATGGTTTGCCTCATTAGGTGAAGCATTTTTTTTAACTCCATAAAATTCCACTTTATGCCAAAGGAAGGTGTAAAATACTGTAACATACGTCATGCAGAAATAACCGGAGATTTGTGCAGTGGCCAGGACGGTTCTGGTGTCTGTTTGAGGTGGCTCTAAAAGCCTTGGTTTTCAAGCAGATCTGTAGTTCGTGACAGCTCATGCTTAGGTAAAAATTCCAGCAGCGATTATATGCCTTCTACCTATGTATTTTTAGCATGCCAATCAACCTGGGATACAGGCACCAAAAGATTAGTGGATTAGCAGTGAAGAGGAAACATTTGCTTAAATGCCAAGTAATTTTAGGTTTGTTTGGATCTCTCCTCTCTGCTGCTTTCATGTCTGCTAAGAGGGCACTGAATAATAGACATGCACTTTGGTTGAAAGTGAGCTTCAATTTCTTACTCTCCTTTCTGTGTATCTCTCCTCTTTATGTCCTCCTGGCTTTCTTCAACCCAGCTTCAGGCCAGGAATTGCTCCCTATTCCCTTTTGTGGCGCTCGTGAGTCTTTTTAGCTTTAGGGTCTAAAAACATTCCTGAAACATATGCCATTCTTAAATGGATATCTGCTGATAGAGGGGTTTTCATTGGAGTGGCTGTAGAAATGTGAGGGGAGAAAGGATGAGACGCTGGTTTTCATTGCTGGGCTTTGGCAGTGGGGTACTTGTAAGACAGAGAGCCTTTTGCACTTTTCTGTGTTCTTCAAGAGATCTTGTTGATGGCAGTGGAAGGTGTATCCTTTGGTTTAAAGCTGGGTTTTGGGAGAGCAAGCAACCCCAAAATACACCTGAGAGAAAATCTAGTAGAAGCCTTGAAACAGTGTTTTTGAGGCACAAGGGTCAGGGTTGCACTTGCACAATTGCCTTCATTTCCACATGTCTGTGGGGACAAGGGGGACTAGGGAAGAAAGGATTTGAGGCACATGGGCATTTGTGAGCTGTACCCAGAGACAATTACTCTTCTGGCCTTTTCAAATGAGATCCTTCTTTCTACAGATGCTTTGGCACCTGATACTCCCCAACGCATTAAGGGAAGCCAAAGGATTTTGGTTTTGGCAGCTTTCGTAGGGATCTCAGCTAAATCTAGAGTCATGGTAGAAATGATGCCATGCTTTGAGTTTTCCACCTGGAATCTAGTTTGGATCCAGAAATTAATGTTTGTCCAAGCCTTTGGATTTGAATCCTGAAACTTTACAGTGACCTGGTGATTGGGTCCTGGTGTCAGTTTTCTGTATTTTCAGTAAACTTGGAAACTGGCCACAAAATGGCAGGAGTGATAAAGCTTAAATCTGGGGGCTTGTGCTTTGTGTGAAATAGAGCTCTGTGGCAATGAATAAAGCCTAAAGCTGTATCTAACTAATCTAACTAGTAATGATTTACTTAAGGTTTACACAAGCATAAAGAATATTCTTCATGTGGCTTACATGCACAGTTACTGTGCACTGATGCACTTAATGATCCCTTCTGTAACTCACTGGCATTCTTCAGATTGTAAATTAAGCTGGTGTTGTCTAACACCTGTAGCGATGTTTGGGAAGTAGTTACAACTGATCTTTCTTTCAAGATGATATTTTTTTCCTTTTAACAATACTCTAACACTTCTTGTTGATAAAATTCCATTCCCCCCCACCCCCAGCTAATAACAACTGCATCATCCAGCATGGTGTGTAAATGCCTTGGTCCTTTGGTGACAGCTTTGCCCATTTTTAAAGCATTTGCAGCAATATGCAGATCTCCAGTTACTGTGGTATAGCTGGGTTGAAGCAGCTGAGAGTAGTCTGCAAACTGAAATGGTTTTCAGGTAGCTCTTTAGTGGAAGTATCAGTGTGGCAGTCATATTTTCTGGAAAAAATTCCTTTGCCCAGGATTTCTCTCCTGGGAAGCTGAGAAGCCTCGGAGAAAAAGGAAAACAATATTATCTCATTTGCTTCTCCTGCGTTTTGCTGCTTTGGAATGTGGTTGGGGATTGTTTATCCGACTGGTGATTGTTTAATTGGTTTCATGTGAATTGTTTTGACTTATTGGCCAATTACGGTCAAGCTGTGTCAGGGCTCTGGAAAGAGTCACGAGTCTTCTTTATTATCTTTTAGCCTTCTGTAAATATCCTTTCAGTATTCTTTAGTGTAGTTTAGTGTAGTATTCTTTAACATAATATAGTATCATAAAATAATAAATTAGCCTTCTGAGAACATTCCTTCCTTTGTTGGGTAACCCCACAAATGCAATATATCATTTAAAGATGAATATGGCTGTGTGGGCCACATATCCTTGTCTCTCTGCAGCTCCATTCCTGCTTGCTACCCTTCTCCATCCGGAAGCTCTGGTAATTTCAAGCCTTGCCTGAGGGTTCTTGTGACTTTTCAGTTGCAGAAGATTTTTTGTTTTCTGAAAGGATTCATTTGTTGAAAACTGTTGGAAGACTGGTTCTTGGAGACTGTTGTAAGGCCAATTCCTTATTGGGAGCAACTTACACAGCAGTTGCTCAAAGCTCCCTAAATAAAGTTTGTGCTACACAAGGGAGTGCTTCTACTTTATGCCAGTGAAAGAGCTTTGTTGGCTTCAAGTAGCAAAGTTCTTTCTTTGCCTGACCCTTTTTCTCACCAAGACCATGTCTTAACTAAGTTTTCACGAAGCTGGCAGCTGCAGCCTTTGACAGGTGCCACTCCTGGGCCCAACCTTTCTAAATCTTCCTTTTGCCCCACTAAGGAAACCAGCTGTGCCAACCTCACCGTTGTGGGCCAGCTCTTCAAAGAACTGCAAAGAGGCTGTCCCTGCTCAGGACAGGCGTTTTAAGTATCCATCTTGTGTGCCAGTGTTGGGTTGTGGACTGTGCTGCTGGAAGAAGAATCTTCCTCAGAAATGGGGGATAGCTTCCTTCTGGTGCCAACAGCACATGGGCAGTCCTGAGTAAAAACCAACGAGTCCCTTGCATCTTGGTGTGGCTCGGCACATCAAGGGATAGCTCTTGGCAACATCAGCTAGGAAGGGCTTCCTTTAATCCGGGGAAATCCCAGCATAAGGTTGCTGAGTCCAGGGAACTGAGGCCTCAAGCTTGTGTATTAAAAAGAAGACTTAACCCCTGGGTTTAGTTGGGTATTCTAGCTGCAGTGTGGACATCTTCATGCTCTGTTGATGTCCAAGTTATTTAGTGCTGAAAATGGTCCAGGTGAAATTAAACTTCTTTCTTTTCTTGTACTGATTTGCAAGCTGACCTTAATTTGGGTGATGTTCTATAAATGCAGCTTTGGCGAAATTGCTTCTGACTTCAAGTAACAAAACACCTGAAACTTGCCATCCTGATGAGTGGAGACTAATATGGGTGCATGATGTGTGTGCATTGCAGGGTGGTTTAAAAAACCCCCTAACTTAACAGCCCAGTTTAAAAGGTAACTGAATGGACTGTAATTATAAAAATAAAGCTGTTTGTCCCTGTCTTAAAAAAGCCCCAAAGCAAAATTTACTGAAAAACTTCTCTTTCTTTCCTGCATTGTTGCACACGAACCTAAACAGTAGTAGTACAGGGATTTTCAGGATGACAGGTTCTACTTGTTTGTGGGGTTTGGTGGGTTTTTTCCTTACCTTTCCTCCAGAAATGCCAACTGTAACAAAGCAGATCTTGAGACAAGACTCTGGTACTACCTCTGTTGTGTACCCCTACAGTGGAGTAGAGAACAAAACCTATTTTAAGATTCGAGTCAGAAATTGTATTGGTGAGACTGTTTTCAAAACCAGTCTGAGAATGCAACATCATATTCTAACACGTAAATTAGATGCATTTGAACTTGAACCTGTCCCTGTTAGTAAGTAGAAGGCCACAAGCATGAAAGATGTGCTGTGCAAAAGGCCTGACACGGCACCTGGTCCTGTGTCCTGTCTGTGAAGGGAGATGAACACATGGAACAAGGAGTGGGAAACTGGCCAGTGAGTAGGAAGCTGTTCAGACTTCACAGGAATGTGATGGCATCTAAAATACCTTCGTTTTCTTCGTGATTCAGCCCAAGACTGCAATATTCAGGTGCCTGTTGCTCCAAAGCCAGGGATCCTCTTGCTGGGCAGGCTTTACCATCCTGCTGTGTTTAAGACCTGAGCCAGTGTCTTATTCTTGCTTGAACATTTGTCACTCTGCCATCATTAATGTTCTTTTGGGAACTGAGAGCTGCATTTCAAACTCTTCAATTTAATATAGTTACATACCTTTTTCATGTCCCATGTAACTAAACAAAGACTTAGCAAGCGTTTTAAGAATTATGATGTATGAAACTTCAATTTAAATGAACTTCTGTGACCGTTTAGTCATGTGATTGATGATAATAAATGGTCAAAGTCCTGGCATGGACATCAAACCAGAGCCTGTCCTAGAGCATCTGGTTATACAGTGTTTCACAGGTTGCTCCTTTTCACTCTCTCTATTGCAGAAGTGCTGGCTGCCTCTGTGGAAGCTCTGTGCCAAACTTCCTTAGAATTAAAATCTTTAGGGGAGAGCTGAAAGGACAGCCTGGCAGAGAGACTGTAAAGGTAGTGTGGATATGGGCCATTTAGCAAGAGGTATATCTCTAGTTTTGACAATTGTTTTGTTTGGTTTAATTTAATACTTATGCAACTTTTTAGTTCAAACCACTCAGAATGAAATTACTTAAGACATATGGGATGGAGAAGCATCCTGCAGATTTGAATGTGGGCTATCTTCAGGTGTCTCCTAAAGAAAACAGAAAATTATCCTAAAATACATACTCACATCTAAAAATCTCTGTGGAAAGAGCTCCTGTGCCCTCTGCTTAGGGTTGCCTTCCCAAAAAATCTGGCCTTGGCAGAACTATCAGTGTCCTCTGCACTGGTGTCTGGATTGACGCTCAAGTAGGAGGTTGTAGCAAACACTACTCTAAATTTACACCTAGAGAGTGAATCACCAGACAGGTCACTGCTATTGCAGCTTTAACATAGGTGCTAGCTCTATAAAAAGATTGAACTTGAGGAGGATTGTGTGATGTCTTTGTGTAGTGGTTTTTTTTTGACACAGAAATGCCAAGGCATCTGTGGAAACATTTTTGTTTGTCCGCAGGAGATGAGCAAACCAATTAGAAGAAGCCTCAGTTAGACATGCTAGCAGGAATCTCTTCCTTTAGAAGTGGTAGCTGGTGCTGGAACACATTAAAATTGTTCATCCAAGTTCTAAACATAGCTTATTTATTCAAATTTTAGTCCAAAAACACCCAGTTATTAGACAGAAATGATGAATAGGGCTATTAGGTGACTTCGGTAAGTCCTGAAAATGGTGTGCAGTACAGGATTGAAGGTGTAACAACACAGCTAACAGTATTATACTGTATAAAACTTCTTGGGTTTAGTTCAACACTAGCTGAAGGACTGATGTGTTTTTTCCCCTGAGTTTCTCAGGCTCTTGAAGGGCTCAATATGTGAACAAAGATGTCTTTCATAATAGGGAATCTGTAAAGCAGTGTGTTGTTTGAAGTACTGAGAATTTAATCTTGTTACTAATTTTGACAAGTATTTCTGCCATGTCTGTCGTTGCATTCAACACCTCTACAGTAATCCAGTCCTGGAAGGTTTTATTTATCGTGTGGATTTACCCTTTGCCAGTAGTGGGGGGAAGTGAGATTGTGAGGGGGAATATTTAATGTCTGCTTCATGTTTTTTCCCTTCCCCAGTACATTGTATATCTTTTCATTTTGTTCATACTTGCTTTTTTTATTTCTGTTTGTTATGTTGTGTAGTCTTGTACCAATATCTACAAGCAGATCTCCATGGCAAGAGCTCAGACACTGCAGACAAAACCTCAGGTAAAGAGGGGTTAAGGATAAAACATGATCAGGACCTCTTTATTTCTTTATTTTCAGTCTTCTAACTCCCCTTGAATCAAATTGAAAATCACAGCTCCAAATCAAAATCAAACCTCTTGGACTTCTTAATTCTTTCACCTAATTTAAATAAATATTTGGAAAATTTCCTTCTATTTCTTGAAGCTCTCTTGGCAGATGTGGTTCTCCAGCAAAATCCCACTAGTGATATCAGTATATTGTCAATATATTGGCGGGGAGGAGACTGTGTTAGATCTCTGTGCATAATAGACTGAAAAATATCTTGCATGAGGCCATTTTACAGGATACCCAGAAATCTAACAAGGCTTAGTTATATGGATTTGTGAATAAGGGGGACTGGAAGGTTCAGCTCCATCAAATTCTGCTACAGAGACACAAAGTTTCCTAGCACCTCAGGGAAGCTTATTTTGCAGTCCAGATTTAAATAACAATACTGGTGAGGTTCACATAGACACATACCCTCCCCCCAAAAATTCCAAATAATTTAGATGTATTGATAGGGTACACATCCCCCTCTGGTTTACTGCTTAAATATGATCCATTCATTCATTTACATATTGGCATACAAAAAGCAGGTTAGACACTGCCCTCCTCCTTAGCCCTCCCAAATCCACTACTGTCTTACAGACAACTCAGATTTTAAAACTTTGTAATGAAAACTGTTTTTTTCTGCCTTGTCCCAGTCCTCCCTTTCTTATCATCTCCATCCTCTGCTGTGAGATTATGAGACTGTGAGGACAGAAATAAGAACTTTGAGTTACAATGTTCTTGAACTCTGATCAGCCCCTCAC
Source organism: Onychostruthus taczanowskii (assembly GCF_017590055.1). Lineage (NCBI taxonomy): Eukaryota > Metazoa > Chordata > Aves > Passeriformes > Passeridae > Onychostruthus > Onychostruthus taczanowskii. The sequence goes on from NW_024498685.1 coordinate 3,711,957, forward strand.
TGCCCCCTTGGCATCCTGGGGAGGCATGGAAGAAAAGCAGCAGAGCAGTTCTGCTCTACTTAAACTAACCAGCTCCTGAGCCTGACAATTAACAGCTTGCTTGCTCCCCAGCCAAGCACTGTTATTCCTGTGCTCACATTGTTTTCTCACTCACACATTGTGTATTATTTGCTTCTCACGCAGGGTCATCCTGTTATTTAATAAGCTTAACAAAATTCCATCTGCAGGGAGAGGCCATAGCTGGGTGTGCTGAGCACTTTTAATTAGAGGTGGCTGTCACAGAGGTGGTCACCACGAGCGCTGTGCATAGCTGTGCTCCCAGTGCGTTCCTCTAAAGGAATAAAAGATATTTTTGTTTCTGTAGTCACAGGCATTCCTGTCTGTGTTCCAGAGCTTGGAAGGAGTGACAGATAGCTGGCATTCCCTGGACCAGAGGGTGGAAGATGCCTCTGCCTATTTGGTACAAAGCTTTGTGTGCCTCTGTCACTGTGACAGTAATTGAAACAGATCTGTTTAAACTTGATGATCACTAAATTTTGACGTAGGATCACTCTTACGAAAGTCATCATGATTAACAACTTCATGACTGTAGCTGCATTTCCTTAGTAATTGTATCTTTCATCCCAAACATGGATCAGGCTTGTTTTCTAATTTTGAGCAATCTTTTTGTTTTGAGATGAAATTAGCACAGTTTTTTCTTAATCTAGCATCCATCGCTTCACTATTTGCTTTTAATTTGAAACTAAATGTCCTTTTAAGAGCCAGCTCCTTAAAGGAAGGCGCAAGTTGTTTAAGAGTACCATTAACAAGATGTAGTATCCAAACGAAATGGAAGCTGAATCTGACACATTTTACACATTTTTTAAAAAGTCCTTAAATTTTTTAAAAATACCCTGAAAGCAAAAGGATTGAATTCAAACCCGATTTTTTTTTAATTTGCCTCTGAGAGTTGTGCTATTTGCATGGGCAGCATGCATCAAATACAGTGTTCCTGTCCACAGTAGTGTTATCTGGCCATTAGTATTTTAGCAAATGGATTCAATTTGCATTTAATACTTGGTTCACTTCAAATGTGCTTTGCTAATCCTGTTTGGAAAGTTAGCAAAGAGGCACTTAAAAGCATGTGGGAAGTTTAATGAAAATTCACTGTTCGTCTAGAATAACAGCTAAGTAAATTCTCTGTGCCACATGTGACTCAGCAGCTCAGAACTACCAAGGCTGAGAGCTGATAGCATCAGGTACCTTTCAGTCCAGATCCCTTCCCTCATGTTTGCCAAGGAGATTCTGCTCCCTGTGGTTCTCTTCCAGCTGCTTGTCAGTGTGGAGCTGGCTGTTGTGGTCCATGCTTTTCATCTGGTTTTGGTGAGAGTTGGGGTGTTTCCTGCTAGTTTGGGCAAATGATGGCATTTCACCCTCACACACAGGCTGCTCCTGTCACATCCTTGGATTGTTTTTTTCCTAATTTATGTATCTCCTCTAAGAGCTTGCCCTGCTTGTCTTTCCGTGAGGCAGCTTTGTATGGAGGGTGCAATGTCATGTCCTTTCAAGCTAATGGCAGGTTGATTTACTCCAGTGTGGTGTCTTGGCTCTTTGCTTTTCCCTCATGATCACTGATTGAGATAATAGCATTTTCCCTATGTGTGTTTTACCTAAAGTTTATATTTTTCTTAAACTACTGGAGTGGTAAAATGCAAATACTGCAGAGACTCTATGAAGGTAAGTTGTTTGTGCCATTTATTTTCCTGGATAAAATGAATCCATGTTGTCAGCCTACAGGGACATTGTAACTGCTGGTTTTGGGCAGATGGATTTCTTAAAGCAATGCTTATACTTGATAACCAAAACTTTTTCTTTTTTTTTTTTTTTGTCATGAGAAAGGAAACCTTTAAAGAAATTTAAACTTCAGCAGTCACTTGCTGCTAGCAGTAGAGAACTTCATTAAGTCATCCAGATGTTCTCTTCTAACTTTTAGTAGAAGCAACTAAATAAATTCAGCATCAAATACCTGCCTTTCTGCCAAGTCACAGTTGCAAGGTAAACTCTGCCAGATGTGAGAATGATTGAAGAACTAATTGGGAAATAATCTTGTGCATATTTGTTTGATTATGTGAGCATATTAATTACTGTTTGATTCTGAGAGGTAAAAATGTTTCTGAGTATGTCTAAGTACATACTTGGAGAGAATTTTTGCTGGCTTTGCTTGGTAGGATCTTTATTTTGTGAAATTTTGGAAATTGGTGGAGGACACTGTGTCTTTAATGGCTCTGCAAAGAACTTTTGGACCAAAATAAGAGGTTATTCTACTACCATGTTCTGAAATAGAGAAATGGTCTCTGTTTTTGGTGTACTTGGTCTGAGTTTGTAACTGAGCTTGTGGAGGATCTTCATAGGTTATCAAATCCTGCCATTAAACCTGCCACTGCCCTTTTGCTCCTAAAACGTGTCCCCCACGTGCCACATCCACGTGTTTCTTGAACACTTCCAAGGGTGACGATTCCACTGCTAATGGAATTAATGTGTCTAAATCCTGTGTTCAAAATAAGTGTTGTATAAAAATAACAGTATCTTTAAAATCTTAGAGATTACTTGGGAAGGAAAAGATTTAAAACCTTTTCTCAGAATGCACTTGCATATTAGTGCTGTTAGAAGAGCTGGTTTTGTGTGATAGTGTAATAGATGGTCATTTAATTAATAAATTTTAAGAACCCCTTGTTTTGATAACTGTTTTGCATGCTGTAGACAATCCAGTGCAGAGAACTCCATTAACACCATCACTGTGAAATACAGTATTTGTATGCTGATAACTGGATGCATTTCTGCTTGAAGTCTAATTTCAGTCTTCCTCTTTGCACTTGCTGGATTCTTTGTGTGGAGAAAGTATGTCCTTGAAATTTGATGTAGAAAAAATAAATGTTTAATTTTCACATAGGACTTGTAATATAAAAATATCATCTATAATGAATGCTTGAATAATTTATAATAGCCAAGAGGTGCTCATATTTTTTATTGACCTTAAAGACAGCTTCTGACAAACTTGAGGGAAAGTGCTCTTTCACTGACTAAGTAAAGCTGTCTCTAGATACTCAGGCTGTTGGAGAAGGTCAAGAATCCAGTTGATTGCAAGATATTTTTCTGTAAAATTTCAGCAGTGATTTTTCTCTTGACAATGTATTTCCATTCTGTAAATACTAAAATGGAAGTTGTGTGGCAACTGCAGTAAGATTTTGTGGGAAGGAGGGTAAGGTCAGACTGAATGGGAATCTTTTCTGTTTCTCTTTTAAAAGTAGTACCTCTGAGAGTCAAAATGTCCATCAAATTTGATAAAAAAAAGAAAACCCAAGTCATCTCTCTCTGAAGCCTCACTGCTGTTTTGAGTCATTATTTCTTCATTTGTTGCAGGAGAGAATTTTGACCAGAGTCCCCTAAGAAGAACCTTCAAGTCCAAAGTTTTGGCCCATTATCCTCAGAACATCGAGTGGAACCCCTTTGACCAGGATGCTGTCAACATGGTAGGTAGAGAAAAACTCTCTTCTCAAATGGTTGTGTGTCAGCTCTTGAGATGTTCCTCGTTGTTTACAGCTAGCCCTTGTGATGCTCTTGTGATCTTGAGGCTGTGGTGCTTCTGCTGGGACCAGGAGCTCTCACTGGGCGTGCTGCATGAAAAGGTGCAGAGGAAGAGGTGTTGTGAAAGCACAGGATACTTTCAGGCACAGCAAAAATCAAGTGTGTTCCCTCATTAGTTCTGAGTGTGCTGGGTGATAAAACAAGTCCAAGCACCATCCCCGGGACTGGCTGAGAAGGGGTGTGGTCACCTAGGATACCAATCCCCAGGTAGGAAGGAGGCAAACCAAGGAATTTTTAAGATACTGATATCCTTGTGAGGTTTTGGAGTACAAAACACCTCGATTCTGCAGACAAGGGGAAGGGGAGTCTTTATGCAGAAGCTGGAACTTGGCTAATGCACAGCTTTTGCTGGGTCATCACTTTTAATGGCACCTCTGCACCAGTACTTCTCCTGTACATCTCTTTCCTCTCAGTTATATTTGATGTGAGCATCTATGTGGCTGAGTCCCATGGACTGGGAAAGGAGGGGAAAAACAGTTCCTGGAGTGGGGACAGTGACAACTGAAAGACTGATGATCCACTGGGAATTTTTCTGAAGAGCTGGTAATTAAAGAATGATTCCAAAATCACCAAAGCAGTTGTTAAGAACACAACCTGACAAAGACAGCAATTACTGGTATTTGAGCTTCCCAGTACAGAAAATGCCATATATTTCTTAAAATAATCAATTGTTGTGATAGTAACATTGAACAATATTATAGCTGTTTTCAAAAATGTGAGTTGGGTCTAAGTCAATATTGGAAAATGAGGGAGGCCCTTCCCCCAGTCTAGTTTAGATGAGCTTTGCATTTGAGGAAGGCAGGACAGCACACCACCTGCTTCAAAACTGAGCTGACCTCATTGTGTGGTGCAAGTGAGAAGTCAGGAGAATCTCCTGGCCCCCAGCCAGCAGATGGAGAGGTGGAGAATACATAAAACCCTCATGAAGTTGGCTTTTGCAAATGCAAAAAAATGCATTTGGAACTTCCCTGCAGTCATCAAGGTGTAGAAATCTGGAGTTCATCTCAATTTCCACCGAATTTTATTTTTAGTGTTCTGACAAATATTTAACAGGAAAGCACAGAAGCTGGAAGTAGCAGTGGCACGGAGAGCTGGTACTGTGGCACTGCACTTGCACAGAAGGGCAGAGATGAGGCCAGCCACTCCCTCTGCCTGCTGGCAGCTGGGGGTTCCTGTCTTCTGCTTCCAAATGTGCGCTGCTGGAGTTGGGGTGGTATTTGGGCTGGTCTCCACATCACTGTGCTGATACCGAAGGCACGAAGGACTCACAGCAATGCTTTGTCAGCAGTTAAGATGGTAATAGCTCAAAGTTATTTATGCCTTCTAGTTCTGCCTTTGCATTGGGGGAGTTCCAGTATGAAGTAATGAGGGGTGTGCAGCAGGAATAAAGCAGCTGGAATTGCTGTGTTATTTGTCTCTCACGTTACAGTGGAGCATGTCTAATATTCATGAAGTGTGATCACAGTGTTGGACAAAAATGGAATGCTAAAACCAGCAAGAGACCTATTAAAATAATTGAACTGAGCTGCCTTGAACACATCTTTCATTTGCAATGTGTCTTTGAGAAAAAAAAGCATTTACTAACAGCAGCAGTATTTAATGATCTTTTAAATTATCTTTTGGAAAACTTCTTTATTGTTTTGATCTGAAACATCATTTAAAGTAATATCCACCTCCACGGAATCTCTTGAGGCAATTATTGGCCTTTCTGATCTTGCCTTGCTGTATTAGTTCTGCCTATGTGTTTGCTTTATGTGAGCTTCCAGAAGCAATTTTCCTCAGAGAAGGAAATGCATAAATCCTTGAAGGGTAACTTGTGAGAACTCTGGCTTTGCTGGATGCCTGAGGAAGTTCAATTGCCTTCTAGAACCATCCTGTTGTTTTAAAAATAGCCCCCTGAAGTCCCAAGCAATCAAGCTGCAAAGGAGTCATGTTTTCTCTCTGTTTCAAAGTATATGTCAATGCACAGTGTTCTCTTTAATAGGGAATTGTGTCTTTCCCCCTGCTGCTTTTTGTGATTTTCCTTGCCTAACCTCACACACCATCTTCTGTGGCCATTCTGAAGTAAGTGTTGTACCAAACTAAAGTTCTCAGTGTAGAGATACAGAAATTTTTAGAATATGTGCTTCCTGTTTTAGCCCTCTGATTCATCAAGGTATATAAATCTTTGCCTGTATTTCTGAAACTCAAGGAAGCATTATCTGTTTAATGTCTCATGTACTGAAATAAAAGAACTAAAGGTTCCCTGGTGGAATTTGAAGGAGCAGGCTTTAAGACCAACAAAAGCGTCTTTCTCTCCACCCCCTCACCCACAGTGGAGTTTGGATGTGGAGCTTGCTGCCACAGCACGTTGTGAACGTGAGAAGTATGTAGAGGCTTAAAAAGTGAAGTGAAGGATCTAGTGGAGAAGAGATGAACCCGGGCCAGTGGGCAGTGGTCCTGGGGGGAACTTTGGTTCAGAAATACCTGCAAATGATGATGGCTGGGAGAAGGAGGGAGGGATTATGGGAGGGCATGTCTCCTGCCTCTGTGCTTGGGGAAAGGGTGTTGCCTGCTCAGGACGTCTAGAGACAGGTTATGGATTAGCTGATACCCCCTTGTCTATCCTGGTGCAGCTTCCTTTTCTTTTTACAAACCATTCTGGCTATAAGCCTTACTGCAAACCTGGTGTAATTCCATGGTTTTCTGCTGATGGATACCTTTAAATACAAACAGTAAAGTGAAACCAAAATCCCGTCTTTTGATCAATAATCTTGGGTAGTTTTCAGTGTTTATAGATGCAATGCAGGTGACTGATTGTGTTCTCAGCATTAGTGAGCCAGATTCATTCCAGCAGGCTAAAATTTCACAACCCCCCCCCCCCTTAGCATATCCCAGGATTCTCTCCAGCACTCTCCTGTGGCATGTGTGACACAGATGAGATGGGAAGTGATTGATGTCCGAGGCCCTAAGATGAAAGTTTTCATGCATTAACCACAAATTCAAAGCTTTCTGTATTGCTGCAAAATGATTACAGGCTCTTCCTTTTGATCTTAGCTTCTTAAGTGACTCCTGGTCATTCCTCCTGCCTTGGTTCTTCCCGTCTTTTTTTTTCCGCTCTGCTTTTTCCTGTGTCCTCTTACAGGTCTAACAACAGCAAGAGTCTCTGAGCCAAGGTTTGCAGCCAGGGTCTTAAAAGGTCAATATTCTGCATGTGTCAAGTTGTGGCTGAAACTTAATAGATGGGCATCCCTTTGTGTGTGCTTGCCCAGCATATAAAGGACAAGGGAGTAATAATTAAGGCTTGGAGGAAATTTATTTAAACAGCTTTCTGAAACAGTCTCAGCTGATCTGAATTTCTCTGATGCCTATCTGTGCCTGATTGTAATAGCATATCTAATTTTCTTGTCCAGGTATTTTCCTGTGAAGTGAAGAAAATTTAGTTTCTGATAGCATTGAGATGTAAGCCTGTGATTTCAGCCTGGTTGGCTTTGATAAGGCTTACAGCCACCATTGAAAGCCCACATTCTAGAAATAAATTTTTATTAAGCAAGCCTGCCAAAAAAAATGAGGTTAAGAGAGATGTTTATTGTGGAGAATAAATTTAAATAAAGTGTGAAACAAGGATTTTTACTACTTCTTTATTGGAGAGCCTTAGCCATGGCACTGCTGTTAATGCCTCAATAAAAACTATAAAGCTCTTGAATAAAAATGTGGCTGCTCTTCAGAAATAGTTCAAGCTGCAATTTCATGGGTTGTGTCAGCAAAGCCCATCAATTGAATTGAGTTCTTCTGCCAACTCCAGGCTACTTATTTCCCTACACATGACCTTTTTGAGCAATTCATAAGAGCTGTCCTAGATAATTTAGGGGTCTGATAGCCTGTTGTGGAGTCTCGACCACTTGCCTAATTCCCAGCTTTACCAGGCTCTTGAATGGTCTCTGCCAGGTGCACTGCTGAAGTTCAGGGTAGGATGAAAATATATAGTTATTTCTTCTGACCTCTTCCAGCATCAGAGGAATTTACTCCTGCTCAAGGTGAGACATTAGGGGATGCACTCAGTTGTGCCTAGGTTCATATACTGTGCTAAAGTTGTCTTCTACTGTTGCCTTTTTTGAAGGTTCTCATTCTTTCCTTTTATTTCTTCAGATGGTAGAAATAAAGCTATAGTATTTTGTTTATAAATATACTTATATAGCTAGATCATGAACAGTTTCCTGCTGATGCACAATTCAAATAAGTTGTGCTGGATGTTTGTTATTTTGCATTAGCTGTTTGGTAGCATTCCCAAAGAATGTCTGGAAAAATGCCTTGATTTTTCACTAGGGCCATGCTTCAGAGAAACACCCAGTGCAGCAGAATCACTGCAAGGGACTTTGCTGAGTGGTGAATCAAAAATGAGGCTTTCATAGATTTTGGGTGTTTCCCTCCCTGCCCTTCCTTTTATCCAGTCTAAGCTATTTGGTAGCACTTAGAGAAGAAAGTAAGTGTAATAGCTGCCAGTCAGCTGGGGCTTGGTTTGTTTCTTGTTTTTTTTCCCGAGAAAATTAGGGAAGATCAAAGAATTCCAAGAAGTCTATGTAATTTAAATCCAGTGGTATAAGATGCTTCCTTCACTCTCTGATTTTAGAGTACTGTGGGCATATATATGCAAATGAGAGGAGAGCTGGATGTTTTTATATGATGCTTAAATAAATGGCACAAAGACTATTCAGTAATGAAAACAGTTTCAGCAAGTAATGAAAATGAGTCGTAATGACTTAATAGATGGATTATTTTGAAAGGTGCTTTTCTTTCTTCAGTCATGTCTCCCTCTTAAGTTGCATCAGTTGTTTTGTTCTTGGATACTTTTTTTTAAAGGTAAATGGTTTGTTGTGATGCAGAGGATAAAAAGAATGTGCCTGTACAGCAAAAACAGCAAAATAAAATGGTGTTTTAGGTAACTCTGTCTATTTCTTTTCTCCTCTCTTAGCTGTGCATGCCCAAGGGGCTGTCTTTCAGGACGCAGGCAGATAACAGAGACCCGCAGCTGCACTCGTTCATCATCACCAGGGAGGATGGCTCCCGCACGTACGGCTTTGTGCTCACCTTCTACGAGGAGGTCACGAGCAAGCAGATCTGCACAGCCATGCAGACGCTGTACCAGATGCACAACGCCGAGCAGTACAGCAGCGTCTGCGCCTCCTCCTCCTGCAGCATGGACTCCCTGGCCAGCAGCATCGACGAGGGCGATGCCACGTCCCTCGCCAAGCTCCAGCGCTACAACTCCTACGACATCAGCAGGGACACGCTCTACGTCTCCAAGTGCATCTGCCTCATCACCCCTCTGCCCTTCATGCAAGCCTGCAAGAAGTTCCTGATCCAGCTCTACAAGGCAGTGACCTCCCAGCAGCCACCACCTCTGCCCCTGGAGAGCTACATCCACAACATCCTCTATGAGGTGCCCCTGCCGCCCCCGGGGAGGTCGCTCAAGTTTTATGGGGTTTATGAGCCCATCATTTGCCAGAGACCTGGCCCCAACGAGCTGCCGCTCTCTGACTACCCTCTGAGGGAGGTCTTCGAGCTGCTGGGCCTGGAGAACCTGGTCCAGGTCTTCACCTGTGTTCTTCTGGAAATGCAGATCCTTCTGTACTCACAAGGTGGGCACTCATCCAGCAATGTCTGTTTCCAGCAGGCACTTCCTGGGCAGCTGCAGCACAGGAGCTTGTAGAATTTCATATTATATGGAGCTAAGGTTGATTTTTGAAATGTGAGAATGCATTGAAAAAATGAGAGAAATGAGTGTGTCCTAATGAAAGCGCTAAATAATTGTTTCCTCCAGGCAGTCTAGGTGCTGCTTGTTTAATAATGCATTGTATTTATCATTTGTGGCAGCTAGCAATAGAATACATTTGATTATTATCCTCACACTGCCCTTGATCATACAAGACAGCATGAAATTAATCCTATCTTCTTCAGAAATACCAGCTGGAAGTAATACATCTTAGGGAAGACACTCTTGCTGCTACTTTGTTTTCAAATTTCAGCAGCATATTGAAGTCTAGTGTAATTTCCTGCCTCCCATACAATGGATATGTTCTTGTTAAAACACTGATTGTTTTAGTACTTGGAGACTAAATATTTAATGGGTTTTGAAACTGTGTGGAACTACTGGTCATTTCTTTTTAGTCCTTCTTGAGGTATTTGGGAATGTTGATGACAAAAATGCTGAGATTGAAGTTGGCCATACATTGGCAGAAGTTGCTTGCACAGAGCCTGTCCGTGTTCCATGTTGACGTGCGCTAGCAAGCTTTAGAAAATCTGGTTTGGAAAACCTTTTCCCTTATGGTTACATCTTTCTGTAATAGTGCAGCACTCTGCTGCAGGTTTGGGGAATCCTGTCTTAGCACTGGGCGTGCTTTGGGATTTTACACGCCTATTACTGTTTCCTCTAGGATGCTGGTTCCTGTGGGTGTGTCCCTGGTGATATTCAGATGCCCAACATGTCATGGTCAAGTTTTCCTGCTGACTTTCAAGGGAATGTTCAGACTTGTTTGGGTGTTCCTCGAAGGCTCACTGGAAGCCTGACTGTGTAATTTGGGTTCCCCAAATGGCATCTGTGATTCTGACCCTAAATTAGGAAAATGTGCATCAGATAAAAGTTTTTGGGGGTGAGGGGAGTGGTTTCATCAGAGGAGAATGAAAAACCTGGAGCCAGGATGCCTTTTAGTGAAAAGAGGAAAAGATGCTGAATACCTAGGCTTGTCAAGAGAAGTGGTTTGAGCAGCAGACAGCTTGAAATGGAGTGGGGAGAGAGGATGGGAAATCATCTAAAATGAGTATGGATAATGAACCTTCAGGCTCCAGAAAGGATTGCTTGGGTTTGTTATATAAAAGAAAAGGTCAGGAAGTGTGTAATGGTAATGCTTATAGCTAAATGCCTGAGAATGGGGAAGAATGTTCAGGGAGGTGGAAAAAGGGTAGTTCTTCTGCAAATTACTGAATTCAAAGGATTGATAGTTCTTTGCAGAGCTCTTCTCCACATGGACTCCAGGGGTTTGCTTTCAAGAACGGAAAATGAAAGGTTTTATCTTCTCTCAGTTTGAAGTGTGAGCAGAAATCCTGCTGTTAGTTTTGATTAGGCTGCTTTTCCCCTCCCTCCTGCTTCTGTGTGTGTGTGTGCAGTTATCCCCTTTCTTCCTCAGCTTGAATCATGCTGCCTTTGCCACTTTGCACTGGGGTTTGATATTAAACAGCAGCACCACTGAAATGCCTCTCACCCATCCCTGCTCTTCAGTCCCACCCTGGTCCCTGCTTACGGACTCACTGAGAATTTTTTTTTCTTTTTTCTTTCTCACTGAAAGATAGCAGCATTATGAAAAATGTGCTTGTCAGGTTACCTTTTAGTAATATTTTGTGCATGTGCAGAGCAACCTCTATATGTGTTACTTTTGTAATAGTCATTGAGACAGATACTTTGTATCTACTAAATAATTTTGACTCAGCCTTCCTGTCCACCAGAAGTTAGATCAGTGTTGTTCTTCCAATTACTGGTTATAATTTAAGGGTTTACTTGGTTTGTTTGGTTTCATTGTGTGGGGTTTTGTAAAGAAAATTGAGATAGTGAGAAGTAATCCTTTTTACCTTTCAAATATCAGAGTTTTTTCTTCCCCCTCTCTTCTATTTGTGAATCTAGGGATGTCCTTGACATGACTTTTACTTGCTTATCTAACATAGACACAATTTGATGGTGCATGGGGGAAAGTATATAGCTGTGTTAGGGAAATTCTGTGATTATGTAAATAGCAGCGTAATGCTGGTTCCCAGAGGTGAGGAATGTGGAGTGGAGGGCAAGTGCAAAGCCTCAGTTTTGGCATACCCTGATAGCTGAGTGCTTGGATAATTGTGTGCTGAAGCTTCTTTTAAATGTCAGTCTTTCAATTCCTGAAAAAGAAAACAGCAGCTATTTTCCAGTTAGAAATACAACCAGCCTAGAATGTACCAAAATCTACTCTCTTCAGCTTTGAGATCCACTGGGGAGAAACGCTTTTTTAACTCCCTAGTTCTTTCAAGGCAAAAGATGAAAAGGCTTTGGCTGACATATCTCTTGTTCCAAAGTAACAAATGAGAGAGGTATTTTGCAAGTTCACCCTTCTTTGCCTTTCTGCTTTAAAGAGGGTGGACTTATTGGACTGTGTTTCTAGAGGCCTGGCCTTGCTGCAACCTTCCCAAACTCAACAAGAGATTAGCAGAAGATCCTCTGGTTGCAATTTCAAGCAAGACAGCATTATTTACAAAAAATCACAATTCACTGACATAATCATGTAATACTCAAGAAATCAGAGCTGGAGCAAAACCTATTTCAGTTCACTAAACTATTTCAGTGAGAACTGCTGTTAACATGTATGGGATATGTAAACTGGCTTTTTTGTGGTTCTCCTAGACCTGTTGGAAGGAAACTTTTCATTTAAGCTTGTCAAAAATTTAGTTCTTCTATAGAATAAGGGCTTCTTTTGGAAATAGAGTGAAAATATAAATTGTTGCACAGCCCCGACCATACAAAGAAGCCTAGGTGGTAATAACAGCAGTGAAAGGCTGCCACAAAGGTTGCACAGAGACTGTACTGGCTTCTCTGAAGTGGTTTTTCTCAAGGGAACTAGGAGTTGAGGATGAAAAAGTTTATTTTTAGCCCTGGGGCATAATGTTTCCAGCAGCCTGAACAAAGGCATCTGAGTCAATGAAGAGGTGAGGGTGTTGGGTGACTTTATCCAGCTTGCCCTGGATGTGTTCCCAGTGTGATATAAGAGTGTCTGGCACAGCTCTGCCTTGGGGACAGGAGCACTGAGTGGCTGTTTGTACCATGGCTGCTACAGTCATCTCTGGGTATCCAGTTGCACTGTTGATGGTGTCTTAGGGGTGACTGGTACCCCATCACTTGGGAAAATACAGGGATTGTAGTGGATTGTACCTTCACTTTACAGCTGTGGTGGTGAAGCAGAGGGATGAAGAGAGACTGGCAGCAAAGAATGATGAGCTCATTTTTTAAGCTGCTTTGTTCCCATATATTTTGGACTGCCCAGCTGAGTAACTGGCAGAGACCTGTGCTTGCACCTCAGTGACAAGACTGAAAAGATCAGCCCTTACTGCTCTTGGAGACTGTGTGGACTTCCAGGGAGTTAATCACAACAGCTGCTGGTGGGAAGTGCCAACTTTGGTCTGCAAAGATGGTGTGGAAACCTGTACCTGAAATCACCTTCACTGTACATTAATTCCTGCAGCTCCAAGTTCTATGCTTCTGCATATAAAGAATATTTTTGAGATTAAATAGGGCAAGTTTTCAACATTTGGGCTTTGAAAACCAAGGGGATTAGATATGCTTTCCCTGCAATTCTTCAGGGTGCAATCTTTGCAGTGCTCTTGTGAGTGCCCTTTATTCAGAGCACAGCTCTCTCTTGCAACTGTGCAGATGTAAGGTCTTGCTTATGTCCACTCTTCAATAGCTACTACAATTTCCAAAGGATAAGTAACAAAACATCACTGGTGTGGGATTCCTGCTGGAGAGAGATGAATTAAACTGTGAGCTCTGTGGAAACCTCAGCAATCCATTTTGTATGTCTGCCTTTCAAGGGATTTAAGCATGAGAGGGAGTGTGTGGATGAGACAGAGATAAACTTCTTAGAGCTTAGGCTGTTTCTACTCATTATAATTTTGAGCGTTTTCCAAGTTGTTTTTCCAAGGGCTTGAGTAATTGCTCCTCCAAGATTGAAATATTCTTTGCATTACTTTTTTTTGATCTTAGAAATTGTAATACAAATGACTATGCATATATAAAGTCATTGCCTAGAAAGTGTTATGTCTGAAAGATCTTTCTTATGAGGTCTGTTTTGGGGTAGATTTTTAAAAACTAATACATGCATAATGTGTTTGCCTTTTAAAGCATTTTTACATCAAATAGTTACATGGGAAACCTTTGCTCTACTACTCATTATTTAAACAGTTGCCCTCTACACTAATATTCATCCAAATCAGTGGAAAGTTATTGCAGAGAACAAATTATATGGGGACAAAATCTGTGTGCTGTGGAAGAGACCTGGGTTTATGGCCTCAGTAGAACTACACTCGGAGGCTGCAGTGCATGTTTCCCTGGAAAAAAAGACAAGTAATTGGGTAGAAAATTCAGAGAATGACATATATCCTTCCTTTTTAAGTTAGGTGAAATGGCAAAATTGTTTTTTAGTTAGAAGTTGCTCAGTTGTTGTCAGTATGACCTGAAAAGTGAAGCTTTTGAAGCATCTGGAAAAAAGGAGGAGGAGCTGGTTCAGGTGTGTGCCGCAGCCCCACTCTTGTTTGTGTTCACAGTGAGCTGTAGAGGGAGATAGGGCCACTGCTTTGAAAAACACTGTGTGCACACACACCACAGCCTCTCCGTTTTTTGGGTTTTTTTTAACTTGGATCTCATTTTTTTCCATGATGAAACATCTTTACCTTTTCAGAATGAGGGGAAGGAAGTTGAATTAGGCCTTTGTATTGCAGTTATGGCAAATGCCAGATAAATAACATGGCAGTCTAAAGTGATCATGACCAAAGTTGTTCCGTGCTGGACTCTTGTGTCCTCCCCATCTTGTGTCCATCCCCAGCTACTGGCTGGGAGCCTGTTCTGCCACAGCAGCCGTGGGAGAGAGCAAGGGGCTCCCTGTGTGCTCAGGAGCACCTTCATGTGTCCTGCTGGCACAGACTTCTGCCCTCTTCTCAGAGACTTAACCATGCTGGTAATGGGAGCTAATTCTTGAGATGGCTCTTAATCATAAATTAATTCATGCTGAACCACTGATGGCAGGCTGGGACATAGTTAAATTATATAAATGGAAATGTATTGAAGCAGAAGCTTTTTAAATTAAGCATTGGCCAACAAGGAAAAAGGGTAAGAGCTGGCCTCGGTGAATATTGGCCTCGGGATATTTCCCTTGGGGCAGAGCTGACCCCCAGTGTGAGAGACTAATTCTTCAGGCAATTAGATGCAGGCTTGTCTTGACCCTTCTGTGTAAGAAAATATGTGTTTTCATATTTGCATGAATTGCCCCTCTGCTTTTATCACATAACTGATGTGCTACGTTGCTCCCTGGTAAATGCCCCTTTCCTTTGGGGATGGAAGGGCACTGAGGTGCCAGGGGTCATTTCCTCAGGACAGGCTGCTGCTTGCAGCCCCATGTCCAGGTTCCCTGAATGCAGCACTGCTGCAAGGTGATTTCTGTAGTGAATAAACACTTCCTGCACCATTTTTGTGTGTTTTATCTGAACATCTGTTGAAAGTCATCAGGACTGGCTTTTCAGTTGTCACAGCTGCCAGCAGGCAAATCAGATGAAAGGTGGAAGCTTCCTGGGCACTTTGATGTCTGCAGCACTTGTGTGTTCTGCTTCTGTGGAGATATTGAGATCTGGTTGAAAACCTTTGCTTTCATAAACAATTTTTGTCTCCGATGTGAATTTCAGATTTAGTTTTTCATCTGCAGTGTGCTTTATGTAAACATTACAGATCTGAAGGTACCCAGACTCAAGACAGGTCTGGTTATAGCTATTCTTGACTCATACTCAGAGACTCAGAGCTCAGAACAAAATAATTTTATTTTCCAGTTTTTCCAATATACCTGGCTTATCTAACTCATATCTTGTTACAAAAACAAACAAACAAACAAAAAAAAAACCTAGTTGCATAACAATTACCTACAATACTTGGACTGAAAAGGTAGCATGTGGGAAAACTATTGGTCACAAGAATGCTTTAGAGCCTGTTCAGGTGTTTCCCTCTAAAGAATTAGCTTCTATTCATTCAGGTTCATTTATGGGGTTTTTTTTACCTCTGTTGTTTTGGTTTATTTTGTTTAAAGACAATTGTTTTGTGCATATTGATAAGGTGCTCTTTGAGAATACCATCTGATTATCATCTTCCAGGATGCATTTTTAAATATGTGGCTTTGCAAAGCTGCAGTTATCCTTTATGTGTGTTCTAAAAGCAGTAGAGCAAAGGAAGTGGTGTCCAGGTAACTCATCTCTTCAAATGCTTCCAAGTGCTTTCAAAATGTGTGTGAAGTGAGACTTCAAAAGGAAAATAAAGAAGCAGTCTATTTTTAAAGCCTTGGACTGGATTTAGAGGACCCAGGCTGTAACTCCAGCTCTGTGGTAAGCTTTCTGCCTTACCTTTGGTAGGTGACTGGAACAGAGAGTTGGAAAATGGCCAGGTTGTGCTTTCATCAGGAAGGCTGGAGGTGTTGAAACTGGAGTGACAGTGCACAGTTCCCAGCAGGAATGCCATTTCTGGGGAGAATGAGCATGTGTGCTCCTACACATGCCTTATACACAAAGTTCCTGTGATTGGGAATTTGCTGAGAAGGTCCCAGGTGAAATTCTCTTGTGTTTGATTATGACAAAGATTTGAATCTCTTTTGGGGGTAGAACCTGTGTGTGGTCTTAGCTCTTTGGAGCAGGGATAACACTGATGGTTTTTTGCCTTCTCAAAGGATCTTGGGTTTGCTCTGCTGCAGCGTGGGAAGGATTTTGAGGTATCATACTTTTGTGGCAGGAAAAGTAATTTTTATGTTGAGCTTTGTGAATTGCTTAACATCTCAGAGATTCTTTCCCCAGTATGTATAATGAAGAGAAGATTATTTTGTTTTTTCAGTCACTGCCTGTGAACTTTTGAATTTCTGTGAACAGTTTGAACTTTAAGGTCTTTGGGTTAGATATTTCTTACTGATTATTGTCCTGTTACTGCATTATGGAGAATCAACATCTAGAAAAAAAAATTGTCCAGCTTTGTCCTCTCTCAGAAAAACCATTGTAGGGAATTGATGTTCAAGTGCTGAAACCATTTCCATCTCCAGCAGAGAGCAGTGATTGGTAATTCTACAGGAATATCTCAAGGTGTGCATTTTAAGCACTATATCTTGTGAGCCATGTGAATGTTACCAGAGCTGGGTAAAGTGTGGCTGCAGATGGTGCTCGAGCAGCAGAACTGCCAGCCTGCCGTGGGGCAGGTCCCTGCAGCCCTTGCATGTCCTGCACAGGGAATGGATGTGCTTGGCCAGAGTCCCCTGGCCAATGGTGCCAGAACAGGAAGGTGGATCCAGAGCCTTTGAGCTTGATTCTCATGTCCTCTCCTTCACATGGTGAAAAAGTTGTGTGAGAGACGGCACTGCACCACATACAGCTAAGATATTAGGAGGCAGTGGTTGCAGTAGAAGCCCCAGGGAGAACTTTGCCCTGGGGTTATCCTCCTTGAGCAGTTTCTCTTGGAAAACTTTGTTCTGTGAACAACTTAGAGATGGAACTTTGAACATGAGGAGTCTTAGAATAATTTTGGTTGGAAAAGACCTTGAAGATCAACTCCAGCTGTAAACCTAACACTGCCAAACCAGCCACTCAATCACATCTCTAATTGCCATATTTACATGTCTTTTAGTTGCCTCCAGGGATGGTGACTCAACCCCTTCCCTGGACAGCCTGTTGCAATGCTCAGCAACCCTTTCATTGGAGAAATGTTTTCCTCATATCCAATCTAAACCTCTCCAGGCACAACTTGAGGCCATTTCCTCAATCCACTGTTTCCAGTTGTCCTCAGTAACCATGTAAGCTTCCCTCAAATGATCATAGGTATAAGAATCTCTCCATCAAAAATTATTTCAGGCTTTATATGATAGGAGTCTAACCTTGTACAGGCTTGAAAGTATGTAAAAAGTAATTAAAATTTGGCTTCTTTAAACAGATAACAAAAAATATTAACAGATTTCTGTATATTATTTTTCTGGAGGAAGCTGGAACTCCCCTCTCTTTGGTCATAACTGCTGGGTACATAAACATTTTTTATCTGCTAATTACTGGTGAGCATTGCTAGATGATAACAGCCTAATCATTTGGTCATCACTAGTTTGTGTTTGTTTGTTTTTTTTTTAAATCAGCTTTTCTCATAGTAAATTGGTTACAAAATTTATGCTAGTGACCATGTTAAATATTAACAGTAGCACCAGAGAAAAATCAGCATTCATTTCCAGGGCTGAGTGTCCTTATCCAAAATGATCCTTGCAACTTTTCTGCCAAGACCTGTTTCTTCATGTGGCTGTGTAGATGAGGACAGGCTTTGAATGTGTTTCACATACTAGGACGTGCTGCTTTTTCAATTTGATTTTTTTGATCTTAAAAGCTTTCAGAGTTATGAAACGTTATGAGACTCCTAAGCTTCTCCAAGTAGGTATTATAACTTGAGTTTGTGTAAGTGCTCTTCAACAAGACAGGGAATGCACGTGTGTAGTTGTAGACCAGTGCATGGGCAGGGATTCATAAGCAACTGATCCATAGCTGGGAGTGTTTTGGAGGTGTAACCTTGAGACTGACTTGTATGCATGACAATAATTTTGCAGACTGACTGAATAGCTGTTAGTAAGACAAGATGAAAAATGTTTTTGCCCTGTCAGCTGACCTTCTGCAGATCGTGGCTGGTTTTCCACAGAGAGCTGCTAGCAAGGAGAATAGGCGATGCAATTTGTTGCTGTAATTTGCATATTTGTTCAAGAACATCTTCCCAGTGACCTCCTAATAGCTGAGCAATGTCAGGTGACAGCGCTTTTGCTGTTGTTGGTGTCTGCCAAGGTCTCGGGCTCGGATGTTCAGGAAATGGGAAGGGTAAAGCTGGGCTCCTCTTCAGGCAAAAGCAGTCAGTGGGGCTGTAGGAAAAAGCCTTCTCACCTGACTCAGCACCAGGGTGTTCATACATGTATCTTTCATCTCCTGGAGTGAGGCAGAGAGGATTAGGAGAGATGGGCAACAACCCAAGTGTTACCCAGGATCTGGGTCTGGCCTCCGTGAGAGGGAGAATCTTGTGGTTGTTCAAGCCAGAGCTTGTGAGACTTGCCTGGCACTGATGAGGTTTGGGTTTGGACTCTGCCACGGAGCTTACAAACCCAGGGGTCTTTACCTGTTTCCAGATGGATGGTCTGCAGTTTGAGATTTGCTGTAAGGATGACTGTCTGTTTAAGACCAGTATGTGATTTATTATTTATATTAAACATTTGTGCTCAATTTATCCCCTCATTTATATAAATAAATATCTTGTGGTATTGCATCATGCCAGCTGGATATTTGATAAATAATTTGCTGTCACCCAAATTCTGAAACATCCAGCTCAGCTGAATCAAAAGAAATTTTAATTTAAAAAATAATGCACCATGTGCTGACTAAAATCAAAATATTTCAAAGCCATGAACTAGCGGGTTAAATAAAAATTTGGGAAGGTAACATAATGTAAGTCCACCAGCTGCGCAGAATTTATTTGAGAACTAAATTTATATTGGGCTTTTGTTTGGAGTTAACTTAAAAGCACTGCTTTTATATACATAGGGACTGTAAACTAATGCTGGTATGTGGCCAAGACAAGTGTTCTGGAAAGTACACTCAGCTTTGGAAATAGTAGCAAGTGGAGCAGAAGCAGGGAGGCAGGAGCAAGTGAGAAACCACAATGTTTCCTTGAAATTCACTTCTTTCTCTTCTTCCCATGTAAAAATACAGGCTTATTATGGAATTAGGGTATTACTGTCCTGTACTAGAGACAGAACTTTTGGTATCTTTTTAGTAATTTAATGACAGACTAGATCTAGATAAGGTATGAATATCTATGCTCAGCTATTTCTGTATGGGAGGAATGAGTTTTACCAGATGTAAATAATGTTGAAGGTTTTTAAGTACTGCCTTATTTTCCAAACAACATCTTATCATATAAACATGGTTTCTGTCTTATTTTGTCATGGACATCCTTGCCAAACAGATCTCAAAAGCAGAACACAGGGAGATAATTCAATATCTGTCTTTCTCTCCCATGTCTAGATTATCAGCGGCTGATGACGGTGGCAGAGGGAATCACAACGCTGCTGTTCCCGTTTCAGTGGCAGCACGTGTACGTCCCCATCCTTCCTGCCTCTCTCCTGCATTTTCTGGATGCTCCTGTTCCCTACCTGATGGGGCTGCAGTCTAAGGAGGGAACCGACCGCTCCAAGCTGGAGCTGCCTCAGGAGGTCAGTGTCCACCTTTGGGGCTGCTGTCCTGAAATGTCTGACTAAGATATGTGTGAATTACTGCTGGGAAATGATGCCTGGTGCTAGGAGGCTTCTCTGGCACTGTGGATACTGATTGCCAGCAGCAGTGAGATAGTAGGGAAGTCTCCACAGCCCTTCTTGGTCCATTTCTGAATTTAATGAGTACCACTTACTGTTTTGATTTCTAAATATTTCTCTTTCTCCTGTTTGTGGTGACAAAGCTGAAATTTTGTCCGCTTTCCCTACAGCACATGCTCCACCAGGTTTTGTTACTCCATCAGTGTCACAGTGCTACTGACAGTGGGCTAAAGAGCATTTTGCTGGGGGAGGATCTCGATGGCTCTGGGTCTCAGGTGCAGTTGCTAGGTGGTGCAAACCTGTCCCCCTGCTGCTGGAGGAGCGTGCCGTGTCCTGCTAGCCCCATCCCATCCATGGCTGAGCCCATGTGTTCCTGGTCTCTTACTAGACCACTGTCTTGGACTCAGACAAGCCAGGCTTGCATTAATACTGGGCCTATGAACCACTTAGAGAGAAAAGGAAGGAGAGGTCATCCTCTTAACCTCAGGGTTAAATCCTTGGGTGTGGTAGAGAGTGAAATGGGGATTTTCCTCCTCAAAATTCGGCAAAAGGTGATTAAAGCTGCTTCACATATTAACCTGGCCATACAGCAAAGTCTTTGGGAAGTGGCTCACCTGTCTGCATTCCAGAGGGTGACTGGAACCAGAGCATGCCATATGCTTTTAAACTTAAGTTTCTTCTTAAAATCAGTGGGAACCCCAAAAGTACCTGTTCATACAGCAGTAACATCTCCTGCCAGTGGCTGTGCTGGGGGCACTCTCCTGGAGGCAGAGTCCTTAAGGATTCCAAATACCTTCTCTGACTGAGAAGGCAGATGGAAATAGCAGCAGAGGAGAATATACGGGAGTGAGAGTTTTTGTGTGGAAGTGGAGGGATAAACACAGGGCAGGGTAATACAGTTTTTAATAAAGGTCTATTTTACATACTGCATGAAGGTGGCTGATACAGCCTCAGTGGCATGGAACTGAAAATCAAGTTTTACCTCATGGATACAGTGACTGAAGCACATGAAATCTGCACTGGTGTGGAAGCAAGGCTGCTATCTAGCTATGCTCTTCAGTAAAACCATGCTAATATTACATAATTACTGTGATTTTTGAAATTATTAGTCACATGTTTTTGGTTAGCAGATTAAGCTGTCATTTTCCTTAAATTAAAATTTTAATGTGACAGTATTTAGTAGTGCAGTATCAGAATAACAAATATCACCAGGGAGAGAAAAGTAAGAGTAGGGTGGAATCTGCCCGCTCCATGATGTTTTGAATGAGTGAAAAATACCAGCATTTATGAATACCACAGGTCCAGTAACTGTGAGAGAGGGAAGGAAAAGACACATTGAACAGGGAAGATCTTGAATCTCAAATTGCTCTAGACAATAAAAAATAAAAAACCCCTCAGCATGCAAGCAGCGAGGAAACGCAGTTCACATCAGCATTCCTTTATTGTTCAGGCCAGGGGCTAGCTTTTCAAGCTCTTGCTCTAAATATAAACCATTTGTTTGTTAGAGATAAAAATTCTAACAACTGGCCATCATGCTGTCTTAAGGTTACTAATCTCCCTGCATTAACTTTAATCATCAGATGTTTTTGAAGAGAGAAGTGAGACCAATTCCCCAAGGGTTTTCTGAATATAAATCTCATTTTTCAAATTTTGTAAATGATATGCAGAGCTGAAATTAAAAAGCCTTTGAAATGAAATATTGATAGATAAGAAGGCAGTCCCTGAGCTAAAGAACTGTTCTGATGCATACCACAACTGTGTAATAGCTACATAGTTAAATAAAGCAAAATGCATTTCTTTGTACGGGCTACATTTAATATGAAAAAGCTGAAGGGACACTTATCCTTTACTAGATGAATCCTAATATGCTTTAAAGTATCTATGTGAAAGGTGATTAATGTTAATAAACATGTCCCTGAAATATCCAATATATTACAAACATATTTGCTGTGGAATGTGTTGTCTAGCTGAATATTAACTTCTCAAAAATGAAGGAAAATAAATAATTTGTCTTCATATAACCTGAAGATCAGTCTAGGGTGTTTGATAAGAAGTAAAGAACACCAAAAGTGCCTAGAAGAAGGTAGAGAAGCTGTGCTAATGGCCAAATCAGCCTAACAAAGACCTGCTGCTGTCCTGTGGATTTTCTGCATCTCCTGTTCTGCAGTTTTATGCCAGGATAAAACACATCAGAGCTCAGCACCTTGGGAATCTGACCTGGTTTAAGATTTTACTCAGCACAGTGCACTCAGACACTGAATTTCAGATGTAAGCCACCATTCAGAAGATCAATTACTGTTTTTCATTCTGCTATTATTTCTGAGGGTGCATTTGCAATGTAATTAATTTTTATGTGGAGTTCTTCTATCCCTCCATGGACACTTACCTAGTAAAAGTATCTGCTCTGCTAGATTAATGTCTACACTTTAATCTTACAGGCTGAGACCCATCTCCATTCATAGCAAAGCGAAGAGCACTCTCTTTAAATCTCAGGCAGAGGAATTGCCACTATTAAAAGCCTCCATGGAAACAGGGGGTCAGGGGAGTGGGAAGACTAGACTTGGCCTCTAGTGAACAAGCTGTACTCAGACATAACCCCAAAGGATTTCTGTGGGACCCTCTTTTGTAGTTTTGCTTGAAGCAGCATCATCTTTCTCACTGAACATCTCATTCCCTGGTAGCACAGATGCAGAGGCTTCTTGCAGTTGGATCCTGGTAAAATAAATGTGCCTGTGAGATGCAGTAATTCACGCAAAGGGTATTTGCTTGGGCTGAGAAGTGGTGCTGCACTTCCTGCTTGGTGGTGTGTCCTTGGCTGCTCCGGGAGGGTATATGA
This sequence comes from Onychostruthus taczanowskii, assembly GCF_017590055.1. NCBI lineage: Eukaryota > Metazoa > Chordata > Aves > Passeriformes > Passeridae > Onychostruthus > Onychostruthus taczanowskii. Next base: position 3,734,532 of record NW_024498685.1, read on the forward strand.
AATCTTTGTAGTGGAAAGTTTGGGGTCTGCATACCCTGGGGAAACAGGAGAATGCTGGAGCCTTTATTTGTCATCCAGTTGACCCTCAGCTTTACTGAAGTCTGAAATGTCACAGGCTAGATAGCACAGCTAAAGTGTCCTGTGTATGTGTGCACTTACCCTTCTGTCTGGAAGCACCCTGGGTGAAAGGGCTACATCACAGGGAAACCAGTTCAGTGCTGAGTGTCCATTTTAAAACTTTTGTTTGTATTTCAGGCAAACTTGTGCTTTGTAGACATCGATAACCATTTCATCGAACTGCCGGAGGAATTCCCGCAGTTCCCCAACAAGCTGGAGTTTATCCAGGAAATCTCTGAGGTTCTCCTGCAGTTTGGGATCCCTCCAGAAGGCAACCTGCATTGCAGTGACAGTGCCACCAAACTCAAGAACTTGGTTCTTAGCGACCTGGTGAACGACAAGAAGAATGGGAACATCCCCAGCAATGCCCTCAACATGTACGAGCTGCTGAAAGGCAACGAGACGATCGCCCGCCTGCAAGCCCTGGCCAAGAGAACAGGGGTGACCATGGAGAAAATGACCATCACCACCCCCCTCACAGACGAGAAGGATGGGAAGTTGTCGTGTGAGGAGCTGGAGCTGAGGGACTACAAACTGAACGTGCAGCTCCGCGAGGTTTTCGCCAACCGCTTCACGCAGATGTTCGCGGACTACGAGGCTTTCGTCATCCAGGCTTCCCCCGACATGGAGTCGTGGCTGACAAACAGGGAACAAATGCAAAACTTTGACAAAGTAAAGATAGCCATGTATTCGTGTCTCCATCTAAAAGGGGGAGGGAGGATAGCTGTGTTTGTGTATATATAGCCTGGGTTCTCTTTAATCTGCCGTTCCTCATCTGCCTCGCTGCGAGATTTGTCCATTTCCATTACACAGGGCCAGATCTCCTGCCAGAGTGAATTGGAGCACATCCACTGAGCTGCTCAGAGCCATCCTGGCTTGTACAAACCAAGCTGGCAGGCTTCTGCCCAGCTCGTGGGGCTGCTCCTGTGGGCTTGGTGGAAGGGTAGCAATGCAGAGTGACTCCTTTTTCTGTCTTTCTTATTTTTCATTGTTGGGAGGAGAGGTGCACATTTGAGATAAAAAACCAAATCTAATCTTTAATTTTTCCTAACCTCATGGTAGAGGTTTTGGTAATGGGTAATGTTCTGAAGAAGGTTGTCACTTAAACAGTGTTGTTATGACTCCATTGTTGTGTATGCACAAGAGGGAAAAGGAATCCCTTGAGATTAGAAATGGAGCTATAAAGAGATGGTAGGATACCAAAATGAATGGGAAATGCTGGGAAACTTGCACAGCTGCTGAGTGACCCTGCAAAGCAGATAGTGTTCTTAGCCATCATCTTTTTTAGGTCCAAGTCCTTCTCTAAGGAAAAGGTTAAGAGGATGAACAGTGAGGAGCAGACTAAATACTGATCTGAGTCAGTTTTTGATTTTAAAAAATTCCTGCCATGCCTCTTATTGGTTTGTTTGTTTTCAGGCATTAAACAGAGCAGCGTTGAAAAGGATGGGGTTGTTTAGGCAGTCTCTGCTAGTGCTTCTGCAATAAAATGGGCTGTTAAGTTTAGGGTTTCAAAGCTCAGTTAGAGATTTAGACACACAGTCAATTTTAATTGGAAATTTGTGATTAATTGCCCTGTGTAACATTGCTGAAGAGCATCAGCTGAAGAGCACTGTGCACCCCTTGATATGTGTGACACCTTAAGTGATATGGTCCCAGGCAACAATGCCCAGACCAGAGGTCCCACAGGGGCACATGTGATCTGCCATGCATTTCACAGGGGTCATTCCTGGGGGTGAGAGCTGCTAGATTGCTTTGAAAAAGCAGGCAGCACGAGCACTACTTCAGTAACTCGATATCCCTTTGTTCCAGCTGTTACAAAGCCTCCCTGACTGCTTATTTCTTACAGTTGTGAACCAAACCCCTTTGTAGATGGATTCACAGCTCTCTGAGAGGGGTTTCTGCAGTGGGGGAAGCCTTGTCCAAGCCTTCCTGCTGATTCTCTGCTGAAGGATGGCTGGACACACCAGTGCTAGGCATGAACGTGGCACTAATGAGCTGTTCTGTATTTCAGGCTTCCTTCCTTTCGGACCAACCCGAGCCTTACCTGCCATTCCTTTCACACTTCATCGAAACACAGATGTTTGCAACCTTCATAGACAATAAGATAATGTCCCAGTGGGAAGAGAAGGACCCTTTTCTACGAGTTTTTGACTCCCGAATTGAGAAAATAAGGCTATATAATGTCAGGGCCCCTGCACTGCGGACATCCAACTACCAGAAATGCAGCACTTTGAAAGAAGCAGGTACGTTCAGACAGGCTGGTAAAACATTCAAAAGTACAATGTCAGCCACCAATAAATATGGTCCTCAGTCATCTGAGTGTTGCAATTGATGAAGTCCTGGCGCTATCTGAGGAGGACTCAGCAGTGTCCTTATCTATCTCAGCAGCAACTTTAGCATGCTGTTAAACACCAGAAATGGCAGGAGCCTTTACCTTCTCTTGGAGCTCTCCTGGGCTGGCGCCTTTAATAAAATCAAGCCAAACCCAAATGGAACTGGCGCACAGTTGCTCATTTCAGGCAGCTCCTGTTCCTTTGCCAGGAGAGCTTTCCTTCACCCTGGTGGTGGGACCAGTGCCAGCCACACTGAGTTGTCGAGCCCCGGTGTCTGCTCCACTGGCCTTGTCTCCCCCTTCCCATAAAAAGACGTGGTTTTGCCTTACATCATTTGGTTAGAGCAGCAGGGGATGCTGGACAGGGATGTAATCCTGTGTGGCATATTTAGTACCTCCAGCAGTAGATGTTCAGCATTAATGTACACTGTACTGAAGGATTGGAAGTTTTTTCTGTTGCTGTCATGGGATGCCTTTCCAAATTATATTTTAATTTCTTACTTAATGCTTGTGCAAGTATTTATTTAATTTCTAAGTAATACAGGGAAATTATACTCTTAAATTTGTTGGGACACGTATTAGTAAGATAGGGCAAACATATTTCTTTTTTTTTTTTTTTTTTTTTTTTTTTATTTCTTTCTTTTT